>NW_028258427.1:0-321304 GCF_053883595.1 Heterocephalus glaber
ATCTCTAGAAAAGTATGCACCAAGAGGAACTGCCGAAATTATACATAAAGACAAGTGTACGGGGATGTTCATCGTTTCAATGTAAATGACTACAAACTGGAAATGACTTAGATGCCCCATCAGAAGACAACCGGTTAAGATAAATGTGATGGAGATTCACATATATTAAGGAAAATGAGGCAGGACTATGTCCACGGACTATCCTTCTGTGAAAAAATGCAGCCTTGGTATGGTTCTGAATCTAAGGCATCTGTATCTGAAAACCTCTGCAGAGGCACACAGAAGAACCAGGTGTGCCTGAGACCTACTTCTGGCAGGGCAGCGCAGGGCCCTTACCTCGGCCAGTGTTGACTGTGGTGGGGCTGAAGGCCTTCCAGACGATGGTCTCGCAGATGCTGGTGGCAATGAAGAGGGAGATGCCAGAGCCCAGGCCGTACCCTTTTTGCAAGAGTTCATCCAAAAGTAGGACAACCAGGCCGGCAACAAAGAGCTGTCAAAATTTTAAAAAGGAAAGTAAAGAAACCAGACTATGTGTTACTGTTCCCCCCCCGCGGACCTGGTTCCTTCTTTCTTTCCTAATCGGGTTTTCTGATATAAATGGTGAGGGCTGAGTCAGAGCCTGTCCTCTGGCCGCCTCCCACACAAACAGCTGAAGTGCTACCCAGGGATTAGGGGTGTGAGGTGCCTGGAGGTGGCATCGGTGCCAGTTACCTGGATGGTGATGAGCAGGCAGATGCCGGCACCCATCTCGGAGGGGTCCCCGTACATCCCCGTCATCACATACACGATAGACTGGCCGATGGATGATGATCATGCCGAACAATAAAAAGCAAAAGACTGTGTTCGCAACGCGGCGGGTCACGGAGGACACTGAGCGGGACCCTAGCAGAGGATGTCCTTGGTGAACACCTTCTCCACGCCCAACGGTGGGGAGAAAAGGAGTGGTCAATCTTGATGCTGCCCAGAGGATGCTTGAGGAAATGCTCACAGTCTCTTGGCTTGTCTCCAAGGCAAGTCACACAAGCACAATCTTCAATTCTGTGATGTCGTCACCTGCAGCACCCAAGTGCACTGTCGTGTCACCTGGGCTCTGGATTCTCTGATGCTGAACTACATGTGGGCCACCTTAGAGGCTGACCATCCAGGCCTGAGTCCAGAACACAGAACACTAACTTTGAATAAAAAGACCCCTACGTTTTTTTCTGGTTTATTTTGTGGTATTGAGCTGCATGCCCAGCCCTTTTTATTTTTTAAACATTTGACACAGGGTGTTACCCAGACTGGTCTTGAACTTATGCTCCTCTTGCTTCAGCCTCTTGAGTACTTAGGATTACAGGCATGTGCCGGTAGGGCTGTTCAGCTCTGACTCTTTTTTGGAGACAGGGTCTCGATATGTAGCTCAGTAGGCTGGCCTCAAACTCATGGCAATCCTCCTACCTCAGCCTCCGGAGTGCTGGAATTACAGACATGCTTTTAAAGGGAAAATCCCATACCACCCCCAGTCTGATTACTGGCCCCATTTCTTCGGCTACCAAGCACTGTGGGTGTTGACAGAGATTTGTGTGGACTGTTTGTTGTATCTCATTATATTTCATTAAGCCCAATGGGACTGACCTATTTTATTGGTTCTTCAGTCCTAGGTGGGTCTCTAAGTTTGGGAGTCAACTTTAGTTTTTCAGTTTAGTCTATCACAGGAAATGAATTTTCCTCCAAAAGTCCCTATTTGACTTTTTAAAAAGTGCTCAGTAACCCTAAATTGTTTTTTCTCCTTTTTTTGCAGCGCTATGGATGGAACCCAGAGCCTTGCACATTCTAGGCAAGTGCTCTACCTCTAAAATATATCCCCCAGCCCAATAACCCTAAATTCTTAAGGCAAAAAACACAAAAAGATTGTCAAGATCAAAGAAAAAACATCTAATTTTGGGGGCTGGGTGCTGGCACACATCTCTAATCCCAGCATTCAGGAAGCTGAGGCTGGAGAACTTCTGTGAGTTCAAGCCAGCCTAGCTACACAGCAAGACCCTATCTCAAAAAAACAAACAGAAAAACCAAACCAGTTAATCTTTGCTTTTGAAAAATGCTCCATGTGTAAATTTTAAAATATTAACTTGTGTCTCAAACTGACAAGTTTAAGTTAGATGTCTTTCTTGGTCAATTATTAACCTACTAACTTAAGATCTGTAAAAATAATGATGTAGAAGAAAAGATGGCTGAATGGGAGACTGGAAATATCATTTCCTAATTAACACTGTTCAGTCAGAGAGCCTAAAGATGGTTGCTTCTGGTGACTGGCCACTATCAGCATTACCACGTAGCATTTGCTTGTAAGGCACACATATAGTAGACACCACTACCAGTACCTTCATTTTAACAGGCGAAGAAGCTGAACCCTCAGAGTTGTCATTTGCCATTTGACTTTCTCCTACAGCACAGAGCTAGTAGGTAGCAGAGCTACACTGAGAGGATCATTTTTCCCGAGTTATGTTCTTACACTTGCTGAATAACTACTAAGTGCCAGGCACCCTGAGAATGATTATTCAAACTGAACTGTTACAACAGCCCTGAGGAGATGCTACCTCCTTCCACGTGGTAAGGAAACTGTGGCCAGTGAAGGATGACCTCCAAACCTGCTGCCTCCACTCTATCATGTGGCTTCAGGGACCTCCCCTGCCTTGTCCGCCACTGCATGAGGCTGGTACCTCTCGATAACATAGGCCACAGAGCACCAGCAGAGTTGGCTGGCTAAGGAAGTTCCACAGTACAAAGCATAACTGTTTTAATGCCCCCCAACTTTAGAGCAAATTCAGATTCTCAACCACAGACATCAGAACACGATACACAAGCTTTCTTACACTTTTGGCTCCGTTGAAGAGAGCTCGGTCTTTTGGGAGTGTCACCAACTTCAATGATCTTGGCACCAGCCAAGAGTTGCATGATAAGGCCAGAGGTGACAATGGGAGAGATGCCGCCCAGCTCCATCAGCGTGCCTTGAGGGAAAGGAAGGCAGGACAGTCAACGTTACCTTGTAGAGAAGCAAAACACCTCTTATCAGAATGAATGAGCAAAACTGGATGGGTGTCCCTTACACAAATCCAGTGTTTCAGTTGGCCAGCAGCCTTTACAGAATAACCCCAATACCAACGATTAGGGTATAATTTAATTTATTCTGTTCAGCCTGCATTCTTACTCAGGCAACATTTTACTCTGTTTACTCTGGAAGTCACATGGTGTCTAAACAGACTGCTGCATTTAAATTCACCATGAACAGATTTATTCTGGACTTACAGAGATAAGAAAGGTTCCTCTCTTCATCAGTTAATAAAGAAAGGATAACATTCAAATCATTTCCAGAGTCTGCAAACAGGGCTGGTGCAGCTGCATCTAGTTGTAAACAAACCTCTACTTCCCATTATGCTAAAATGAGCTATACTTCTGACTGATTTGGAACTTAATTTGAGTTACATTTTTAAAATGGATTAATCAAATCAGTATCAACATACACATTCAAAAATCCTCCCAGAACCTGCAGGTGACTAGTTAGAATATACAAAACAGTGGTATGACACATAAGCGAAACCTATAGATATGGAAAAGATGCAGCTGAGAAACAAATCACACATTCTAAAGGATGTTATATCAACCGACACCCCATCATTTCAGTATTTACAAGGTATTCTAGTTTTCCCCATGTTTCTTAAAATTCTCTACAACATAGACTTATCTTGTTATTACAGGTTTTGTACTGTATTTATAACCCAATTCCAAACACGATGGTATTCCTCAGTGCTGAGGAATGCAGGATTTAATTAGGATATTCAATGCGGCATGCTGACATTCCTCACTTCCACTCTCTGACGTCCATATAAAGCCAAAGCCTATAATTAAACCTGAAGCTGGTCGAGCCCACAGTGTGTGAGAAGAGGCAGAGTGAGCCAGAGTCCTACCCCTGTTAGAGGCTAGAATCACTCTCATCCAGTAGAAAGGGTCAGCTGAGTCTGAAGACATGATGCCAAACAGGGGAATCTGGAAACACGCAGAGAGAAGAGGGGTCAGCACCTCATTTCCAGCCCACTCCTAACCCCACTCCAACACCAAAAGCTGAAGCCTGGGCTTTTTACCTGGCAGCATACTAAGAAGATAAAGAGGGTGATGGCTGTCCACAGCACTTTCTCTTTAAACTGAACTCTGTAGAAAAGAAAGCAAGCATGGGAAGTTTCACAGCCAAGTTAATAAAAATGGATTCACACTGGACCCCTTTCTCTGTTCACCAGAGAAGCTGAACTATGTACCAAACAGCACTAAAGCCAAGAACAGGTATCATACACTGCCCATTTGGAGGCACAACACAAGGTCTCAGTTAATCCTCCCACGTCACAGTCTTCATCCTTATAGGACAATGAGAAAACCGGATCTTGGACAGGCTAAGTAATTTGTCCCACATCCCACAGCTGAAGTAACTTTGAGTCTACACCTGTGTTCTTAACCGTTCGGCTTAACGCAGGTTAGACCCAAGATCAAGAACATCACAACAGAAAAGTCTTTTTTTTTGGTGCCGGGGATCAAACTCGGGTCCTTGCACTTGCAAGGCAGGTGGCAAAACCACTGAGCTAAATCCCCGGCCCAGAAAAGTGATTTTGTAAAACAGACAAGCCTTGACGACATCTGAGCAACTACTTTTCATTTGATCAGCGTCTAGAAGTAAGAAAATCTTATTATTCTGGAGCCAACTAATTTGGAATTTGGGATTGTCCAATAGTGTATTTTATGATCCAAGGTAAAACCATGTAGTAAGTGATACTGGAGGACAAGAGAGCTGCATGCTTAACCTGTACAGTAACATCTGTTTAACTTCAAGAATGTTCTCATCTTCTAAGTGAAATGGTGACAATCATTTTATAGATGATTAACAGGTGTCATTAGAAAAGTTCAGACCCTTCCTACCCAAGGCCTTGGTCACTAACTGGCACAGAGGGAACTATTCTGGGTCTTCTTCCTCTAACACTATCTTCACTAGTGTAATACTGGTTTTCTACACACCACCAGAATGGATGTGGAAGGCTTAAGAAACACAAGAATTATTACGCAGACTGAGGGTTTCAGGTGGAACTACCTAATGAGTGACAGTAATAAAGGACCAAACTGTAGAGGAAGAGAGAAGTCTGTGTGAGTGCTTGGTCAGGGTCATGGCAGTCTGATCAGAACAGTAGTTGAGCCTTCTACATGGACCATGACACAGGCTAGGAAGACTCAACACACCCACCAGCCAAAGAGGTGTGACTTAGGGCTACAGACACTCCACATGAACTGGGATTCACAGAACTCTTCTTTGGCTTGAGAACACTCCCTTTGCCACTTGTCATCCCACCATGCCAAGAAGGTAGAAGTTGGCCAAAAGAAAGCTTACAGATTAACCAGTGATGTGACAAGCTTGTCATGAGGTCAATCCTCATGACAAAGAAAAAGGTAGACAATTTTTTCAAGACTTTTCATTCTAAAATGACCAAGTTTCTTCTGGTTACAAGCAAACTTAACAGCAAAATTTCAAAATCTCTTTAAGTCCTGTCTCCTCTGTCCTTAAATAGCTCCTAAATGCATCCTCGCTCAATACCTTGGCTCATCTTCCAGAGCAAAAGCCTCTAAACCATACTCTAGGCGTCTCCTTTACTTCCAAAGTGACCTTTTAATCTGTCAGGTCTTCTTATTCACCTATTGCTCTCCATCTACTCTTTATATCCTATCAATATGAACTACATCTAACCACTTTCATCCAAATATTGACTGGTCTTGTCTTCTTTGCATCTGCAAAATATATATTGTCAGAATTCCCTCCCACACCCTTAGGAAACTTCTCATCATCTTTCCAAACCACCAGACATCACCTCTTCCAGAGTTTGTGTGCTATGCTTGCACATACTCTATCTCTCTCACCAAGGTCACATGGCTGTTAGGAGATGGTGTAAAGGGTAGGAGGCCTGCCAGGCTCCAGAGCCATACCCATGCCAGGATACTTGCATGGAGGGGGCAGGTTTGCAATTTAGTTCATCAAAGGCAGCACATATGAGAGGCATTTATATGAAACTATATATTTTATGTAAAAGAACAAAAGTAGACTCCAAGCACCCAAACATCCACATGGATGTTGACTACACATAAACATATGTGACTGCATTAACAACAGTCTGAAAAGAATGTGGAGACAAGATAACTTCTGTTCATCTAATGAAATTTTCCTTCATCATGGGACTTTACTTTCATTGGCAACACTCATTCTTTTGGGCTGTAGCTGTGCAGCCATGGAAATTCTGATAAAATTCACCATAGTGCTGCTACATTTCTCTCTCTTCTTCTTCTAGTGCACCTGTTATGAATAACACCAGACTTCACAAAATGCCTATATTCTCAGCACTGACAGCCTACATTAAATGTACAAACTAGGTCTAAAGGGACTATTCTTCCCCTTAGCAGCTGGGTATAAAGGGCACTTCCTACAGGGGGAAAAACACTCCAAGATCTGCTTGAAGAAGGGAGAGTAACTCAATCTGGGGATCCTAACTGAGCCCTTACTCATCCACAGCCAAGACTATCTCTGGGCCAGGGCAAACCTGAGGCTTTGTTCATTGAGCAACTGCCACCAAAGCTGCTTCAAATACAGCACGATGATTTCGGGGGAATTCCCACACAACCAGGCCGCCTCTCCATAGCTCTCTGAGGTGTCACAGCGCACGCTCCACTCCACACTCCAGGGGAAGAGGAGAGTTTCCACTCGGAGTCGAAGCCATCTTTAATCGTACTGTAAACTTCAGGGCCCAGTTTCGCCAAGCCTCCTCCGATGGCGATTTGGGGAACTTACCTTTCGCTCTGGCTTCTGAATTTCCGGCGGGATAACACAGAACGGCTTGATGACTTCCAGAAATTTGACTTTGATGAAAGAAACAAAAGAAGATGAATTAGGACACAGGGAGACCTGCCGCGCCACCCAGGGACGCAGGCTGTGCCCGGGGAGGGCGAGGACCCCTGAGGAGGGCTGAGGGTGCAGGCAGCGCGCACTGGGGTCCGGACGGGCCTGGAGGGTGGGCGTCCGAAGATACAGGAGAGGAGAAGGGGCCCTGATGCGTCCCGGCAGCACCAGGGCCGCCCTCGAAGGACTCACTTGCCATGGCGGCGGCAGCTTGGGCTCCGGGACCCGCTCCGGCTTCGCTCCGCTCCGAACGAGGAGACGGGGCCCCCTCCGAAGCGCAGCACCTCCGCTGAGAGACACGTCAGTGCCGGCCCGGTGGGGAGCGGCGCGGCGTGGGGGCGGGGCCGGGGGTGGGCTGCTTCCGTTTCCTGCCACACGCGCCGACCGACTGCCGCACCGCCTTCGCCGAGACCACATCTCCCGGCATCCAGCGGGGACCCCGGGGGAGCTGGCGGGGAAGAGGGCTCGGGATATGCCGGGACGGGGAGCGTGCGGCTGCAAAGACTGGACGCGCAGGCGCTCGGGGAAAGTCGTGTCGCGTCTACGGAGGCCGAGGCGGTGTTGGCTAGCGAGGAAATCCAGTCCGTTCCGCAACTCTTTGAAGACAGCGAATAGGCCCCAATCTCCTTTGCGTAGGGAGCACCAAGTAGATTTCGGTCACTGTTGAGTAGGGCGCAGGTGGGGGGAGCCTACGGGACACCCTGGTTTGTCCAGGCGGTCAGCAAGCCTGTGGGCCTGATTTGGTTGTTGTTGGTGGTGGTGGTGGTGGGGTCCCTGGTACCAGAGGACGAGTGGGCTTCCGAAGAGACCGTGGTTCACAGAAGGGTGCGACCTCTCGGAACAGGGTCTGGCCCGCGGGGGAATCCCGGAAAGCCTCCTGGAGGAGTAACTCCTGTGCCAAGTCTGATGGACTCCGGCGAGAAGAAACGAGGGAGAAGTGTGCTCCTGCTGGAGGAGGCCCCTGAGGGGTGAGCGTGGAGCTGTGACTGCCCACGATCTACGGGGAAGGAGGTTCTGTCGGGCCGCTGCGAAGGCTATGTGGAGGACGACAAGCAGGACACTAGGGTGGGGCGTCTGGAAATGGCTTTCATGCAGATATCTATACCCATATAGTAGCGTGTGGTGAATAATTTAAGAGAAGTAGATTGCTCGAACATTAGACAAGTTTCGTGAAGCTAAATCTTGACTTGGACAAGAAATTGAGGTTCGATGTGGCAAGATGCTCTTTTTTGGAGTGTTAAATTAGGTATTGCTGTCCTTCCCTCCCATGTAACTGCAGTGGGCTCTCAGCAATAAAGTGGCCTAGATGTGATCACGATATCCATCCCTCACCAAAAGCAAAACAAAACAAGAAGGCAGCGATGATTGTTCCTCTTGGGATGTAACTGAATGCCACCCCTCTATCTTCACTTCCAGGACCCATTGATAATCTCTTGGAGTTTTACCCGGCAGCCCCTGAACTAAATTCAGCATGTAGACCACAGCCGATATTTGACCAGTATGCACCATGAGACGTACTAATGGTTTAACATATTAAAATCCATGGTAAATAGTAATTTAAAGAAATGTTAAAATTGATTAATCCTGTAAGTCTTAGTATCATTGCTTTGTACTAATTGTTGTGGGGTATTAGTACCACTGATAAGAGGCTTTTTGTTATGGCCACATCTGAGACACATTCATTTTAGGTTGGCCCGTGTCACTGAAGGGACTGTTGCCGAGTTCATATGTTTGCAAACAGTGGTTTTGGAGAATTATTAGCCTTAAGTACTTTTATTGCTGGCAGGTTGTGATTCTTTGGAAAAAAGTAGGTGTGGAGGGTTTTAATATTTATATTTTTTAGATTTTATTCTAAAACATTAAAAAACACTTAGAATGAAGACAACAAAATATAGATTTTTTTTTTTTTTCAGTACAAGGGATTGAGCCCAGGGCCATCACACTGAGCTATATCCTCAGACCTTTTTACTTAGTCATTTTTTGAGTCAGGGTCTTGCTATGTTGTGAAGTTGTCCAGCCTGGGCTTGAACTTGTGACCCTCCTTCCTCAGCCTCCCAGAGTGCTAATAAATGATACTTTGATGGAGATTCAATATTTATTTTAGCTTTGCAAGAAAAATGTTTATTAGAGCTGGCATTATTTCAAATAACTATAAAGTGGTTGGACATATGTAAACAAAGTTTGAAACAAGTGGAAAGTAGTTCTTTAAAAAGATATCTTGTTTGAAGAAAAAATGAGGCATCGATTCCAAAAGAAAAATGATTGGATTTTCTAATATGAAAATATAAATGATGACAAAGGTGAAAAATGTAGTAAACTTCTCAAGTTTTTCAACTTTTTGTGTGTGTGTGTGTGCAGTGCTAGGTATTGAATTAGGACCTTGCACGGGCTGGGCAAAAACTACCACTGACCTACATCCCAAGCCCTCGAATGTCTTGAACCCTGAAATTTTGGGTTACTGGTTTGTGAAGATGTATGGATTGAGAGTGAACAAAAAGTTGTAAATTAAGCTAACTGGTTAAAAGATATTTCCATAAATGATTTTCGTGGTTTAGTACCTAGAAGACTGAGATTATATTGTAAGGTCGTAAAATAAGTGTAATTGCTATTCATAAGCAGAAGATTCAACATTATAAACAATATCAGTGATGGTAAGAAAAAAAATTACTTAATTCATCTAATGATCATCTGTGTAATGGGAAAGTTGGAAGAATGTGATATTCCCTGTGTCAAATCATGACCCTTAAGAGATAAAAATCTAGTGGTGACTGTGTCATAAGCTTCATTTCCCCAGATCAAGAAGTGATTTATATCCATTGGAAAGACCTAGTGAATTATTTTTGCTACCAGTTATATTACATAAGTCATAATTGTTTATTTAGAAAATAGATCTGCTTTAAAATTTTTGATTTACATGTTGATCTGTATATTACTTTTACCTTAACAGCTCAGTATTTTGAACATCATTTCTGTGGAAGGTAGAGCAGGCTAAGCTGAATCTCCAGCCTTGGAGATAGATTTTTGTTTTGGTTTAAAAATCTGGAGAGATCACATAAAACAAAATCTAGATTTTTTTACTTTCGAGAAATCAGATTAAAAAAAATCAGATCAGCCAAGTGGTGGCTGCTTTTTTTAGATTAGTCATGAGCTCTTCAGCTCCCTGTGGTTTCAACTTGTCCCTTATCATTTGCCTGGTCTCTGTAATCATCTGAATTTACGGTCCCTGCTGTAGAGTTTTAAGCCTGGGCTCTTGGCGGGATAGAGGTATCATTTACACTATTTGTTCAAACAAGCAACGCAAGAAAAGAACAAATTGCAAGTCCTCATCCCCATGACGAGTGTGTAAGTGTGAGTGTGTGTCTGGAGTGGGGTTATTTAAACATGCAGAGGTGCTAGCAGTTCATCAGAGAGGAAAAACCCTAGTAATCAGATCTGGTGCTTAGAGATGAGATTATAAGATTGTAAAGTCATTTTCTATGGGAGTAAATGAGATTTCCAAGGGAGAAAGTAGAGAGAGAAACCAGATTCAAGGAGAGACCCTGGAGAACAGTCAACTGTATTTAAGGGTGGGAAGGAGGAGCAGCCCCTCAGTGACAAGACAGTCAGTGGTCCAAGAGGTAGGTTGAGGAAGGCTGGTTATTCTATTGGCAAGTTTGGTGATGTTTTGGTTACTATGTAGAGTTGTCTGTTGCTCCAGAGATTAAAAAACAAACCAAAAAACAATGAAAAACCAGCATCATAAATCAGATGAAGTCTGGGTGGCAGTGTAGGACTTAACCTCTGTTTGTGTTCCTGCTCCACTCCTATTAGGGTGGTGTCACAACCCACAAAATCCAGTATGGCCTACCACCACATCTATACTTTGGCCATCTGGGAGAGGTGGGGATGCTCTACTTTTAATGTACAACTTAGTAGTGCATCACACACATTACTTCTGCTCACATCCCATTGGTTATAATCTAGTCATAAGATCACACAATGGAAAAAGTGACTGATAAATTTAGTCTTATCTTGGAAAGTTATGTCTGGCCAATTACCGTGGAAGAAAACAGGAATGGATATTGAGACACACTGTCTAACAGGTAATATAGAGAAATGGGTCCTTGAGAAAGGAGTGGGAATATAGTAGACAAGTTAGGCAAAGGTGGCTCCCCATGGCTGAAATGGGGATTGGCACTGGCAATACAGCTATGATCGGAGAAACTAGACTTCCTAATTACAGCAGATGCGTGATGAGCTGAACAGGGCAGGGGAAATGCTGATCTCAGGAGACATAGGCTTCCAGTCTTCTGAAACAGGCCCTCCAGAAGCAGGAAAGGGAAAGAGGAGGGAAGGCAGGTAGGCCTGACCCCTGTGGAGGATTCAGGGGTTTTCCTATTGCTGGGATCAGAGACAGGGGCAGGCAGGTGTAGCTGATTGTATCTGGGTTCTGCCACACAAGATATAGCTGTATATACCTGTATATGTGTGTATATACATCAGCGCTAACAGAAGGATACATACATATGAGACATAGAACCAGGGATAGGGGTTTATTTCTAGGAATTGGCTCACACTGTGGAAAGCCTCATTTTTGCTCTTACAGCCTTTCAGGTGATTAGATGAGGTCTACTCACATTTTCCAGGACAATTTTTTTTTTTTTCGTGGGGGTGGTACTAGGGATTGAACCCAGGGCCTGTGCACTGAGGTACATTCCCCAGCACCCCCCCTTTTTTAATTGGTACCAGCAATTCAACTCAGGACCTTGTGCTTGCTAGGCAGGCTCGGTACCACTGAGCTAAATCCCCAGCCCCTCCCTAGCCCTTTTGATTTTATTATTTTATTAGTTTTTATTTTGAGACAGGGTCTCACTAAGCCACGGAGTTTCCCAGGCTGGGCTGGAACTTGTGATCCTCCTGCCTCAGCCTCCCAGGTGCTGGGATTACAGGTGTGGACCACCACACTTGGCTGAGAATAATCTTTATGAAAGTAGCTGTAGATTAACTACATTAATAAAATGCAGTCAGCCGTCTGTCTCTGTGGGATCTACACCCAAGGATGCAATGAACAAAGAATCAAAAATATTGAAAAAAGAAACCCCAAACTGCGTGTGACCTGGAGATTTACAGACTTTCTTCTTTTCTTTTCTTTTTTTTTTTTTGGTACCAGAGATCAAGCTCGGGTCCTTATGCTTGCACAGCAGGCAGCGAAACCACTGAGCTAAATCCTCAAGGTCTACAGGAAGATGTGGAGGTTCTAGTAAATACTATACCATTTTACTTTATTTTATTTTATTTATTTTTTGGTACCAGAGATCGAACTCGGGACCTTGCGCTTTCGAGGGAGGAGGCAGAACCACTGAGATAAATCCCTGGCCCACTATACCATTTTATATAAGAGACAAACACCCATAGACCTTGGTATCTGAGAGGGTCCTGGAACTAATTCCCCTCAGATACCTGGGGATGACTGTAGCTTCAAAGCAGTTCCTAGATTTGTGTTTGTTTAAATAACTGGGTACTATGTAGCCCCTATGTAGCCCTAGTCAAGTTGACAAAGCTAGCCAAGCTTGCTTAAACCAGACACAAAAGCCTGGGGCAAAGAACGTTAACATGGGAATTATTACCAGATACAAGTTTAGGAATTAGGTTTTGATCTGAAAGGTACAAAACTGAATTCCGACTGGGCATGGCGGTGCACACCTGTACCTTTAATCCCAGCACTTGGAAGGCTGAGGCAGGAGGATCAGCGTGAGCTAGAGGCCAACCTGGACTACATAGTGAGTTCAAGGCCAGCCTAAACTACATAGTAAGACCCTCAAGAAACAACAGCAACAAAAACCACAAAAAACAAAATCGAGTTAATAAATTTTCACTTTTCTCTGCTGGAAATCATACATTTTTATTTTTGTTTTTAGTGTTGTTTTTGTTACAATTAATAAACATCCTTAAGCACCACAGAGAATTAACAGCTGTTGGGAAATAGGTATAGGCAATGCTTGGTGCTCATAGGGATTTAAGAACTCCTTGTGTGAATTTCCTGATTTTACCAGATCAGTTAAGACTTACTTTTTCAAGATAAAAGAACCAGTTTAAATAGGTTTGAGGAAAAAAATTCTGGAGTTTTTTGGTTCCAGTAACAAAGGGAAGAGTTGGCTTTCAGCATACGTGGATCTCAGGGTTCAAAAACTTGTCAGACTAAAATTTTCCCCCTCAGGCTGGAGATTGAGCTGTGTTTCCACTGCCTGCTTTGCATGCGCAAGTTCCTGAGTTCGATCCCCAATACCAAAAAAAAAACCAACAGTCTCCCTCTTGGCTCTGCTTTCTTTTGTATACAGGCTCCTTCCTCAGCTCCAGGCTGTTTTCCTCCAGTGCTAGGGATTGAACTCAGAACCTTACGCATGCTCCTGGCCCCCTCTCTCACTTTTAAGAAGTGTGGAAATGGCCATTCATGGCCACTGCCATGTTCCATGGTTCCTGAGACTGAGGCTCCTACGGTCATGTGTGGCTTACATTCACAAAGTCACCTATGGCCCAAAAGGGCTGCTCAAATGCCAGTCATGCACCTACATTCTACCCAGTAGGAAGGGAGATGGGAAAAGTTCACAGTTCCTTCTTTTAAAGACCTTTTCTTTTAGGGGGTGGGTTTCAGTCAAGGTCTCACTATGTAGTTCAGGCTGGCCTTAAACTCATAGTGATCCTCTTGCCTCAGCCTCCCGAGTGCTGAGAGTACAGGCGTGTACCACTGTGCATGAAACTAGCTTAAAGACCCTTTCTAAAATTTGCACATACAACATCCACGTACATCTTGTAGACTAGCATTTAGTGTAGAGTCACATGTAGGTGCAAAGGAGGCTGGGGACATATTGCTGACATTCAGTACAGTATATAACGTGTGAGTACATAGCTTGATAAATGGGTAGCCACAACCAGGCCCAAGACAGAGAAAAACCCCAGGGCCCCAGCAGGCTCTCTCTGTGGCTCCCAGTTTTGAGACATCTTCCGGGTAGTTTACTTGCTTTGGAACCTAGAAGATAGTGCAGTATTCTGCGTACAATCCTTTATGTCTGAATCCTTTCCCTCAACCTTAGGTCTGTGAGACTCATCCTTGTTGATGTAGATAATTAGTTCTTTTTTATTGCTCTGTAGAATTCCACCACTGTTTATTCCTTTGATTTTTGGTTTTTGGTTTTTGGTACCGAGGATTCGTACTGCATGCAAGGCAGGCAATGGAACCACTGAGCTAAATCCCCGGCCCTATCTATTCCTTTGTTGACGGACATTTGTGTTGTTTTGGGTTTGGGCTATTTTTAATGGGCATTGGTGTACATGTATGTTTTGATTTCTCTTGGGTATCTGGGGGCAGAATTACTGAGTCTGGATATGTTTTCACTATTCCAAATGGTTGTGTATTTGGCTAACGTCCGCATCACCTATTATTACTGAAGGTGAGAACAAATACCGGGGGCTCATAAACAATCCTGTGTTGCCCCAGTCTCCACTTGGAAGCCGAGTTGTCCCTGCGTCCAGACATGTCGCTGTCTGTGGACTGCTCTGGAACTGTCTCTCCAGCCTTATCTCTCACGCTCACCTTCTGTCTCCCAGTTGCTCTGAACTCTTCCCTGCCCCTGGTCTCTTTCCACACAGTTCCTCTTCCTCCTCACCTCCCGCCCTTGCCTTGGTTCCTGTGCATCCCACTTACTGTCCTCTGAGGTTCTGCACAAATTGTTGCCACCTACACCCTCCCCCGCCAAGTTGGGACTGGCTTCCTTGTACCATCTGTTTCTGTGGTGTGCCATCCCTTGCCAAATCTATGGGGCACATTTGCCTTGTTAGAATGATCTCACCCTGGATTTAGAACTGGAAGGGTCCTTGGAGGTCCTGAAACCCCATAGGAGCTTGTGCAGCCACTTTAGAGATCCATCATTCCAGCATCTAAGGGCAAATTGACAAAGATAAGGTAGCTGAGTATGTTTGCAGTTGTCCTGCACCTTTTATTCTGTTCCAGTGATCTTCAGGTCTGTTTTTTGTTTTTATTTTTGGTTTTTTGCCAGTACCATGCTGGAATGTAAAATTGTCAATTGTTTGCTTTTGCTGCCTTCTGCCTGCCATGAACTGTTTCTCCTCTTCGATGCCTGTTTGCCATGCCACTCTGCCTTGGAGCCAGTTGACTATGAACTGAAACCTCTAAAAACTGTGAGCTAAATAAACCTTTCCTCCTTTAACTTTGGGTGTTGGGTATTTTGTCTCAACAAACAGAAAAATAAGACAACACAGGTATAGGCAAGGAGTTTATGAATAAAACCCTGATTGCACAGGAAATATTACAAAAAATCAAGTGGGATCTCATCATATTAAAAAGCTTTTGCATAGCAAAAGAAACCACCAACAGAGTGAAGAGACAACCTACAGAATGGGAAAAAGATTTTGCCAGCTATTCCTCAGACAAAGGACTAATATCTAGAATATATAAAGAACTAAAACAACAACCACCGTACTCCTCAAATTTAAAGACGTTATCCCAAAATGGGCATCTGAACCTGGTGCGGTGGTGCATGCCTGTAATCCCAGCACTTGGGAGGCTGAGGCAGGAGGATAACTGAGAATTCGAGGCCAGCCTGGCCTACAAAGTGAGTTCAATACCACCTTGAACTACATAGTAAGACACTGTCTCAAAAATCCAAAAAACAAACAAAAATGGGCATCTGAAATGAACAGACACTTCATAGATGAAGAAAAAGAAACAGTAAATAAATACATGAAAAAGTGTTCAGCATCATTGGTCATTCAAGAATTGGAAATTAAAACAACATTGAGATTTCATCTCACTCCAGAAAGAATGGCTATCGTGAAGAAATCAACCAATAGCAAATGCTGGTGGAGGGGCCAGGGATTTAGCTCAGTGGTGCTGTGCCTGCCTCAAGACCACAAGGTCCTGAGTTTGATCCCCAGTACCAAAAAAAATGCTGGTGGGGCTGTGGGGAAAAAAGGAACCCTTCTCCACTGTTGGTGGGTGTATCTTAGTTATTTTTCTCATGGCTGAGACAAAATACCTGACACCCGAAGATAAAGGAGGAAAGATTCGTTTGGCTTACAATTTGTAGAGGTTTCAGTTCATAATCAGCTGGCTCTGAGGGAAGGTGGCCTGGCAGACAGACATTGAAGAGGAGAAACAGTTCATGCAGGCAGAAGATAACAAAGCAAGGGACCTTAGCAGCTTCTTTCTGCCCCTTTTATATTGTATCCAAGCTACTGGGATTAGGGCAGTGGCAAACCAATCAGTGGACTGATTTAGTAGTCACCCATCCCTAATCCTAGCACCCTTAATCCTAGCATTGCACCATGAGTCAATCACACACTCTAGATCCAGCCACCTCTGAAAAAGCCCCACCTAAGACTGCATGAGGATTTGGGGGGACATCTAGACATGAGCCATCACAGAGTGTAAATTGGTACAGCCAATATGGAAATCAGTATGGAGATTACTCAAAAAAACTGTAACTAGTGGTTCCATTTGACTCAGTTATTCCCCTTCTTGGTATCTTCCCAAAACAGTTGAAGAATCATACCACAGCAATATATGCACACCCATGTTTATAGCAGCACAATTGGTAATAGCTAAATCTTAGAAACAACCCCATCCCATCAACTGACGAATGGATAAAGAAAATGCAGTTTTTAAATATACAATGGTGTACTACACTGGCATAAGGAAGCATAAACGAGACATTTTTAGGTAAATGGATGCAACTTAAGACCATCCTTTTAAGTGAAATAAATTGGACAGACATGTTTAAATATCACATTGTTTCTCTCATATGAGAAGCCAAAAGCACAAATAAGGACCAAAATGGATGATAGATTTTGGGAAGTAGGAATGTTCAAATGGGAAGGGAACAAGGGAGCGGGGAGGGGGAAGGGAAAGAAGAAGAAAAAAAAGAGTTAAGATGTGTTATGTACATGTATCAACTCCCCATGATGATTGTAATCATTATGTACTGCATACATGTACTAATAAATTTTTTTTTAAAAAGATGTAGAGGGTGATCTCTAAGGCAATCACCAAGAGAATAACTTAAAAATACAGTGAAAAAATAATGAAAAGATGTAAAATGGTTACTATGGTTCATTCCCCAAAGGTTCATGTGTGGTCATTTGGTGTTCAGCAAGCAGTGTTGAAGTGGTGTGTATTTGTTAAAGTTTGCTAGAGTAACAGAATATAAAATGGATGTATATAATTACACACGGGCTTCATGAGATTGGCTTAAGGATCAGAAGGGAAGGAGTCCCAAAGGCTGTCTGTAGAATCAGAGTGGAAGAATTCAGAATGGTGAGCTGGGTGCTGGAGAGCTGGAGGATCCAGTATAGTTGTCGAAGGCCGAAGACCTACCTGGAAGCTCACTAAGAGTTTGATGTGAGTCCGTGTCAGAGAGCTGAAGAGGCTGTGCTGGAAGCCTCAGGAAGCAGGAGACCAGTGTTCAAAGGCAATGATGAAGATGGGAGCTCCCCCAAAGAAAAAGGGAAGACTCCCTTCTGTCTTGTTTTATTCCATCCGGGCTACAGCTACTGGCAGATGGCACATACAAATGAGGTGAGTCTTGGTCTTTTCTCCTCCGTGTGCGTCTGTCTGTCATCCAGAGACACACCCACAGCTTTACTAATCTTCTAGGCAGTTCTTAAGTTGACACATCACAGTTAATGATTTCATGGTGACCCTAAGAGGTGGGGCCTAGTGGAAGGTGATTCGCCGAAGGGGCTCCACTTTCACGGATGGGTAAATGCTGTCTTGCAAGGGCTCCGTGTTATAAAGTGAGCCCACGTCACGCACTTGGGCCCTCTGCATGAACAGGTCCCTTTCCTGCTTCCTCACTGTGTTGTGACAGAGCCAGAGGGAGGTGGTGATGGTGTTGCTCACCAGTATGCTGACATTGTGCTACTGGACTGTCCAGCCATGCAAATCGTGAGCCGAGTACACTTCGTTTTCTTTATGTAGTACCCAGGTTCGGGTATTTGTTATAGCAACACAAAATGGTATAAGACAATTTTACAGTGGAGAAGATTCATTAAATGCAGAAGAAAAGAATAAAGGAGGAATATAGGAACAAAATAATCCATGAGATACATGAGGAACAGGTAAGGTCACAGAGGTAAATGCAACTCTCTCCATGATGACATTAAACATGAGGGGCTTAACCAATCCAAACAAAAAATAGATTTCTATGAATGCATACAAATGAAGATCCAAATATAAGCGGTCTACAAGAAACAAAATTTGGAACCTCTAAAGCAAAAACACTGATGAATGTGCAACAGAGACTGTATGGTTTATAAAGCCTAAAATATTTACTCCCTAGTTCTCATAGAAAAAGTTTGACTTGTGTTCTAAAGGCTGAAGTCTGGGTATCACACAGTTTATTGACTGCTCCAGGTTCCGGGCCCATCTCACCGACTGTCCTGGAAAGGCCGTGGGTGGCCACAGCTGTCCACTCTGCCCATGTCCTCTTTGTTCAAAACGCATGCTCTTTTTCCTGTTTCGTTCAGGCCCCTCTGCCTGAGCTCTGTGGAAAGGTCTTCTTTAAATCTAGAATTTCCCAAAACTATTTGTGTTTGACCATCACAATTTCTGCCATATCCATGATCTTGAATAATTTTATGTTAGGTTTTATTAATTTTAGATTAGGATTTTATTTTCCTCTCGTTTTTTTACACGAATACATTGATTTCAGAAGGAATGTTTTTTAGGGTCTGTACTGGTTAGTGTTTGGCCTTCCATTCTGTCAAGTCGCAAGCCCATTGGATGGTGCCTCCACGATCGGAGTGGGTCTCCCCCTGTTTGCTGGCCCGCATGGCAGACACCCCTGAAAACACCCCACAGGCACACCCGAAAGTGCGAGGTGTCTTGGAATCTAGTCAAGTTGACATCAAGATTAACCGTCGCAGCCCCCTTCTCCCCTCCCACGAACTCCTTTCAGGGGCAATATTACTGTTCGTCAAAGTATTCATTCCTGCTTCCTGCAGGGGTGCGCGGGTGGCTGGCCGGGGGCTACTCTCAAGCTTGGAAAGTGACGGTGGCCGGGCCAGTGGCCAAGCCTGGGGTCCTGCCCCCAGAGAGACAGGTGGCCCAACATGAAGTCCAGCCCCTCCATCCAAGCCACCATCGACCTCGCAGCGGGGGCTGCCAGGGCACCGCACGGGTACTGACCGGCCAGTCCTTCGACCCAATCAAAGTGAAGATACAGACGTTCCCCAGCCTGTACAAGAGCCTCACCGACTGTTTCCTGAAGACCTGCAGCCAGGTGGGCTTCCTCGGCTTCTACAGGGGAACTGGCCCGGCCCTAATGGCCTACATTAGCCAGAGCTCTGTCCTATTCATGTGCTATGGCTTCTGTCAGCAGTTTGTCAGGAAAGTGGCTGGATTGGACACGCAGACCAAGCTGAGTGACCTGCAGACTGTGGCCGCAGGGTCCCTGGCCTCTGGGTTTGCTGCCCTGGCCCTCTGCCCCACTGAGCTTGTCAAGTGCCAGCTGCAGACCATGCATGAAATGGAGATGTCGGGGAAGATAGCAAAAAGCCATAGAACAATCTGGTGTGTTGTGAAAAACTATCCTTATTAAGGGTGGCCCCTTAGGCTTCTACCGTGGACTCTCCACCACTCTGATTCAGGAGATACCAGGCTATTTCTTCTACTTCAGTGGCTATGAACTGAGCCAAACATTTTTCGCATCTGGGAGATCAAAAGATGAACTAGGTCCTGTCCCTTTGATGTCAAGTGGCGGAGCTGCTGGAATCTGCCTTTAACCAAACCATATTCCCAGTGGATTGTATTAAATCCAGAATTCAGGTTCTTCCCATGCATGGAAAACAGGCAGGATTTATCAGAACTCTTTTAAGTGTTGTGAGAAATAAAGGAATACTAGCCTTATATTCTGGAATGAAAGCTACTCTTATTTGAGCGATCCCCTCCAATGCTGCACTATTTTTGGGCTATGGATACAGCAGGAAGATGATGATGAGCAAGTTGGAAGCTTACTGAAATGTTGGTGAACCTGGATGCAAGTACCTGAGTTTTAGAACTAAGTTGTTCTTAGGGCTTATGGAGTACAAGACCAACGTGAAGTTATTTTTGACTGTGTAGGAACTTTGGTTTTGTCTCCTTTTATTTCAAACCTCAAACTGTATGGGAAGATCTCTATTTTAGGTCACTTAATTTATCCTTATAATCATATTGAAATAGAAATGTTGCTCTTGCCCTTTGTGGGATATACAGGGTGAGTTCTGTTGCTCTAGGTTCCTAATCTGAAAGGTTAAATATAGTTCTCTCAGGCCTTTTTCATAAAAAAAGCAAAAAGAAAAAAGAAAAGATTAACCATCACAGTGTCCGTGCAAAACCAGCTTTGCTTATCATAAGAAGGTAAGTATAAAAATGTCAACCACAAAACCCAGATGGTGAAATCATTTGTCTCTACCTTAAGAGCCTCAAGGCTGAAGCTGCGGCCTTTGTTACCCAGGGACATTAGCTCATGTGGGAGGGTAAAGACCTCATGGAGAACTTGGTTGGCACAAATGGGAGGGCTGTAGGGGAACAGAAAAGAAAACAGTTTCTTCAAGAGAGGATTGTTGAGTTTTTACTGGAGCTCCACCTAACATAGTTGGGTTAAGCCAGGAGGGGCAGACCTACAGCAGACACCTCTGCCCAGTATTAGCAGGTGATAGTGGCACAAGCCTCTTGCCCCTCTATAATTTGGCTGCATTATCTTCGGAGTCTGAGCGAAGCTTTACCTGACTCAAATGGGCATGTCAGATAGCAGAGTTGGCTAGTATTGCTCCTTTGCTAATGGCTGCTACTGAGACTTAAGTCCTAGTCTGTGAAGTAGCAGGGCTCAGCTGAGTTCACTTCTAGCCAAGGTCAACTGACTCTGACTAAATTCTTCCCCTCTGAATTAACCGTTTATTCTCTTCAGCAAAGATGCTAGTGCCTGCCTTTTACAGTCCTGCCTGCGATACTCGCTATCAGCAGATGTTCCGAGGCCTGCCCAGCTCCCCACTTTCTCATGTTTGTTATGAATAAACACTGGATGTCCTTGGTGCCTTTGTCTTTGCTGCCCAGAGCAGCTTAGGTCAGCCCAAACCCAGCTTCTGGCCTCAACTCTCTGCATCTGTGTCTTTGTTCTCTTTCCTATATCACGGACGATGTACTGCCTCATAGGAGATCAAGGCCCACTGCAGGGCCCTTCGATAATGTCTCTCCTATCCATCCATCCACCCACCTAGCCATCCCCCCATCTATACAAACTACCAGTCCATTCATCTACCCACCCACCTACCCATCATCTACCCTCCATTCATCCATTCACCTTCCTTCCATCCATTCACTGAGAACCTCCCATGTGAACAGTGGCACTGAGGGACCCTACAGTGACCAAGAAGACAAAGTGCCACGGATGGGACTGACACTGGGTGGGGACATCTACCAGAAGCAGGCAGGGAGGGACCCAATGCACTCTTTGGGAGGCAGAGAGTTAAACAATGAGTGACAGAGATGGCAGGGGGTGCTTCTCCGAGGAGGAGGTGGCATTTAAGCTGAGACTTGAAAGGCAAGAGGGAGCCGGCCAGCCACGGTGTGGGGGAGGGGCTCCGGGCAGAGCCAAGAGCCCAGCTTGCTCTGAGCGGGGAGGAGTATTGAAGGACGCTGAGTCAGGAGGGTGTCGAGGGAGGGAGGTCAGGGGTTCCAGCAAGTGCCAGGTCAGAAAGGGCCCGAACTGGGGCAAGGAAGATGAGCATTTCGTGCCCAGGGCCCAGATGAGGGGGACAAGTCTGCTGCTTTGGGGGCTGGTACGCTTAAAAACCAGGGGGCTTCCCACAGATTTCTGAATGGGTGGTGGGCAGCAGTGCTGGCATCTGGTGGGCAGGGGTCCGCTGTGGGCAGAAGCCCCTCCTGACAGCATCATGCTCACCTTCCGCCTTCCATAAGCTGAAAAGACACCGATTCTTCCCAGAACCCTGGAACCTGGCAGCTCAGCCCTACCTCCATGGAGCTGTGAGGCTTGGGCAGCAGGCCTCAGTTTCCCCTTCTATTCCCTGGAGGGGCCATCGTGACACTCCTGGAGGCCTCCCATGTCTGCACCACTCTCAGAAGAGCAGTTTGTCTCTGGGATGCAAACTCAGGCGTCTCCACTTCCAGCTGTGTAACCTTGGGCTGCTGGCTGAACCTCTGAGGGGCTAGGTGTCTGCATCCACATAGTGGGGATGTCATTCACAGGGCTGTGATGAGATTCCTCAGGACGACTCAAGGAAAGACTTAGTACACACTGCAGTTTAGATCCCCCAAAGGCTCAGAGGGGGATCATGAGTTCAGAGGTGGGGCTTTGGAAAGTGACTGGATCACAGGATGATATGCCCATGAGTGGGTTCAACCCTGGCAGAGTTCATGGCTGACAGTGCTGCATGTGGTGGGGCATGGCTGCAGTGGTCACTGGGGTGTGACCTGGAAGGGTGTGTTCTTGTCCCTGGCTCCTTTGCCCTCTCTCTGCCTCCTGGCTCCCATGGTGTGAGCAGCCTTCCTCCACCAAGCCCTTCTTTCATGCTGCTCCTGCCTTGGAGCAGCCAGCCATGGACTGACCCTCCCCAAACCATGAGCCAACTCAAACCTCTCTATTAGGTTGCTGGGAGTTGGGTATTTTATCCCCGTGGTGGGAAGGGACTAAGTAAGATCCGTGATAAGTGCTCAGGAAAGATGGTCAAAAGCAGGATTGTGGGAGGACCTGGATCCCCTCCCCAAGGCCAGAGGTCCCAACTGGGACATGGAGACCAGCACTGGAGGCCAGGCTCCAGGCCACCTAAGCAGGTGTCCTGTCATCTAGGGGCAGAGTCCCACTCAGGTCACCCTTCGCTGCCATATCAGCTGCCATGAGTGGGCAGCTGGATGGGATTGGAGAGAGGTCGAGGGGGTGCTCTTTGAATGTCTAGGAGGGGTGCAGGGGACAGAAATGGGGTGGGCCAGCCTGGGGCTCCTCCTTGTCCCATGGTGAGCAAGACCTCCCTGGCAGGGGACACTGGGGACAGGGACGATGGTGAAGATTCCCAGTGGATGGGTAGAAAGGGTTCTGGCAGGGAGTGAGCCCCGAAGTGGGAGGCAAAGTCAGTGGCCACCAGTGCTGGATGCCACTTAACGTGACAGCGCCCCCAAGGGTTCTCAGTGGCAGCGGTGGCCTTTCCATTCCACCACGAGGGAGGACGCTGGGAGGACACGGGCTGGGGGCTGGACAGGGAACCAAGCGGGGACCCTGGGCAGACCAAGCAAGAGCGGGGGAGGGGCCCCGGTCCCCACCTAGGGGGCTGGGGGGCTGGGTCAGGATGCGAGCCCCCAGGAGGCGGGACAGGCGCCCCTCCCGCCAGGTCCCCTGGTGCCACAGCACCCACTGCAGCCCGCCTGGCACCACGCTGGGCACAGCGCCAAGGAGGTGGAACAGAAGGCCGTACTCGGGTCGGGCACAGTCGGGGGACCAGGGCCCACCGCGCCCCCTTCCCGGAGGATCTTCGCGACACTGCGACCTCTGTGTCCTCCTGCGCCAGGTCATCACCCCTCCACCCGGGCCTGAAACAGTGAAAAGCGCAGCAGGAGGAACTCAAGGGCCTAATTCTCCTGCAGTTTCTAGATAGCTTGATCTGCCCTCCCTGTCCATGCCCTTGTAGCACTGGAAAGAAACCCAAGTCACACCGAGCCACAGAATCGGGGCGGGAAATAGCTGGTGACACACGGTGTCAGTCTAGGAAAGGTGACCATGCGGGCCGGGGGCTCAGGGTACAGCATGCTTAGTGTGGGTGGGGCCTTGGGTCCCAGCCAGCCCCAAAATAAAAATGAAAAGGCTTCTAAAGAAATGTCAAGGGCCGGGGATTTAGCTCGGTGGTGCCACCACCTGCCTTGCAAGCACAAGGTCCTGAGTTTGATCCCTGGTACCAAAAAAAGTTATCTCCCAAGAAATGTCAAATTTTAAAATGCACTTAGCTGGGTGTGGAGGCCCACACCTGTAATTCCAGCACTCTGCGAGGCTGAGGCAGGAGGATCACAAATTCAAGTCCAGGCTGGGTAACTAAGTGACTTAGGAAGACCCTGTGTCAAAATAAAAGAGGGCTGGGGGTGCAGCTCAGTGTGAAAATGCTGGATTCAGTTCTCAGTACCACAGACACACACACACACACACACACACACACACACACACACACACGCTGGGAAAATATTTGCAATCCATCACAAAAGCCTAACACACCAAGATGAGCCAATAAATAACCCAGTAAAAAATGGGCAGAGGCCAGGTGTGGTGATGCATTCCTGTAATCCCAGCACTCGGGAGGCTGAGGCAGGAGGATCACCACAAGTTTTAGGACAGCTTAGGCTACATCCCTAGTGAGACCTTGTCTCAGAAAGACAAAACTGGGGAGGGGACACTAAAAGGACTTTACACAGAGAATAGACAAAGAAACTCTTGGTCCCTTAACCTGTTACTCACTAAAAGCAGGATTTCAGGGACTTAAAAGTGGTTTTTACTTAAAACAGCACCTCCTCACTTGGTTTTTGGTTTGGGGGAGGGGTTTTTTTTGGGGGGGGGTTGTAATTTTGAAACACTGTGTAGGTCAGACTGGCCTTGAATTCACTGGGTAGCTCAGGCTGGCCTTAAATTTGCAGCAATCCTCCTGCCTCAGCTTCCTAAACCCTGGGATTACAGGTGTGTGCCATCATGCCCGCCTATCGACTCTTCACTTGGGTGTACAGATGCCCAATACATAACTGAGAGCAGAACAAAGTGTGGCCTTTGGCCGTGGCCCACCCTGCGTGGCTGCAGAGGGATGGGTGCACCTTTGGGAGTGGCCATCTAGAAGCCACCACACGGGCTGAGGCCTGAATCTGGTCACCTGTGCCCACCCCTTCCCGACCAGGACAGCAAGATAAAAGATGCACAGGTTCAGCCACGGGGAGGCCCCAGTCTCCAGCTGTGGCTCTAAACCTGCAGTCACCTCGGATCTCAGGGAGCCTCCAAGGCTGCCCTGCCCCCAGCAGAAGCGGCCATCGCCTGCGGACCACGCTGTTCCCACAGCAGTGAGGACTCAGGACGCCTCTGGAGCCATCTTGCAAAACCAGGACTGAGATGACAACAGCCAGGCTCTGCCCCACCTGGCAAGTCCATAAAATCCTGTCTCGTTCTTCTGCGAATAGGCCGGTCTGACCTCTCCCTCAGAGCTGCGAGTTCGAAGGCAGCCTGGGCTACTTAGTGCGTTCAAGTCCAGGGTGAGCTACATAGCAAGACCCTGTCTCAAAAAACCAAAACAGAACAAAAAACCTACTCCTTGGGGTGAGTTAAGGGCCCCGTCTCTTCTTTGGGGGACCCTCTGGGACCCTGGCCAGTTCCAGGATCACCCATTTGGGGCATTTGAGGTAGGTGGAGCAGAGAGGAGAGAAAATTCTCAGTAGCTAGCATGAGTTTTTAAGCCCCGTGAGAATATATTTTCTATTCAGAAATTTAAAATTTGGAGATAATGTATATGGCTCTGCTGAGCAAGGAGGAAAGAAGCCAAGTGCAGGAGAGTATTTATAGGATGCTACAATTTGGGTGGGAAAAGGCACATTTCCTTACGCATGGAAAATCTCTGGAAGGAGTACCATCTCCCCCCAAAAAAGTGCAGGCCAAGTTGCCTCAAGAGGAACATGGCCAGGCTGGAAGGAGTCAGCCATGTACTCTTGATGTTTCTGGATGCTTGATTTCTTTCTTTTCCTTTCCCTTTTTTTTTTTGGTACTGGGGATCAAACTCGGGACCTTGTGCTTGTCAGGCAGGCAGCGGAACCATTGAGCTAAATTCCCAGCCCTCTTTTTGATTTTTTGAGACAGGGTCTCACTATGTACCTTGAACTTGCAGTGATCCTCCTGCCTCAGCCTCCCAAGTGCTGGGATTATAGGTGTGGACCACAGCCAGCTGGATGATTGACTTCTGTATTTTTAATTTTTTACCATACGCATATTTTTTTTTCTTTGGTACCAGGGATTGAACTCGGGTCCTCACGCTTGTGCAGCAGGTGGCGAAACCACTGAGCTAAATCCCAGCTCTACCATATGCATATTTT
This sequence comes from Heterocephalus glaber, assembly GCF_053883595.1. NCBI lineage: Eukaryota > Metazoa > Chordata > Mammalia > Rodentia > Bathyergidae > Heterocephalus > Heterocephalus glaber. Next base: position 26,052 of record NW_028258427.1, read on the forward strand.
GAGGTTTTCAAGTCAAAAGAAAAAGGAGAAAGATACAGTGGGAGACCATGACTGCTAATAGGACAAGGCAGCTCCCCACCCTCTTCCCCTCTGAGGGCTGCATGTGCACTGACTCACTTAGCACGCTTCCTAAGGGCTCTTACTACCTCCCCTTTGTTTTTCCTTTGAGACAGGGTCTCACTACGTACTCTAGGCTGGCCTCAAACTCATGGTGATCCTCCTGCCTCAGCCTCCTGAGTGCTGGGATTACAGGTGGGCACCATCACACCTGGCTTTATCTCCACTTTTTGACTGAGGAAACAGGTACAGAGCCACAAAATGGCCCGCCCAGCATCACCAAAATCTCAGCTCCAGAGGGGACCCCGTAGCCAGGAGCTGGCAAGCTCCCCACCGGAAGTGTCCCTCCCGGCACAGGAAGGGCCTTCCACAGCCCAAAGCCCTCCCCTCTCGGGATTCCCCATGGCTCCTGCTCTCTCCCTGGGGACAGGCACTTGGGCTCATGACAGGGGCATCTGGGGCTGCTCTTCAGAGTATGCCCTGGCTCCTGTGGCCCTGCCGGGTGGCCCGGCAAGTCTCCTCTTCCCTCCAAGCCTGCTGTAAGCACCACAGGGGCCATCTTTAACCTGCATAGCGAGGGCCCCGCTGTCCCTCCTGACTCTGCTCCAACCCCTTGGTTTGGCCATTTTAACCTCTCATCTTCCCCTAAGTCACCAACCCTGGGGCCTTTGCACTTGCTGCTCTGGCTGGGAGGCTCTTCCACCTGCATCTCTTGCCCTTGGCCTCTTAGCAGAAAAGCACCTCGCTCGTCACTCTGGTAACACCCCTTGCCCCCGTCTGTCCCCTTCCCCACCACCCCATTTCATTCTGGAGCCTCTGGCTGGTTTCCTTGCTGTTTCCTCTAGTAGAACATAAACCCCAGAGAACAGGGTCTGGTCTACTTCATTCGCGTGGGTCCCTGAGCCCAGCACAGTGCCTGGCACAGACCAGATGTTCAATGGAGGAATGAAGAGTTTGCTAGCAACCCAGGAGGGGCTACACTCGCACCAGGCCATAGTGCCGTGTCTCCATCCCTGGAGTCGACTCTCAACAGCCCCTGCCCTTTGTCTGTGCATTTGCTTTTCTTTTTTTGAGACAGGGTCTCACTGTGCAGTTCAGGCTGGCCTGGAACTCACTATGTTGCCCAGGCTGGGCTCAAACTCTGGTGATCCTCCTGCCTCGACCTACTTACTGAGTGCTGAGATTACAGCCTAAATTAAAAATAAGGAATGAATCCCCGGTACCAAATAAAATAAATAAATAAGGAATGAGAAAGCACAGGCCGTAATCAGGGCTTATTTTTAATTTAGGTGTGCACCCCTAAGCCCGGCACCCCCAGCCCTTTAGTCCCTCTCCTCTGCCGCCCCCCACAAAGGGCAGAGGTGCAGCCAGGAGCCATCCTCACAGCCAAATATCTGGCTCTAAATTCAATTGCAAACAGTTTAATCACCTAATTGGACAGCTCTCTGGGGTGGTTTGTAAGCAGAAGCGATTCCACAGCCTAGCAGAAAATTGGCATTTCAGCCACAGGGAATTCAAGAGGCAGGTGTGAAGAACCACAGCAGGAGGCTGTGCCCCGCCCAGCACCACCCTGGCCTGCCACACACACACACACACACACACACACACACACACACAAAGGGTGTGGGGTGGGGGAAAGGCGTGAGGGTCCTGCCTGCTTCCTGGGACGTCTCTGCTGCATGCTGACTTCAGCAGGTCTGTGCTTTCTTATTCCTTATTTGAATTTCGGCTTTCATATAGGGAACACACACAATGAAAAAAAATTGAGGGGGCAGTTTGAGACAGGGTCTCGCTATGCAGTCCAGGCTGGCCTTGAACTCACTTTGTAGCCCACAGCAATCCTCCTGCCTCAGCCTCCTAAGTGCTGGGATTACAGGAATACACCACCACTAAAAAAATTTTAATCCATGGTATAAGCAGGTTTGCAGCTGCAAAACTTTCCCCAACCCTGATCCCAGCCTGCCAGGTCCTTTTCCCAAGGACAAACACTGCTCTCGGGTTGGCCATTTTAACCTTTTGCCTTCCCCAAATCACCAACCTAGGGCACACTCCTGGCCTTCGCCCCTGCTCTCCCATCCGGGGATCCCCAGAGACTTTCTGTGTTCACACGTGCGGCGCTTTATACAGATGATGGCTTCCTCTTCGTCAGGGCTGCATTGGCTTTGTTTTTCCTCTTCATCTGTCTCGGACTCCTCCTGACCAGAGCTCCTCCAGAGCTGCCCAGCTTCATTTAGACTTTGCTTAGTTCATGTTCACAGGGCCTGACGGCCACACTCACTGTCGGAGGTCGGGACAGGAGCAGAACACACTTCAGTTCCTTTCCTTCCCCCTCCCCCACCCCCTTTTATTTTTCCAGCATCAGAGTCATTCATTTATCTTATAAAACCGTATAAAGTTAATTATCATTATATTTTTTATATTTCATCTTTATACAGATCAAAAACCAGACTAACAGGCCAAAGAACATACAAAATTCTGGGCTAGTCAATTCAAGGCCAGCCTGGACCACAAAGTAAGACCTTGTCTCAAAAACTCAAACAAGGGCCAAGAGTGTAGCTCAGCAGCCAGCGTCAGCCTGACAAGCATGAGGCCCTGAGTTTGATTCCCGGTACCCGCCCCCCCCATCAAGTTTTGAAACTTGTCAGAATATTTTAATTTTTCCTACCCAAGATGCATTGCTTGACTCCCTAACAAGACATATAAAGATCACCACAATCCTGCTGACCCCACAGCACCATGATTCTCCTGGGGTAAACCGGCCGCCTCTTCCCAGCCGAGCTGGACTTCTGTCTTTCCGGGCGGGTTCATCGCATGGAGACTGCTTCCAGAGCTGCTCTTTGGTTTTTTCACTCAGCAGCAGAGGACGCTAAGTTCCCTGTAGCCAGTGCTGTGTTCCGTTTCCCTGTGCCAAATTCACGTCCCTGCAGAGTGTTACCCACCGAGCCATGGTGAGTCCTTGAAGCCGAGCCTCGGCACACATCCTGGCTTCTCTCCTTAGGGCCACTGCCCACAGGTGGAATTTCTAGGGCAAAGGGTCTGTCCTTTTTGACAGTGTATTTTTAAGCCATTTGGGGTGTGTGTGTGTGTGTGTGTGTGTGTGTGTGTGTGCCTGTAGGTTCCTGCAGAGACTTGTGCAACTCTGTCCCGTGGTTGTGCGTAAAGGGCTGCATGTGCTTTCTCTCCCTGCTTGTGTCCAGCTCTACCTGGTGATGCCCACCTCTGCCCGCTAGCTGGGAGCAGACGACTGTCTCTCCCTGGCCCAGAAAGGCTTTCTTCCACCGGGCATGACCATGGGAGGGGCTGCCCACCTCCCTGGGCTCCCAAGCTGAGCTGGCTCTCCTCTGCCCTGGGCAGCAGAGGGTCAGAAACCCTCCCCAAAGCCAGGCAGAGTGGTGCTCATCTGTAATGTCAGCTCTTGGGAGGCTGAGGCAGGAGGATGGCCACGAGTTCGAGGCCAGCTTGGGCAATATGGTGAGATCCTGTCTCAACCCCCCCCCCCAAAAAAAAAGCTGAGCAGGAATTAGCCCCAGAGGGACAGCAGGGCCTTCCAAGCAGAGGGAGTGGAATGTGTAAATACCCCAACCAACCCTGTCCCCTGCCATACATCTCAGCCTCATGCACAACACAGGTGCCCTGGAAATAAACAGGGAATGAGAGGAGCGGCCGGCGTGAGGTGGGGCAAGGGCAGCGTGGTCGGGGCGGGACCAGGAAGCCCGCAGAACCCTCTGCTACCACCTGCTTGGAGAACGCTTCCACCCTTTGTGGCCCCTGCTTTCCAAACCAAGCAGATTCAATGACAGAAAGGAGCTCTGACAGGACTCCTCAGGACACTCCCTTATCGTTTTTGTTTTGTTTGTTTCTTTGTTGTTGTTTGACAGGGGTCTCGGCGCAGGTCGGTCTCGAATTCGCAGTCATCCTCCTGTCTCAGCCTCCCAAGTCCTGGGACCAATCTGCCCAGCTGACATCCCTTTTTTATACCAGCGCGTCCGGCCTCTTGCTTGGGCTGTTTAGGCAGAGTCTCCGACCAAGGACTTTTTCAGGGTTGGTTCTGCGGCTTCCTGATGGTCTCCATGGAGACGAGGGAGCCAGTTCCTGCGCGCCCTCTAGTGATAAATAAGGGATCTACAGGGCAAGGTGGCCGGGACAAAACTCTAGCTCACAGAGGTGTGATTTTCAACGTAATTTCCACTGCTATGCATTTTTAATGGTTGTGAAAAAAATGATTTTTAATCATTAAAAATTCCAATGATAAACAATCTTCAGCCCTTGATGGCTGGCAAGTTGGGAATAGAGTACTTAGGATCACAGGAGGCTGGGGCAGGAGGATCACAAATACAAAGCTTTTAACAATTTTTAGAGCCCCAGGGATGTAGATCAGTGGAAGGCCCTGGGTTCCATCCCACTGGAAAAAACAATACAGGCATCTAAGTCATGAAAGACTGAGGAAGAAGCCAGACCGAAGGAGACTTGAGAGCAGCTCAGGGGATGTGTGGTCCTGAGCTGGGTCCTCTGGCCCAAAGACCATCCCTGGGGCCACTGGCAAAGCACAAATGGGGGCTGAGAGTCAGGTGCGGGCCCAGTCTGCAGCTTTACCAATGTGGGTGTGGCACTGTGGTCACAGAGAATTAGAAACACACTCAGGTCTTCAAGGTGGTCCGCATGATGTTGACATCTGCTCTCACATGGCCCAGGAGGGAGAGGTTCCTTCTGCTTTGCAGTAGGAGAGACTGAACCCAGGGCCTTGGCCCTGAGCTCCATCCCCAGCCCTTTTTTATTTTTTATTTTGAGACAGGGTCTCGCTAAGTCGCTACGGTCCCCAAGCTGAGCTCACACTTGGGACCCTCCTGCCCCAGCCTCCCAGAGCGCTGTGATTACAGGTGTGCGCCACCACACCCAGCTCCCTGGAGAGCACTTGAGGAAATCAGGCACAAGGGAACCTCGTTTGCTGTCCTAGTTTGCAAACAACTTGAACTGACAGAACTGACAAATAAATGATGCTCTATTTACATAGCAGAGTGCTGCACTGTAGCTTCGTAGCTTCTAGTGTCAACACAGATGAGGCCTGAAGGGGAACAGGAGGAGACAGAGAGACAGAGCGCAGGCAGAGCCTGTGAGCTCATTTGGTTAACTCCAAGACACTGACTGTGGGCGCGCGCGCACGCACACACACACACACACACACACACACATGCTCACGGCTGCATGGCTTAGCACAAAATCCATGGGTAGTGTTCCAGTTGCCTATTGCTGGGTCAGGGAGGGAGTCGGGAAGGGAAGAGTCACAGGGAGATTCTAACTGCATCTGTGATTTATTTATTCATAAACTAATTGTTTCCATACCTACCTAAGCCGGGGCTGGTGGTGCACACCTGTAATCCCAGCCCTTGGGAGGCTGAGGCAGGAGGATCACTGCAAGTTCAAGGCCAGCCTGGGCTACACAGTGAGCTCAAGGCCAGCCTGCACTACACAGGGAGAATTTATCTATAAATAAATAGATGCATAAATAAATAAAACTTATGTGAGTGAGCAGAAGAAAACAGAACTATGGCCAGCAGGGCTGTGTACCATCACCAGCTCCTTAACTGCTTACTCATTACTACAGGACATATAGCAAACCTGTCAGGTGTCTGATACCCATTTTCTCACCTGCTTGCTGATTTATTGGGAGCAGCATGTGCCCAGCCCCTCCAACAACAGAAAGGACACACTGCATTTTCCAGGCTCTCCTGCAGACAGAATGACCATGTTAGCCAGTGTTGACCAAGGAAGTGGGAGTGAGTTATTAAGTGCACCTCTGGGACAGCTCCTCCCCAGAAATGGGAGGCTGGTCACAGCAGTATACAAGATAGGATGGGATGGCTGGAGCTCCAGCAGCCATCCTGGAACCAAGAGGCCCCTGGAGGATGAAGCATGAAGGTAGGGGATCTGGGCCATGGGGAATGCCATGGAGCCCCTCCACGAGTCTGGACTGCTGTTGCATGACCTCAGGCTCTCTCTCCTCTTTATTATTTGTGTTTTGAGATTTTTTTTTTTTTGAGACAGGGTGTTGCTATGTATTCCAGGCTGGTCCTGAACTCATGGCAATCTTCCTGCCTCAGTCTCCCAAATGCTGAGATTACAGGCATGGGCCACCATGGCAGGCTCTCCTCTTTTTTGAAGCCACCGTGGTCTGGCTGGTGTCCACCCTCAGCAAGGCGGCCCTGCACGTTCCCCTGGGGCTGAGCTGGACCGCAGCCACCTCCCCGAGTGCCCTGAGCACCTGAGACACAGGTGGTAGGTAGCCAGGTCCCCTTCACCCATCCACACTGGCTCTTCATCTTCCTGGAGCCCAACTTTGGAGCTACTGAACCTACTCCTCCCAACCTGAGTCCCAAACAAGGAAGTTTCAGCATTTAGCCTTGAAAACTAGTAAGACTTTCTTTCTGCTGCTGAAGGAATCACAGAAGGACAAAAAGCGGAAAACATCCCTGCACCCTACATCTGAGAGAGCAGAACCTAGCACTCTGGCTCCACAAAGCGGCTCCAGTGGAGAGCAGACGGAGCTCTGTGCAGATCTGTCCTCTTCAGTGTGGAGACAGCATGCAGATTCGAACCCGCTTCCGTATTGTTTGTAACAGGTCCTGGCACAGGTGCTTGTGACATAGGAGAAATACAACTCCCAACCTGCTAGATGTCACAGAGGCATGGAGTTCGTGTCCCCTGAAATCCAAGAATGAATTCCAGAGGACAAAGGAGGTAAGAGTAGGAAAATGTATTGGGGAATAAGAATGGGGAATAGGAACAGTTCCTGAGAGACAGGAGGAGTCCCGAGTGGGTTGCCTCTGAGCCCACTTCTCTGAGAAGATTTTATACCACAAAGTCATGAGGTGGATACAACATGGGTCAAAACTGTAATCAATCAATAAGATTACAAGTATAGCCACTAGGCTAATACTGATCCAGTAGTAACAAAGGCATGTGGATGACATCAGTCACCCTGGTCAAAATCTCTAGTCTTTTTTTGTTTTGTTTTGTTTTTTGCAGGGTATGGGGAATTGAACTCAGGACCTTGAGCTGATATCTCTAATCTTAATCTTTGTTTTAGTCTTCCTTTATGGGTGAGGATGGCCCACCCCAGTGAGGTAATAGTTCATTTCTTTGGGAAATCCCAAAAGGGTAGGGCTCATTACAGAATCATCTCCAGCTTCCATTCATCCCTGAGGGAAGTATGCAAATCTGGCCATTGTGACTTTAATCTCCAGGTCCTGCCTCCTTCAGAGGCTCCTCCTTCCACAGCTTTGATGTCGCCTTGAGAGCCCAGTCCCTTTCTGGCTGTATATTAATATTTCTCTAATTTAGCTGCCTATAATATTTGTACTACCAATCTTTGGCTGAGGTTGGAGGATCGCTGACAGCTTGAGGCCAGCCTGGGCTACATAATGAAACCCTGCCTCAAAGAAAAAGGAAAGAAAGAAGCCACTCCCCTGAAACCACATTAGGGGATACTAATGTATCTTCCTAAACAAAAGAGCTTTTCAATTCACACCACTACCACCACCACAAAACACAAACATTTCTGTGGGTTGAAAAGACAGCTCCCCAGACTTTTACTTCTGGTGGTGCTGGACAAAATCACACTGACTCTGGGAAGGACAAGCAGAGAAACTGAATACGTTTTTTATTCAAATCTTCTTAAAGGCACGAGATCCTAACAAGATAGTGAATATCACCAGCCAGGATGAAGGAAAAGAAGGAAGCAGAGAAAAAGCGTCACTGCTTTGGGCTGCTTCTCCCTGGTGGCATTTGCAATTCCATCAGAAGTAGCTGAAAGAATGAGATACTGAGGACTTTTGACAGCTGTATGGGATCCAAGGTACGCTAAGATGGAGGAGGCCTAGTAAACAACTCCCCCTGCAGGCATAGGTGGGGGTCCTGAAGAAAGCAACTGGCAATCAAGAAATTGACCAGGTGTCACAGGGACTGAAGCCCAGCTCCTAGGTGACCCAGTCCTGGGAGTGAAATCCCAGAGAGCTGTTGGGGAACCTGGCACCTGTTCAAGCCAGCGTAGATCTTCTCTAGAGAACAAAAATAGCATCAGATTGTTCTACACACATTTTTTTCCAAATGTGATGTCCAATATGTCTTTATCATCATCATGATCTCCATCATTATCTTCATTACCAGATGAATAAGGAGGGAGGATAATGACTGCAGAAAATATTGACCATAGAAACAGATCTGCAGATACACAGATGCTAGAGTGATCATGCACAGACTTTAAAATACTATAGTTATTATGCTTGAGGACATTAAGAATGTTGCTGGGGAAAAAAAAAGAATGTTGCTGAAGAACTGAAAATTATTTCTCAAACATAGCAGATCTGAAAGAGAGTCACATAGATATCTTGGAACTAAAGCACACACACAATCACTGAAAGTAAGAACTGAATGGATGGGTTTAACAAAAGGATAGACCCGCTACTCTCAAACCATGTGCCACGGTTCTCCAGGGGACCTCAGTGAGTGCTTTGGATATTTTAATCTTGAAACAAAGTGGCATCTGTTGGACACAAAACAAATTGTTATCTGTTTTCACAGATAGTTCACAGTTTCAGCATTAGATGGCTACAACCTCTTGATGACATCTTGTCTTTGTAATGTTGAGTTTTTAGAGATTGCTGGGATGCAAAGCAATTACTGCCTGAAAATCGATATGAAACAGAAGTAAAGGTAGCAAAGTCCAATCTGATTACATGGAATAAGAAGATATTCAGTCTAATAAAGGTGACTAAATTGTTATGACATAAATTCCATTTAGGCTGTTGAACCAAACTGTTTAATAGGCACTTAATGCACACCATGGGGAGAAATTATATATTCAGGATGTGATCCAAGAACATTTTGGAATCTCTAGTGTAGACACACTGAAAAGATTTAGTAAATTAGAAGAAAGAGGGGGGACACTAGCATGAATCACAGAGCGAGAAAAAAATAGGGAAAGGAGAGAAGACAAGATAAGAAAAGAGATGAGATGAGACAAGAAGAGAAGAGGAGAGGAGGGGAGGGGAGGGGAGGGGAGAGAAAGGAAGGCAAAGTGAACAGAATGAGGGGATCTAACATATGTGTCATTGAAGCTCCGGGAGAAAAGGACAAAAAGAATGTGAGAGAGGAAATAAATGATGAAATTATTCCAAAAGTGATGAAAACCATGCATTCATAGATTCAAGCATCTTAAATATAATGGATAGAATTAGCCTACACTTGGACACATCAACAAAATAGCTGGAAACAAAAAATAGAGAAAATCTAGCCAAGTTTGGTGGCACATGCCTGTAATCCCAGCACTCCGAGGGACTGAGGCAGAAGTATCACAAGTCTGAGCCCAACCTGGGCAATTTAGTGACTAAGACCTTATCTCAAAATAAAAAAGGTCTGGGGATGTAGCTCAATGAGATTTGAGACAGGGTCTTGCCATGTAGTTCAGGCTGGCCTTGAGCTCACTATGTACCCGAGGCTGGCCTCAGACTTGCGGTGATCCACTTCCCTCAGCCTCCCAAATGTTCGGATCACAGGCATGCACCACCATGCCCAGCAAGAAATGAATTATATTGCCTTTAATGTACAACAATTAGACTGACAACTGACTTCTCAAAAAAGCATATAAAAATAGAAGACAATGGAAAGATGACCTCAACGACTGAAAAAAAATTTTAGAGTAACAGCCTACTTTGAAGTCTATCCTCAGAGAAAAATCATTCAAAAAAAGAAAATGAGATAAATATATTTTCGACCAAACAAAAATGGGAAAAAATCATCCTAAATACAATAAAAATTAGGGAATAGTCAAACTAAAATAAAGAATTCCAGAAAGAGGATAAATCTCACATGATAGACATGTAGAAAAACATGAAAATCAATGAAACTAGTAAATATGTGGATAAATCTAAATGAATATTGACTATTACTGCAATAATAATAATGTCATTGTGAGGGTTTCAATAGATGGAGAATTAAAACAAACAAAACACTGCCATATGGGTTGGAAGACAAATGGTCTGAGATGCTCTCAGTCCTTGTAATGCTCAGGAAGTTGGCAGAAAAGTCTTGCAAGCTTTGGTCAAGAGTACACACCCAAGAGATGGGTAGGGCACATAGGGGGCTCTCCTGGCCCCTCCACAATGAGCAGAGTAAAAAATATTCTTTAAAAAACAATCATAAACCCTCTGGAAATGGTCATAAGAGCAAATAGCAAATAAAGAAGCATGTGTTCAAGAAAAGTATGAAAAGGTAGTGAGAAAGGTAGGAATCTATGGGATTTGATGACTGCCTTCTTCCTCCACCCCAGCCAAGCAATTCAGAAACTCCAATCCAGCAGGCTGCAGCCTAGGACCCAAGAGTCCCTGTCAACCCAGCTCACACAAGGTTTCTTCCCAGCAGATGAGCTTCAGCATTTCTCCAAGAACAAACCAGCCCCAAACCAAAATTAAGGAGGGAAATTGTAAAGATGAGACCAGAAATCAATGAAATTGAGACCCTCCAAAAATAGTAAAAAAAGAATCAATGAATCAAAGAACTGGTTCTTCAAAAAGAATAAATGAAGGGCCGAGGATTTAGTTCAGTGGTTGCGCTGCCTGCTGTGCAAGCACAAGGACCTGAGTTCAATCCCCAGTACCAAAAAAAAAAAAAGAAAAAGAATAAATGAAATACATAAGCCCTTAGAGCCAGACTTACCAAGAAAAAGTGAGAAAAGACTCACATCAATGCAATTAGAAATGAAAAAGGTAAAATCCAGCAGACACTGTGGAAATCCAGAAAATAGTAACTACTTTGAAAAATTATATATAATATACACTTGATCTTAGCCAAAAGACCGAGAAGCAATTGAAAAATTATATAATATACATATATGTATTCCAATAAATTAGCAAATTTTAAAGAAATGGACAGATTCCTAGATACATGCAAACTACCAAAACTAACCCAAGAAGACATAAATATGCTTAACAAGCAATGAAATTGACACAGTAATACAGAATCTACCAACTAAGCAAAGTCCAGGACCTGATGGATTCATGATTGAATTCTACAAAATCTTTAAGGATGTTATACCACCAATACTCCTCAAGCTCTTCAAAGAAATTGAAAGTGATGGAATGCTCCCAAACTCATTTATGGAAGCCATTATCACCCTGATTCCAAAACCAGATAAAGACACAACTGAAAAGGAAAACTATAGGTCAATCTCCTTAATGAACATAGATACAAAAATTCTCAATAAGATATTAGTGATATATGTGCACCAATGTTCACAGTGGCATAGTTTGTTTTGTTTGTTTGTTTTTGGTACCAGGGATCAAACTTGGGACCTTGTGCTTGCAAGGCAGGCGCCAGAACCACTGAGCTAAATCTCCGGCCCTCAATAAGATATTAGCAAATAGAATGCAGCACATTAACAAAAAGATGACACATCATGATCAAGTAGGCTTCATCCCAGGGGTGCAAGAGTGGTTCAACATGTGCATGTCAGTAAAGGTATTATATTACATCACATAAATAAGACCAAGGTCAAACCCCATATGATCATTTCAATAGATGCGAAAAAGCTTTCGACAAAATCCAACACACTTCATGATAAAAAAAAAAACCTTGAAGAAAACAGATACAGAAGGACCATGCCTGAATATGATAAAAGCTATATATGGCAAAACAATAGCCAGCATCATACTAAATGGGGAAAACTAAAAGCATTCCCCTGAAAATCAGGAACAAGACAAAGATGTCCACTATCACCTCTTGTATCCAACATAGTACTTAGAACATTAGCCAGAGCAATCAGGCAAGAGAAAGAAATAAAAGGGATACATATAGGGAAGGAATGACTCAAATTATCATTATTTGAAGATAACATGACACTGTACATAGAAGACCCAAAGAACTCCATCAAAATACTCTTAGAATTAACAATAAACTTCACCAAAGTAGCAGGATACAAATCAACACACAAAAATCATTAACATGTCATAACATAACAAATGGGATAAGAAGGAAATTATGAAATTAATACTGTTCACAGTAGCTTCAAGAAAAATAAAATACCTAAGAATTAACCTAGCCAAGAAAATGAAAGACCTCGACAAAGAAAACTATAGTACCCTTAAAAAGGAAATCAAAGAGGATATCAGAAAATGGAAAGATGTCCCCTGCTCCTGGATAGGCAGACTCAATATTGGCCATACTTCCAAAAACTGTTATACAGATTCAATGCAGTCCCAATCAAAATACCAGCAGAATATTTTACGGATCTAGAAAAAATCCTAAAATTTATATGGAACCAGAAGGGAGCCAGAATAGCAATTTTGGGTAGCAAGAACAAAGCAGGAGGCATAGCAATACCTCCCTTCAAGCTATGCTACAGAGCAATAGTGATTAAAAGAAAAAAAAAAAAAGCATGGTGCTGGAACAAAAACAAACACATGGATCAATGGAACAGAATTGAAGATAAAAAAACAAAAGCATATGTTGGAGGAAAAATAATCTATTCAGCAAGTGATGCTGGGAAAACTGGTTATCTGTGTGCAGAAGATTGAAAAGGGACCCTTATCTCTCACCAAATACTAAATTAAAATCAAAATAGAAAGATCTAAGCATTAAAACAGAAACATTAAACCTACTGGGAGATAAAACAGGTAAAACACTTGAAAACATAGGTGTAGGAAATGATTTTCTAAACAGAACATCAATTACACAAGAAATAACAGCAAGAATCAACAAATGAAATTATATTGGCAAAAAACTTCTGTACAGCAAAAGAATCAATCAGTAGAGTGAAGAGAAAACCTCTAGAAGGAGAAAACCTACAGAAGGACAAAACGGTTTTGCCAGCTACTCTTCAGACAAAGGATTAACATCTAGACTACACGAAGAACTCAAAAAAATCTCTTAAAATTAAAGATTCAGCCAAGAAATAGGCAAAAAAATGAACAGACACTTCACAGGGGAAGAAATACAAGTAGTCAACAAATATACTCAACATCTCTGGCCATTAGAGAAATGAAAATTAAAACAATGCTAAGATTCCATCTTATTCTAAAAAAAAAAAAAGCAACCATTCAGAAATCAAACAATAACAAATGTTGGCAAGTCTGTGGTGAAAAAGGAACCTTCTGGGGCTGGGGCTTTAGCTCAGTGGTGCCAAACTTACCTCACAAGCACAGTCCTGAGCTCGATGTCCAGTACCAGGAAAAAAGAGAGAGAAAAAAAGGAACCTTCTTCATTATTGGGATAAATGTAAACTAGTACAACCATTATGGAAATCAATATGGAGACTTCTCAAAGAACTGAAGTTAGAAATTCCATATGATGCAGTGATCCTCCTGCTAGGTATCTAACCCAAAGAGCACAAGACATCATATTATAATGATACATGCATACCAATGTTTATAGCAGCTCCACTACTAATAGCTAAATCCTGGAAGCAGCCTGTATACCCATCAACAGATTATTGGATAAAAAATGTGGTATCTATATGTAATTGAATACTACTCTGCTATAAAGAATGACAAATTTGAAACATTTGTAGGAAAATGGGTGCATCTGGAAAATATAGCGTTGAGTGAAATACACCAGACACACAACTTTAAATACTAATATGATATCTCTCATTTGAATGAGGCAGAGTACAAAGAGAATAAAAAAGGATGGATAGAAGGGAACAAAGGAATGGATCTCTTGCAGAAAGAAAGTGGTCCTTGGGAAAAAGCATGAGAGGTGAGGAGGAAGGGAAGGGGAACTAAGCAGAATAAAGACATGGTATGTACAGGAACCTGATAACCTCAATGTAAACATTATATGCCATAATATGAGCTAAGATTAATTATATCAAGAAGAATGAAAAATGGGATAGGGGAACTGGAGGAGGAGGGAAGGAGGGGAGGGGAAGGGGATTAAAAGAAAAAGAAACAAGCTGTGGCACTTACATGTAACCACGCCCCGAGATAATTGTAAAGGGCATGAACTGTAAACATATACTAATAAAATAAAATAGAAACTTTTTAAAAAAAGAACTTCAGCATTTCTCATCCTGCCCCCAGACGCCTGTTGCTGAGGCTAAGCTCTAAATGAGTGCACTGGAGATGTGAGAGTTCTCTGCTTCCAACCAATGACAAAAAGTAAAATAAATAAACAAATAAATAACAACACCAATAAGGCCCACAGAGGAGGGAAGAGTTCCCAGAGTTTCTACCATATATATCTAAAATTTCCAGTTTCCAATAAAACAGTGATGAGACTTGTAAATAAGCAAGACCCATACAATGTTTTAAACAAAAAACAAAGGCCTGGGACTTAGCTCAGTGGCACTGTGCCTACCTTGTAAGTGCAAGGCCCTGAGTTCGATCTCCCATACCAAAGGGGGAAAGAAAAAAGCAATGTAAGCTACCTGTGGATTTAAAAGCAAAAGACATCCAAGTGACCACTGTAAATATGCTCATAGAACTAAAGGAAAGCTGATGACAATACTGCATCACACAGAGAAGAATATCAACATGCCTGGGGTGGTGGCGCACACCTGCAGTCCCAGCACTTGGGAGGCCGAGACAGGAAGATCACGTGAGTTCAAGGCCAGCCTGAGCTACATAGAGAGACCTTGTCTCAAAAAAAATTTTTTTTTCCAGATAAACATAAACTACAGAATTTGTTACTAACAAGTGCACTTTACAAAAAATACTCAGGGAAGTTCCTAGACGATAATTCAAATCCAAACCCAAATGAAGGGTGCTATCAAAGTTAATTATGTAATTATAAAAATCAGAATAGGTGCATTCTCTCCTTTTTTATGATGACGGATTTTTAAAGCAATTGCATAAAATAATGTGTGTATAATGTAATGTTGGGCATGTGATATGAAAAAATATATTATGTGTAATATACTTATAATAACACAAAAAAGTGGGAGGGAGCAAAGCTATATTGGACTAAAGAAAAGATAGAAAATGACAAAGTATATAACTGTAACAATTTTATTGAGTTTATAACATTAATACATGTGATATGGATAACAATAATAGCACAACACAAGTGGGGTATAGAGCTACATAGGTATAATGTGTCTACACATGCTTAACCTAGTATAAACCTGAAGCTGGCTGGGCATGGTTATGCATCCCTATAATCCCAGCACTCAGGAAGCTAAGGCAGGAGGATTGTCACAAGTTTGAGGCCAGCCTGGACTACATAGTGAGTTCAAGATCAGCCTGAGCTACATAGCGAGACCCTGTCTCAAAAAAGCCCCCAAAAAACAAAAAAAACTTGAAGCTGATTCTGATAAATCAAGATGTACATGGTAAAACCAAGAAAAACTACTAAAAAATCTCCAAAAGTAATTTTTAAATGTTAATTATAAAATATTTATTTAACACAAAAGAGGAATACAGGAGGGCCAGAGATTTAGCTCAGTGGATCCACCGCCTGCCTTGCAAGCACAAGGTCCCAAGTTCAATACCCGGTACCAAAAAAAAAAAAAGAGGAATACAGGAACAAAAAGGCAGGAGATCTAAACAAAATATAAAGAAAATGCCAGCTATAAATTTAACTACATTAAATGTAAACAGATTGAACAATCTTATCAAAAGGCAGAGATTGGACTGGGTATACAATACAGTTACATTCATCATTGGGATCTTGTACCTTTACATGATGTATCTTGGTTCTTATTTTTTCCCCATTCCCCTGCCCTCCCTTCACCCCCTCTGTATAATTATGAGCTGGGGTGTGGCTCAGTGGAAGAACACTTCTTTGGCATGCATAAAGTCTTGGATCTGATTCCCAGCACTAAAAAAATATATATATATATATATATATATATATATATATATATATATATATATATAACTATATTCTGCATATTGCAGGACAAGATTAGATTCAAAGACACATATAAATAGAAAGTGAAACTATGGGAAAAGAATGATTATGTAGGAGTCACATGGAAGACACTGAGTCACCCCGCTGCAGACAGGCAGGTCTGTGCATGCCCTACCGAGGTCCCGAGTCACGAGGAACACACCGAATCAGCCCGCGCCCTGGCAACAATCCACTGGACCCCCACACCCCCGCTCCTCTGTACAGCCACCTGGATCCACACTACAAAGACGCAGAGGAAACTGGACCACCAGACCCCGGTACTGAGTCTCACTGCTCCCGGCCCAGAGGTACGAGCTTCTGAGCCGCAGTCCCATTGCTCCTAGTCAAGAGGAAGGGGCTTCCCAGTCACCATCCCTCCTGCTGCTCCCAGACCAGAGGAAAGGGCTTTTGGGCCACCTCCTTTCCCGCTGCTCCTGGCCCAGAGGAAGAGGCTTCTGGACCACCATCGCTCCCACCACTCCCGGCCCAGAGATAGGGGCTTCTGAGCCACCATCCCAATGCTCCTGGACCAGAGGAAGGGGCTTCCCGGCCACCATCCCTCCCGCTGATCCCAGACCACAGGAAAGGGCTTTTGGGCCACCATCCCTACCACTGCTCCCAGCCCCTGTCCCACCTCTCCCAGCTCAGAGGAGGTAATCCATGCAGGCGCTAACAGCCCCCCACCCAGTCAAAATGAGAAAACATGTAAATAAGTCCCAAAATCAGACTTCCAGATCACCTACAGCAACCCCAAAGGGAAATGAGATGGAACCCTCTGATACTCAACCACCTGGACCCACTGAACTGGCAACAAAAGGGGATCTGGAAAAAATGAAATCAGAAATAATTTCTCAGATAACAGGAGAAATTGTGCCCTTAGTGCAAGACATGATTAATAAATCTGGAGAGGAGCTGAGGAACATGATGGAATCCCAACATAGGAAACAAATGGAATCCATAAAACAGAGGCAAAGAGATTTCCAGGAGATGAAAAACTCCACTGAAAGTCTACACAGCAGAATGAGCCAATGTGAGGACAGAATTTCAGATATAGAAGATAAGATTGCAATTACTAACCAGGAAAAGAAAAACTGCTTTAACATTATAAGGGAACATGAGAAATCAATCCAGCAGCTGCTAGATGATGCAAAGAAGAATAACATAAGACTGATTGGAGTCAATGAAGAAACAGGAGAGAGTGGAGATGAAATAAAAGATCTCTTCACAGAAATAATGGCAGAAAACTTCCCAAGCAGGGGAAAAGAGCTTGACATACAGATAAGTGAGGCATATAGGACTCCAAAAAGCCTTGATCAAAAGAAATCTACACATAGGCATATAATTGTTAAGATTCCAGAAACACAACAGAAGAACAAAGTTCTCCAAGCAGTCAGAGAAAAGAAACAAATCACATATAAAGGAAAGCCCATCAGAATCACAGCAGACTTCTCAACACAAACCATCAAGGCAACAAGAGCTTGGAGTGACATATTCCAAGCCCTAAAAGAAAACAGCCTCCAACCCAGATTGATGGACCCTGCAAAACTATCTTTCAAAATAGATGGAGAAATAAGATACTTTCATGACAAAGAGCACCTTAGGAACTTTGTGAATACCAAACCAGCACTCCAAAGAATTTTACACAATAGCCTAGGAACAGACATTGAGGATTACAACCTCAGGAAGCAAAGCAGAATGAACCCATCTGGCATGACAAGAAATTCAATGGAAAGGGGGAGAACCCAACAAAAAGAAAAAGTCATGGCAATGACAAGTCAATACATTTCAGTTATAACCATCAATGTTAATGGTCTCAACTCACCAATCAAAAGAAATAGACTGGCAGAATGGGTCAAGAAGCAAAATCCAACAATATGCTGCATACAAGAAACATACTTCATTCAAAAGGAAACTCATAGACTGAAAGTTAAAGGGTGGAAAACAATACTCCATGCGACAGGAACCCGAAAAAAAAGCAGGAGTAGCTATCCTCTTTGCAGATCAAGTAGATTTCAAACCAACACTGATTAAGAGAGACAAAGAATGACACTACATCCTTGTAAAGGGAAGAATCCAAGAGGAAGAGATGACAATCATAAATATCTATGCACCAAACACTAGTGTGCCCAACTATATAAAACAAATACTAACAGACATGAAAAGTCATATATGCACTAATACAATTGTAGTGGGGGACCTCCACACCCCTCTGTCACAAATAGATAGATCAACTAGACTAAAAATAAATAATGCAATACTAGAACTCAATTGAACTCTTGAGCAAATGAACTTAACAGATGTTTACAGAGTCTTCCACCTCACAAAATCAGAATACACATTCTTCTCAGCTGCACATGGGTCATTCTCCAAAATAGACCACATACTCACACATAGAACATGTTGAAGTAAGCGCAAAGGAATTGAAGTTATCCCCTGTATATTATCAGACCATAGTGCAATGAAATTGGAGATCCATAGCAAAAGAAACTCAAAAAATTTCATAAACACGTGGAAATTGAACAACACACTTCTGAATAACCACTGGGTCACAGAGGAAATTAAAGAAGAAATCAGACAGTTCCTTCAATTAAATGACAATGACAATACAGCATATCAGAATCTATGGGACACAATGAAAGCAGTCTTACGAGGGAAATTCATAGCAGTGAATATGCATATTAGGAAAACAGAACAAACCCAATTAAACAATCTGATGCTGAACCTCAAGCTTCTAGAAAAAGAAGAGCAGGACAATCCCAAAGCTCATACAAGGGAGGAAATTATAAAGATCAGAGGAGAAATCAATGCAATGGAGACTAAGAGAACGATACAAAAAAATCAATGAAGCCAAGAGTTGGTTCTTTGAAAGAATCAACAAAATTGACAAACCTTTAGCCAACCTTGTCAGAAAAAGGAAAGAAAAGGCCCAAATCCATGCAATTAGGAATGAAAAGGGTGAAATTACAACAGACCCAGCAGAAATCCAGAGGATCATCAGTACCTACTTCCAAAACCTATAAGCCAATAAGATAGACAACACAGAAGAAATGGACAGATTCCCAGATACATATGAATTACCAAAGTTGAATGAAGAAGACCTAAAAACTCTGAACAACCCAATATCAACCAATGAAATTGAAAATGTAATTAAAAACTTATCAACTAAGAAAAGCCCGGGCCCTGATGGCTTCACTGCTGAATTCTACAAGACATTTAGAGAGGAACTGCTGCCACTACTCTTTAAACTCTTCAATGAAATTGAAAGGGAAGCAATACTCCCAAATTCATTCCTGGAAGCAAGCATCACCTTGATCCCCAAAGCAGAGAAAGACCCAACTGAAAAAGAGAACTATAGGCCAATCTCACTAATGAACATAGATGCAAAAATCCTTAATAAGATAATGGCAAACAGAATGCAGAAGATCATCAAGAAGATCATACACCCTGATCAAGTGGGATTCATCCCAGGGATGCAGGGATGGTTCAATATATGAAAATCAATTAATGTAATACACTATATCAATAGAGCCAAGGACAAAAACCATATGATTATCTCCATAGACGCAGTAAAAGCATTTGACAAAATCCAACATGCATTTATGATAAAAACCCTACAAAAAATTGGAATAGATGGTCTCTACCTCAAACTGATAGAAGCCATCTATGAAAAACCAACTGCCAGTATCATACTAAATGCTCAAAAACTGAAATCCTTCACACTAAAATCAGGAACAAGGCAAGGATGTCCACTATCACCACTCTTGTTCAATATAGTTCTGGAAACATTAGCCACGGCAATTAGACAAGAGAAAGAAATAAAAGGAAGAAAGATAGGAAATGAAGAAGTCAAATTGTCATTATTTGCAGATGACATGATACTCTATATAGAAGACCCCAAGAACTCCACTAAAAGTCTTCTAGGCTTAATAACCAAATTCAGTCAAGTAGCTGGTTACAAGGTCAACACACAAAAATCAGTAGCTTTCCTCTACACAAATGACAGACTCACTGAGAGAGAAACAGGGCAAATAATTCCTTTCACAACAGCATCCAAAAAACTGAAATACCTAGGAATCAACCTAACGAAGGAAATCAAAGACCTCTTCTCTGAAAACTATGGCACTCTGAAAAGAGAGATTGAAGATGATATCAGAAAATGGACAGACATCCCCTGCTCCTGGGTAGAAAGGATTAATATAGTGAAAATGGCCATACTTCCAAAACTGCCATATAGATTTAATGCAATTCCAATTGAGATCCCAGCAGCACACTTCATGGACCTTGAGAAAACAATCCAAAAATTCATTTGGAACAAGAAGAGGCCCAGAATAGCAAAAGCAATTCTAGGTAACAGAGACATGGCAGGGGGTATCACAATCCCCAACCTGCAACTCTACTACAAAGCTACTGTGATAAAAACAGCATGGTACTGGCAAAGAAACAGACCTGAGGACCAGTGGAATAGATTAGAAGATGCAGAAACAGTGCCAGACACACTCAGCCATCTCATCTTTGACAAAGGAGCCAAACACCCTCACTGGAGGAAAGATAGCCTCTTTAATAAATGGTGCTGGAAAAATTGGGCTTCAACTTGCCAAAGATTCAAACTAGACCTGTATCTCTCACCATGCACTAAACTAAAATCAAAATGGATTAAAGATCTAAATATTAAAATAAAAACTCTGAACCAGTTGGAACAGAGGTTAGGTCGAACCCTTGAAGACATCGGGGTAGGAAAAGATTTTATGAACAAAACCTCAGTTGCCCGTGAACTAGCACAAACAATCAACAAGTGGGATCTCTTCTTATTAAAAAGCTTCTGCACAGCAAGAGAAACCACCAGCAGTGTGAAGAGACAACCCACAATGTGGGAAAAAATCTTCACCTGCTCTTCCTCAGACAAAGTTCTACTATCTCGAATCTATAAAGAACTTACAAAGATCAGACCTCCCAAATTTAAAGACCCAATCCAAAAATGGGCATCTGAAATGAACAGACATTTCTCAGACAAAGAAGTAGAAATAACAAATAAATACATGAAAAAATGTTCAGCATCACTGGTCATTCGAGAGATGCAAATGAAAACAACGCTGAGATTCCACTTCACTCCAGAAAGAATGGCTGCTATCATGAAATCAACCAATAACAAATGCTGGCAGGGCTGTGGGGAAAGATGAACCCTGCTCCACTGCTGGTGGGATTGTTGACTGGTGCAAGCACTATGCAAATCAGTATGGAGATATCTCAAAGAACTAGGACTGGAAGTCCCATTTGACCCCGCTATTCCACTGCTGGGGATCTTCCCCAAAGAATTAAAAGAATCATACCACAGTGATATATGTGCACCCATGTTCATAGCAGCACAGTTTGTGATAGCTAAAACTTGGAAACAGTCCAAATGCCCATCAACTGGAGACTGGATAAAGAAAATGTGGTTTTTTTATAAAATGGAGTACTACTCAGCCATAAAAAATGAGAAATTAGAGACATTTATAGCTAAGTGGATGCACATTAAGGAGATACTCTTAAGTGAAGTAAATAGGACACACATGTATAAATACTGAATAGTTTCTCTGGTGTGAGAAACTGAAAGTGTAAATAAGGACTAAATGTATAATAGGTCATGTGAAATAGGAAGAAAAGGGGCAAAAGGGAAGGGAGTGGGAGGGCTAGGGGAAAGGACAGAAGGGAATGGGATTAATATGAGAAAATGGAAAAATAGCAACAAAATCTTTGTAAATAGGGAGGAATAGAGGGGTTGAAGGGAGGGCTGGGCAACGGTGAAAAATAAGAACCAAGAGAGACTATGTGAAGGTGCAAATTTCCAATGATGAATGTCATTATATTGTATACCTAAAATGTACCAATGATTAGAATGAATAATCGAAAATGCAAAATAGGAAGAAAAGGTCCAAAGGGATAGGGGTAGTGGGAGGGGCAGGGGAAAGGAAAGAAGGGAAAGGAAAAATGATGAGAAATGGAAAAAATGGAAATAAAGTCTTTGTAAATAGGGAAGGGTGGAGGGCATGAAGGGAGGGCTAAGAATGGGGAAAAAATAAGAACCAAGATGCATTATGTAAAGGTACAATTCCCAATGGGAAATGTAATTGTGTTGTATACCTACAATGTACCAATAAAAGAACTTAATTTAAAAAAAAAGAATGATTATGTATACAGCCACCATAAGAAAGCTGGTATGGCTATACTAATATCACACAAAATAGACTTTAAAACAAACCGGAAAAATAAAAGTTGTTCCTAGAGAAAAGGAGACATTTCATAAAATAAATAAGCCAACTAATCAGGAAGATACAAGAACAATGAACATACATTTCATGAATGCATTTCATAACAGGGCAGCAAAAGACATGAAGTGTAGGTTGGGGATTTAGCTCAGTGGCACTGCGCCTGCCTTGCAGGCGCAAGGTCCTGAGTTTGCTCCCCGGTACCAAAAAACAAACAAAAAAAACACATGAAGTGAAATTGATAGAAATGAAAGTAAAATAGGAAATAAAGCAATAATAATTGGAGTCTTTAAGACTCCACTTTTAGTAATGGATAGAAAGACAAGGCAGAAGACCAAGAAAGAAATATTGGACTTGATAACACTATAAGCCAACTAGACCTCACAAGTGGCTATGGAATATTCCAGCCAACAACAGCCGAATACACACTGCTCTGGAAGCCAGCCATGGTGCCAGTAATTCTCAACAAACTCAAAAGATTGGAAGCAACACATCAAATTCAAAGGAATTGCAAGATAAAAATATTAGAATTAATTCAATATCAATACACAAAAATCAGCTGAATTTCTAAATACCAGTAAAAAATAAAAATACATTTTTAAAAATACAACACTTATTCCTACATCAACAAATATCGAACATGTAGGAGGAAAGTTTTTAAAAACCCAAGTTGGGCTGGGGATTTAGCTCTGGTTTTGCCGCCTGCTGCACAAGCGCAAGGACCCGAGTTCGATCCCCGGTACCAAAAACAAAAATCAAAACAAAACAAAAAAAAAACCAAGTTAATTAAGCCATATATATATATATATATATATACACACACACATGAACTACGAGACTCAGTGTTATAAAGATGTAAATCCTTCCTAATCAATACATAGTTTACAATCTTAATAAAAATCCCAGACATTTTGTAGAAATTGTCAAGATGATTCCAATATTTCCACAGAAGTGCAAGCCACCAGGCAGAGCCAAGACAGCCCTGAAACAGATGAACACAGTAGAAGAAACTGCTCCACCAGACATCCCGTCCCACAGTAAAGCTACTGTGTGGGGACAGGGTGAGGTGGGGACAACAAAACAGACCAAAGGAGCGGAAAGGGGAGCCCAGAAACAAACCAGCATAGGTTCAATACTCAATTAATTTTTAAAAACCACTTCATAACAGGGTACAGGAAATGATTTGAAAGAATATTATTAAATAGATGTGTATGCATATGAGGAAAACAATAACACTTATCCCTGCCTCATGCCATGTACAAAGAATCTGTTCCATGGGAAATTGCAGATCTAAATGTGAAAAGTAAACAACAAATAATAACATAATAACATGTAATCTGAGGTTTGAGGAAAAAGTTTAAAATAAGATACCAAAAAGTCTAACCATTCATGAAAACAATGGCAAATAAGAATCCATCAAAATATATACATGGGGTCTGGCTCGCCACACACACCTGTGACCACCGAGATGGTTACTTGATGAAAACTGAAGCCCACTGGAAAAGTAAAGAGAATCTCTGCAATAAAGGCACACCAGACCACCGTACTTGGTAAGTTGGAGGGATCATCATCTCCCATTGGAACCTGGACTATCTTCAGGGGAAGGGCAGCTGGAACCTGGAGTAGAGCCTTGCAGAGTTCAACCCTACAGGAGGACAGGGAGCTCAACTTGAGACTTGCAGCCAGAAACAGGTCTGGCTTGTGACTGGCTTATTGAGTTCCATTGACTTATATCTCCACACCGCTTCTTACATTGTCTATTGTGACAGCAGAGACATACCCTGAAGGTGGCCCTTCATTTTTATCTTTTATTTGTTATTTTCAAAATTATTAGTGGTATTTTTTTGCTCTTATTTTTAATTTTTTCTACACTTTTCAAATTTTTATTTTTCTCTTTTTTCTTTCTCTTCTCTTTTCTTTCTCTCTCTCTCACTTGCTCCCTTGCTGACCCACACTGTTCTTCATCTCCCTTTGTGTTCCTGTTCTGGCCCTAATTTGTATTTCTTCTTTATTTTTCTTTTCTTCTCTTTTTCCTTCTCTCACCTCGGTCCTCTGGTCTCACTGCTAACCTTCCCCTATCCTTCTACCTACCTATCCCTCCCTCCCCAACTCCTTCTAACTCCCCATCCTGAAGGATAAAGTTGCTATATTGACGAGTTTATTCACTATAAACATATGTTGGGATGGTCCTCGATTTTGATTTAATTCACACAGTTAAAGGTGATAGATTAATAACTACCACCAACTGTCATTTTCTAAGAGGTACTTGATGCTATGGTGTTGCTGATTGTATCACTTAGGCTAAGGTGTTGTGATTGATCTAATCAGTTGTCCTTCCTGGTATAATGAAAATGAGATAGCCTCAGAGACATTAGAGACTCAAAATCTTCTCTTTTTTTTGTACTGGGGATCGAACTCAGGTCCTTGCACTTGTGCAGCAGGTGGCAAAACCACTGAGCTAAATCCCCAGCCCAAGAGATTCAAAATCTAAAGACCAGCTATATCTGGAGGACACCTCTGAGAAGCAATCATTCCATAAGGGTTTTAAATACAAGCAACAAAGATACAACAAGCAGCTCTGAAGTATCAACCTAGGAATTAAACCAAGGACAGTACCGAAAACAAAAATGAGAAGACATTTAAGTAAGGCACAAACTCAGACTTCCACCCACAAAAGGCAAATTCTGGGGGAAACGAGGTGGAAAAGTCTGATAATCAACCACTGGAACACCCTGAACTGATAGCACAGGAAGTAACAAAACAGATGAATGAGGCTCTAGAAAAATTCAAAGCAGAAATAATGTCCCAGATAACTACAGAGATAGTGAGCAGAGTGAAAGACATGATTAGAGGCTCTAGAACAGAAACAGATAAAAAAAAATAGGTGAGCTCAGAACCATACTGGAAGCCATGAATGCCCAGCATAAGAAAGAAATGGAAACCATGATCCTCCAACATAAGAAAGAAATGGAATCCATGAAACAGATCCAAACAGATATCCAACAGATTAAAAACTCCATTGAAAAGAGGGCTGGGAATGACAGTCCTGCTGGGACTCGGCTTGCTGGAGTCCTGGCTGCAGCCGCATGTTGGACAAAGGGCTGATGGGGTGTCGGTCCCCAGTTGGCCAGTTCAACTACATAGACCCGGCTACTAGTTATGTGGTACTCACAAGGCTGGTCCACTTGCAGAGAGGTGCCTGCTGTGGCTCCACCTGCAGACACTGTCCCTATGGACAAGTCAATGTTAAAGATCCATCTAAAAAGAAGCGATTCAATTCATATTTTTATGTTTGACAACAATTTTTGTCTCTGCACTCTAACTGAACTTGTACTTAAAAAATAAATCTCTAATTCAGAAAAAAAAACTCCATTGAAAGTATGCACAGCAGATTAAGGGAATGTGAAGCTAGAATATCAGATATAGAAGACAGGATTGAAGTTAATGACCATGAAAACAGAGATTTCTTAAAAATAGTAAGGGACCATGAGAAATCAATCCACCAGCTGCTAGATGATGCAAAGAAGAATAATATAACACTGACAGAAGTACACAAAAAAACAGGAGAAAGTACTATTGACATAAAAAAAACTGTTCACAGAAGTAAAAGTACAAAACTTCCCAGACAGAGGTAGAGAACTGGACATACAGATAAGTGAGGCATATAGAACTCCAACTAGCCACGATCAAAAAAAATCTACACCTAGACATATAATAGTCAAGATCCCAGAAACCCAACAGAACAAAATCCTACAAGCAGTTAGAGAAAAGAATCAAATCACCTACAAAGGAAAGCCCATCAGAATCACAGCAGACTTCTCAACACAAACTCTCAAATCAAGGAGAGCCTGGAGTGAAGTATTTCAAGCCCTAAAAGAAAATAACTTCCAAACTAAACTGTTGTATCCTACAAAATTATCTTTCAAAATCAATGGAGAAAGTAGATACTTCCAAGACAAAGAACACCTGAGAAATTTCATGAACACTAAACCATCACTCCAAACAATTCTAAGCAATATCCTAGAAAAAGACAATGAAGGTCACAACTCCATGAGGCCCAACAGAGGGAAGCCACCAGGCAAGGTAAGAAACTAAAGGGAAAGGGGGAAAAATAAGAAATAAAAGAGCCAACAACAGTAAAACATCATGACAAGCATGAGTCAATATCTATCAATTATAACCATCAATGTTAATGGCCTCAATTCACCAATCAAAAGAAATAGATTGGCAGAATGGATTAAAAAGCAAAATCCAGCAATATGCTGTATACAAGAAACACACCTAACTCAAAAAGAAATTCATAGACTGAAAGTAAAAGAATGGAAAACAGTTCTCCATGCCACAGGAACCCAGGAAAATACAGGGGTAGCAATCTTATTTGCAGACAAGGTAGATTTCAAACCAAAACTAATTAAGAGAGACAAAGAAGGTCACTACATCCTGGTGAAGGGAACAATCCAAGAGGAAGAGATGACAATCCTAAATATATATGCACCAAATACGAATGCCCCCAACTATACAAAACAAATATTGATGGACAGGAAAAACCAAATAAGCACTAATACAATTGTAGTGGGGGACCTCAATACCCCACTATCACAAATAGACAGATCATCTAGACAAAAAATTAACAAGGAAATTCTAGAACTGAACCAAGCTATTGAACAAATGGACTTAATAGACATTTATAGAGTGTTCCACCCCGCAAAATCAGAATACACATTCTTTTTGGCTGCACAGGGGTCATTCTCCAAATTAGACCACATGCTAGCTCATAGGACATGTCTAAGTAAATGTAAAAGAATTGAAGTTACCCCCTGTATATTATCAGACCATAGCACAATAAAATTGAAGATCAATAATATAAGAAACTGCAAAACCCCCACAAACACATGGAAATTGAATAACACCCTCCTGAACAACCAATGGGTCACAGAGGAAATTAAAGCAGAAATTAGGCAGTTCTACAAATAAATGATAATGCCAGTACAACATACAGGAATCCATGGGACACAATGAAAGCAGTTCTACGAGGGAAATTCATAGCAATGAATGCCCATATTAGGAAAACAGAGAGAACTCAAGTAAATAACCTAAAGCAGAACCTCAAGCTCCTAGAAAAAGAAAAGCATAACAAACCCAAGGCTCATGCAAGAGAGAAAATTATAAAGATCAGAGCAGAAATCAATGCAATGGAGACTAAGAGAATGATACAAAAAGTCAATGAATCAAAGAGTTGGTTTTTTGAAAGAATAAATAAAATCGATAAACCTTTAGCCAACCTTATCAAAAAAAAGGAAAGAAAGGGCTCAAATCCATGTGATTAAGAATGAAAAAGGTAATTCACAACAGACCCAGCAGAAATCCAGAGGATCATCAATACCTACTATGAGAACCTGTATTCTAATAAAATGGAAAACACAGAAGAAATGGACAGATTCCTAGATACATATGAATTGCCAAAGTTAAATGAAGAAGATACAGAAATTCTAAACACCCCAATTAAAATGAGTGAAATTGAAAATGCCACAAAAAATTTACCGACAAAGAAAAGCCCAGGTCCTGATGGCTTCACTGCTGAATTCTACAAGACATTTAAATAAGAACTATTGCCATTACTCTTTAAACTCATCAAGGAAGTTGAAAGGGAAGCAAAGCTTCCAAATCCATTCCTGAAAGCAAGTGTTACTTTGATTCCTAAACCAGGGTAAGATCCGACCCAATAAGAGAACTACAGGCCAATCTCCCCAATGAACATAGATGCAAAAATCCTCAACAAGATACTGGCAAATAGAATACAGAGAGTCATCAAGAAGATCATACACCTGACCAGGTCAGATTTATCCTGGGAATGCAAGGATGGTTCAACATACGTAAATCAATAAATGTAATACACTATATTAGCAGAGCCAAGGACAAAAACCATGTGAGCATCTCAATAGATGCAGAAAAAGCATTCACCAAATCCAACACCCATTCGTGATAAAAACGCTACAGAAAACTGGAATAGAAGGTCTTTATCTCAACCCGATTAAGGCTATCTATGAAAAACCAACAGCCAACATCATACTAAATGGTCAAAAACTGAAAACTTTCACACTAAAATCAGGAACAAGACAAGGATGCCCACTATCACCACTCCTGTTCAATATTGTTCTGGAAACATTAGCCACAGCAATTAGAAAAGAGAAAAATATAAAAGGAATAAAGATAGGAAAGGAAGAAGTTAAACTGTTATTCTTTGCTGATGATATTATACTTTACATAGAAGACCCAAAAGACTTGGTCAACAGTCTTCTAGACCTAACTGACAGATTCAGCAGAGTAGCTGGATACAAAGTCAACATTCAAAAAACAATAGCCTTCTTATACACAAATAACAGACTCACTGAGAGAGAAATTCGTGAAACAATTCCTTTTACAATAGCATCCAAAAAAATGAAATATCTAGGAATCAATCTAACAAAGGAAGCAAAAGACCTCTACACTGAAAACTACAGCACTCTGAAAAAAGAGATCAAAGAGAATATAAGAAAATGGAAAGATATCCTTTGTTCCTGGGCAGGAAGAACAAATAGAGTGAAAATGCCCAAACTTCCAAAACTACTATAGAGATTTAATGCAATGCTGATTGAAATTCCAACAATATACTTCACAGAGCTAGAGAAAACAATCCAAAAATTCATTTGGAACCAGAAGAGACCTAGACTAGCAAAAGCAATTCTGGGCAACAGAGATATGGCTGGGGTTATCACAATCCCCAACTTGAAACTATACTACAAAGCTACTGTGATAAAAACAGCATGATACTGGCAAAGAAACAGACCCAAGTATCAGTGGAATAGATTAGAAGATGCAGAAACAACTCCAGACACACTCAGCCACCTCATCTTTGACAAAAGAGCCAATCACCCTCATTGGAGGAAAGATAGCCTCTTTAATAAATGGTGTTGGAAAAACTGGATTTCAACCTGCCAAAGATTAAAACTAGACCCATACCTATCACCATCCACTAAACTAAGACTGAAGTGGATTAAAGATCTAAATATTAAGACAGAAACACTAAACTTGCTGGAAGATAAGTTAGGTAGAACTCTTGAAGACATTGGCATAGGAAAAGACTTTATGAACAAAACCTCAGTAGCATGGGAACTAGCACAGAGAATCTCATCTTATTAAATCTCATCTTATTAAAAAGCTTCTATACTGCAAAAGAAACCACCAACAGAGCTAAGAGACAACCTACAATGTGGGAAAAAAATTTTCAGCAGTTGTACCTCAAAGGGCCACTATCGAGAATATATAAAGAACTGAAAAAAATCAGATGCCCCAAATTCAAAGACCCAATTCAAAAATGGGCATCTGAAATGAACAGACATTTCTCAGACAGAGAAGTAAAAGCAGCAAATAAATATATGAAAAAATGTTCAACATCACTGGTCATTCTACAGATGCAGATGAAAACAACACTGAGATTCCACCTCACCCCAGAAAGAATGGCTGCTATCAAGAAATCAACCAATAACAAATGCTGGCAGGATTGTGGGGAGAAAGGAACCCTTCTCCATTGTTGGTGGGAGTGCAGACTGGGGCAACCACTGTGGAAGTCAGTATGGTGATACCTCAAAGAACTAGGACTAGAGGTCCCATTTGACCCAGCTATTCCCCTGATGGGTATCTCCCCAAAAGAATGAAAAGAATTATACCACAGCAATATATGTTCACCCATGTTTATAGCAGCACCGTTCGTAATAGCTAAAGCTTGGAAACAGCCCAAGTGCCCATCAACTGGAAACTGGATAAAGAAGATATGGGTTTTTTTTTAATAAAATAGAGTACTACTCAGCCATAAAGAATGACAAACTAGAGACATTTATAGCTAAATAGATGCATATTGAGGCCATACTCTTAAGTGAAATAAATAGGACACACGTGTAAATATTGAATAGTTTCTCTGGTGTGAGAAACTGAAAGTGTGTAAATAACAATTAAAAGGATTAATAATGAATAATTGATCATCTGAAATAGGAAGAAAAGCTCCAAAGGGATGGGGGAAGTGGGAGGGGAAGGGGAAACGAAAGAAGGGAAAGGAAAAATTATGAGAAAAGAAAAAAATGGAAACAAAGTCTATGTAAATAGGGAAGGGTGGAGGGGGTGAAGGGCACACAGGTAATGGGGAAAAAAATAAGAACCAAGATACATCATGTACAGGTACAAGCACCCAATGATAAATGTAAATGTATTGTATACCTAAAATGTACCAATAAAAGAATTTAAACAAAAAAATGGTTGACTGAACCCAATAAACACCTATTAATGCCTAAAAAATTATATATATATATGGAATATGCTTTACCTACTTAGAAAATATATATGTATGGAACACATATTAGAACTCAAAAGTAAATTAACATTAAGAAAAATTTAAAGCCAGGCATAGTGGTGTACAACTCTAATACCAGCACTCAGAAGGCTAAAACAGGAGGATCAAAAGTTCAAAGCTAACCTGTGAGATCCTGTCTCAAAAAATAAAAAACAAAATTAAATTTAAATTTAGAAATTCAGTATATTGATATATATCAAGGCACAATTAGGCAAGGCACAGAATGGAAAATGATATTAATAACATCTATAACAGATGTTCATGTTACATTATATACCAACATACGTAACAGACAAAAGGCTCATATCTCTAGTATGAAAAGAACTCCTGACTATCGATTCAAAAAAGAGAGAACATGGAATAGAAAAGTAAGCAAGATGGGCTGGGGATTTAGCTCCGTGGCATCACACCTGTCTCACAAGCACAAGGTCCTGAGTTCGATCCCTGGTACCAAAAAAAAAAAAGAAAAGAAAAGTAAGCAAGAGTCTTGAATATGTATTTCACAAACAGGATGTTCTTTTGGGAGGGGAGGGGGGTAACTGGGGATCAAACTTGGGAACTTGCTCTTGCAAGGCAAGAAACGATGCTATGCCTCCTTAGTAATTATGGGAACACAGATAAAGGAGCCACAGTGAGTGTCTTCATATGCTCCTGAGAATGGGCTGAAATTGAAAGATCAGACAATGCTAGGTGTTGGCAACAACTACTGCTTGGAGTTGTTCTCATGACAGTTCTCGCATACCGTATAATTATTTTGGGGATCAGTTTCTCATTATCTATGAAAGTTAAGATTTGCATGCTTTGTAACCGAGCAATCGCACCCCAAGATTTGCACCCAATAGAAATGTATACACATGTATGGGAGAGTTCAGAGCAGCGTGTACACAGGGTCCGAGACAGGCAGAAACATACTCGCAGACACTTTATTTATAACATCCCTAGACTGGAAGCGAGCCTCATGTCTGCCGAGGGGGAAGCAAAAATGCAAATTGCAGTACAGTTACGCAGTGAAATACCACACAGCAAGCAAAATGAGTGCACTACACACAAGAGGATAAACAAGTCTCATAAAATGCTAAATGAAAGATGCCAAGCACAAACAAGATAAACTACATGGTCCTACTCTTGTTTTTGAAGCAAAACTAAACAACCATGTTTTAGAAATGCATTTTTAAAGGCTGCAGTGTGGCTTGCTGAGCACCTGCCTAACACACATGAGGCCCTGGGTTCCATCCCAAGCACTGCAAAAAGTAAATCAATAAACAAAAATAAAAAATAATGAAAGAAATCCATGCCAAGTATAGTGAGAAAAGAATAGAAAGAGGAAGTGATTGCCAACACAGAAATGGAGACAGTAATCATTTACACAGAAAAAAGAGGAGGAAAGAATTAGGGGCAGGAGGGGAACTTCCTGGGCTCTCGAAGCTTTTGCTGGCCTGACCCAGATGCTGTCTCCATGGGTGTTTGGCTGTGATGATTCACCAAGCTGCACAAATCTGAGGCACACTCTACTGTCTGCGTTCTGATTTACAATGAAAACATTA
Source organism: Heterocephalus glaber (assembly GCF_053883595.1). NCBI lineage: Eukaryota > Metazoa > Chordata > Mammalia > Rodentia > Bathyergidae > Heterocephalus > Heterocephalus glaber. Next base: position 58,160 of record NW_028258427.1, read on the forward strand.
CTTTAGCCATGACTGTTTCTTTGGCCTCTGTTATGACTTGGCGAAGTGGACCCCAAAGGTCCAGTGTTAAAGGCTCAGCCTCAGCCCCTGGCACTACTGAGAGATGAGATGTAGGGCCCAGCGGGAGGGCTTAGGTCACTGGAGTTACACCCTTGGAGGGTTATGGGATGTCAGTCTCTTCCTCACTGCAAGCTCAAATGCTACAGGACCAAGGACTGAAAGTTTCCAGAAGAAACCTTTCTGATGTTTCTTTACTTTTCTTTGGTTGTTATTTTCAGTGCTGGAGATCAAACCCAGAGCCTTATTCATGCTAGACAAGTACTCTACAAGTAACCCATGAGGCCGGCCAGCCGCTCTTCTTTCTAGATTGATTATCTCAAGGGTTTTGTCACAATAATGCAAAGCTGATTAATACAGTGTCACTGTGTTTATTCACATAGATTCTTAAACCTTTCATTCTTACTGTTTGGCAAAACTTACTCTTCCTAAAAGTTTTGCACAAGCATTAAAGTACAATGATAGGGCAAGGGATTTAGCTCAGTGGTTTCGCCACCTGCTGCGCAAGCGCAAGGACCCTTCAATCCCCGGTACCAAAAAAATAAATAAATAAACTACCATGATAGCAGGTGACTCTTATTCCTCCTTTTCAGTTAAGGAAACTGATTCAGGGGCCAGGGCATGAGGCAAAGGGCTAGGAACTGCTAGTGGCAGCAGAGCAAGGACTGCTCACAGTTGCTCTTCTGATTTTCACAATAGTTAGGTTGGGGGGGAGACAGATGCAAACAGTGGTTTTGTAAATTGATTTCATTTCAAATGCACCAGGGAGCCTGCTGTGCACAGAAATCCCAGAGTGAATTCATTTATTAATTGATTCACCAAATAGTTATCAAGTCCCTCTTTTATTCATCAGACTGTGAACCCTTTGAAACCTAAAATTTTCTTTCATAAAGTGAAGAAATTCTCCCTTAATTTACTCGTTGTATAGGTCTATATTTTCAGATATCAGTACTTTTTAAATGACCTTTATTATCTTTTTCTTCTCATTGAAGAAAATGGTAAGCCCCTGGTAATGGCTTACTATAGAAAACAGAAGAAAAAAAAAGAAAACAGAAGAAAAGGCACCTACATACATCCTACCACTCAGAGAAAACCATTGTTGACATTTTGGTATACATCCTTCTAGTCATTTTGTCTACACATATGTACACTTTTTAAAATGAAAATGGAATCATACCATAGAGCCTATTTGTTGTTTAATTTTTGTTTTATTTTTAAAATCCACTTGGGATCTCTCTAGCCAAACAAAGAGAAGTATCTCAAATCCATGACTCTCCCCACCTCCGCATCTGGGTAAGAGACCACAGTTAAATGTGAGAAGCAGATGGAAACTCATCCCGCATGGAATGCTGTGGTGGCTGAGTATCCCTTTCCCGGGGACAGGCTTGGAGGTGGCATTGCTCACAGGTCCAAACAATCTCCATTGTCCCTATCACCTTGCACAGCTATATGTCTGTGCAAAAAAATGCAGCTTCTGCTCCTAGAGGAACATGAGGAAATGCAGCTAGGACAGAACCACCCCACAATACAGCAACAGTAGCTTTCCCCAAATCAGCTCTGAAATTTTGCCCAAATTCTCCCCTGGACTTTGGCAAGTTTGGCCTTTCCCTGATGCAAGGCTCACTTCAATTTCAGCACATTTGCACTCAACGTGCCATGGATGAGGATGCTAACAACTCAGATCATCGGAAGGACCTCAAAAAGTTCTTAGAATAGAAAAGCCAGTTAGTCGCACATATCAAAGTTGTCCTTGTTCTCTCAGAGAGCAAGGCACGGGGGCCAGAGGTCAGTGGGAACAAACCAAATACAGGGGCTGAGGGAGACAGAGGGGAGCTGACAGGAGACGGCAGTGGGGTCCATAGTAGAAGGCAGGGGCCAGGGACACTTGGCTACCTGCAGGTCAACAGAAGAGGACTAAGTCAATGCCGAGAGTGATCATGTCCCTCTTGGGCAGGATGGGGGATCCAAAGGGGTGGCCAGATTCCAAGAATTTTATCTAACATCTGGATTCCAGAAACTGTTGCTGGAGGAGAGAGACAGACATCAGAGAGGAATTCATGGCTTGGAGTGAAGATTCAGGAGAACAAAGCACATGTTAAGCCTCAAAAACAGGCTGCTGGCTACCTTGGACAGCTTCCCGCCCCCGAACTCGCATCTCCCGCTGGCTTCCACTGCTGTTGTCTTTACCCTGACCCAGGCTATTTTGTCTTATTCTTACAGCACCAAGAACTACCTAGGGAAAGTCAAGTGGTGGTTTTTGTGGAATGAAACAGTTATAGTAAAGACAATGTCGTTGATTTGATCAGATAACAAGCGGGGATTAAAATTCGTCTTAGCCAGGGAACAACTTATTCCTTCACCACTTTAAGTTACTAAAAACCCTTTTAAAGAAAACTTCCAAAAGAAAAAATGTACTGAGAAGTCAGAGAGACCCAAACGAAGCCCAGCCTTTAGATTGCCAATCAGACCTAGCTTTAAGCATGGTGGGGTTCTCCTTTTTTAAAAGGGGAACATGTTCAGTAATCAAATCATGTTGCATCGGTGGCAAATTAAATATGCATTTAAATATGCGAAAGTTTAGGAAGGAAGAGCAGGCTGATATGGGCAGTCAAAGGGTGATGGTGTGAAGGAAGCTGGTTTGTCTATTTGTCTTTGTTTTGCTGCTTAGCAAGTGAATTGACTTCTTCTGTGCAATAAAACTGAGTTACCTTATGGGTTCTGACAGGAGGCAGAGCCCACCCATTGCTTTAGCTGCAACTGAGGATCCTGGGATCTTGCCCGGCAGCCTTCCTTGGATCAGGGAGGGCGTGAGATCCAGTCTCCAGTGGACCACGGGGCGGGCACTGATGGCAGCCAGAGGCCTGGCCCATAGCAAGATTCTGAGAGAGACATCCAGAGGCTTGACCCTAAAAAAGATCCTACAGATCCCTTTAATTCTCTGAGACTCCAGCATCCTTTTAACAAGATCTTTCTGAGTAAATCAATTACAACTAGTTCCTGAGCTTTCCAACAAAGAAGGCAGTTTGCTAGAGTATAAAAATAGCAACACTATGCAGCAATAAAACCCCACTGTCTGCTGAGATGCAGCAGTAACATTCACATTTAACCTCCAGGAACAACTTAGAATTTTTTTTCTTGAAATCTATGTTTTCTAAAGACTTGGGTATGATTACCTTATCTCCTACATCAAGTAAAATCTGTGCATTGAATGATACTGTTGGAAAGCAAATGGTTATGAAATTTAAAATACCAACAAGCATTCTGAAGACAGCCCCATTACCTTGGTGTTCTCCCCTTCTTGCTGAAACCTCCCAGAAGTAATAAAAAAAATCAAACTTCACCTTCACCTTGATCAAAGCTAAGATTGGGCCGGGGATTTAGCTCAGTGGTTCCGCCACCTGCCTTGCAAGCACAAGGTCCTGAGTTTGGTCCCCAGGACCGAAAAAAAAAAAAAAAGCTAAGATTGAGCCAAAACGCCAAACCAAAGAGCAAGTGAAGCAGCAGAATGGAGTAGGGATGGAAGTGAGAACAAAGCAAGTGCCTGTGGCTGCAGGTGTCACCAAAAGCGGCCAGGGTAGACAGGACCCAGTAAGAACCACGACCTTTAACATAAGACCAGAGTCCTTTCTGATGAAAACAAAATTGTATTTCCTTTCTGGTATTCAATTTGGATCTAGAAACAGTGGAGGCGGGGAGACAGCAAGCGCACATATGGGCATGTACGTCACCTGGAGAAAGGCATCCCTCAGTGATCTGCACTACACACAGTCTGGTGGGGATCAGTCAACAGGAGAGATGGACAGCAAGTCTCAGGTGTGACCCTGGCTCTCCACAATGAACCCTCCATTAAAGAGCTTGTCAGTGAAAACTGGCTCATGCAGAAATGCACAAACAAAGACAACTGAGTATCAAGTGTATATAAAGGTATTGCAATAAGTGAACAATCAGAAATACCGAAGGAAAACTGGTGAGTGAATATCATTCATTATAAAACACACTGCTCCTGAGCAAGTAGAACACAGATTCTGAATTTTACTTTAAAAATTATCAAAGCTTAATGAAATCAAGGGAGAAATTTTTAAATTCCTAAAAATCAAATGAAAATGGAAATACAACATACCAGAATCTCTGGGATATGACGAAGTCAGTGCTAAGAGGAAAGTTTAGAGATATGAGCATCTACATCAAAAAATCAGAGGGCTGGGGATGTAGCTCATTGGCTCCACACCTGCCTGGCAAGCGCAAGGTCCTGAGTTTGATCCCCAATACCGAAAAAAAAAAATCAGAGTTCTTAAATAAATAAGCTAATGATGAATCTCAGGGTCTTAGAAAAATAACAAACCCAAGCCAAATGTAATAGAAGGAAAGAAATAATAAAGAACAAAGCTGAAATTAATGAAGTGGAGACTAAAAGAACCATATACAAGATCAATGAAACATAGAGTTGGTGCCTTGAAAGAGAACCAAGGTTGATAAGTCCTTATCCAAACTAACAGAGAGACAGACAGACAGAGAAAGAGATAGAGACAGACAGAGAGAGAGAGAGAGAGAGAGAGAGAGAGAGAGAGAGAGAGAGACAGAAGAGAGATCTCAAATCAATAAAATTAGAGATATAAAAGGGACAAACACCACTGAAATCCAGAGAACTATGAGGGACTATTTGAAAAGCTATATTCTAGTAAATTGGAGAATCTAGAAGAAATATATAAATTTCTAGGCACATGTGATCTACCAAATTTGAACCAAGAGGATATGTAAAACCTAAACAGATCAATAACAAGTAATGAGATTGAAGCAGTAATAAAAAGTCTCACAACAAAGAAAGGACAAGACCCATGAGATTCACTGTTGAATTTTACCAGATCTTTTAAAAACAATAACACCAGTGTTCCTCAAGTTATTTCATGAAATAGAGAAAGGGAAGAAATGCTTCCAAACTCATTCTACAAACCAAATAGTCACTGATACCAAAACCAGATAGGAATACAACAATGATGAAAATATTATAATCCAGTATCTTTGATGAATATAGATGTAGAACTCCTTAGTAAAATACTTGCAGACTAAGTTCAACAATCCAATAAAAAGATCACGTGCCATAGTCAAGCAGGTTTCATTCTACTGATACAAGGGTGAGTCAATGTACACAAATCAACAAACATAAAACACCACACAAATAGAGTCAATGATAAAAATCCCATGATCATCTCAAAAGATACAAAAAAAGCCTCTGAAATTCAACATCCTTCATGATAAAAGCTGTAATGAACCTAGAAAGAGAAGGATTGTACCTCAACATGACAAAGGGTATGTTTCACAAATGCATAGCCAACATCATACTGAATGGGGGAATCTGAAAGCATTTTCTCTAAAATCAAGAAGACAAGGATATCCACTCTCACCACTCCTATTCAATGTAGTACTTGAGATGTTGTCCAGAGCAATTAGTCAAGAGAAAGAAATAAAAAGGATACAAATAGGGAAGGGAAACCTGAGATTATTCTTATTTGCACAGGATATGATACTATACTTAAAAGACCCTAAAGACTCTACCAGAAGACTTTTAAAACTGATAAAGAAATTCAGCAAAGTAGCAAGATACAAAGTCAATACTTAAAAATCATAGTTTTTCTATACACCAATAATGAACTAGCTGAGAATAAATTCATAAAAACAACTCCACTTACAATCACTTCGACAAATAAAATACCTAGGAATCAACCTAACCAAAGAGGTGAAAGACCTCTACAATGAAAATCACAACATTAAAAAAAGAAATTTGGGCCGGGGATTTAGCTCAGTGGTTCCACCGCCTGCCTCGAAAGCACAAGGTCCCGAGTTCAATCCCCGATACAAAAAAAAAAGAAATTAAAGAAGACACAAAAAGATGAAAAGACCTCCATGTGCATGGATTGGCAGAATTAATAGTGTTAAAATGGGCTATTACCAAAAGCAATCTACAGATTCAGAGCAATCTCCATCAAAATATTGATGAAGCCAGGTGTGGTGGTCCACACCTGTAATTGAAACAAATAGGGAGACTGAGGCAGGAGGATCCCTGAAAGTCTGAGGCCAGCCTGAACTACATAGTGACACACTTTCCAAAGTAAGCAAGCAAGAAAGGAAAGAAAGAAAGAAAAGAAAAAAATCTTTCAATCATTCACAGAACTGAAAAAAAACCTCTAAGACTCAAAATAGCCAAAGGAATCCTAAGCAAAAAGAGCAAGGCTGGAGGCATCACAGTACCTAATTTCAAAATATGCTTCTAAGCCATAATAACAAAAACAGCATGAAACTGGCAAAAAAAAGGCCAGTAGAATAGAACAGAGAGCACAAAAACAAACCCACACAACTACAGCCATCTGATTCCTGACAAAGGAACCAAAAAATAAGTTGGAGAAATGACAGCCTCTTTAACAAATGGTCCTAGGAAAACTGGATGTTCATAAATATAAGACTGAAACTAGATCCCTACTTCTCATGCTGTACAAAAATCAATTCAAGGCAGACCAAAGACCTAAGTACAACCTGAAATTTTGAAACTGTTAGAAGAAAACATAGGGGATCACTTGAAGCCATAGGCACAGACAAAGACTTCCTGAATGTGACTCCCAAGAGCACAGAGAATAATAGCAAGAAGCAACAGATGAAACTATATCAAACTACAGCATTTCTGTGTGGTCAGGGAAACAATCATGAGGGTGAAGAGACAGCCAGTAGAATGAGAGGAAATCTCTGCCAGCTCCTCTTCCAACAAAGTATTAGTATCTAGAACTCAAAACATAAAGAACTCAATACAAAGAACTCAAAAAAATTAGCACCTGTGATGGTTACTCTTAACTGTCAACTTGATTGCCTTGGGAGCCAGTGAGGGGATTAGTAAAGCACACTCTGGATGTGTCTGGGTGGGTCACGGAGGTCTGGCCTTGGGGTCTATGTCTGGTCCCTGGCCACTTCCTGTCTGGCACTATCCCCTGCTCTGCTTTCTGGACACTATGAGCTAAGCATCCTCGCTCACCACACCCTTCCTCCATGATGTTTTTACCTTGGAGCTAGGCGGACCATGGAGAGAATCTACTGAAACTGTGAGCCCAATTAAGCCTCTCCTCCTTTAAAATCATGAGTTCCAGGTATTGTGTCCCAGTGATGGGAACGCTGACTAATACAACACCAAAAAGAAAAAGAATGGGCAAATAAACTAAACAGACATTTGTTAAAAGAAGTACACATGGCCAATAAGTATACAAAAAAATGTTCAACATCTTTGGCCATTAGGGAAATTCATATCAACACTACCTTAAGATTCCATCTCACCTCATCAGCGTGACTATTAACAAGAACACAAAATCAGTAAATGCTGGCAAGGATGTAGGGGGAAAGGAACCCTTCTGCATTTCTGATGGGAATGCAAATTGTATGGCCAGTATTGAAATCAGTATGGAATTTTCTTTTGAAAACCAAAAATATGTGCTGGTTGGTGGAGTTCAACCTGATTGGCTCAGAATCCACTAAGGGATTGGTAGAACACGCTTCTGGGTGTGGCTGGGTGGGTCATGGAGGTGTGAAACCAGGGTCTATGTCTAGTCCCTGGCACTGTTCCTCTGCTCTCCTTCCACGCCACCATGAACTAAGCAGCTTTGCTCCACCACACCCTCCCACCATGATGTCTCTGCCTTGCAGCCAGAAAACCATGGACTGAAACCATGAGCAAATAAACCTGTCTTCACTTAAGTTGTGAGTGTTGGGTATTGAGTCTCAGTAATATGAAAACTAATGCAGAAAACTGGTATGGAGAGTGGTGTGTCCCTATAGGGGCCAATCATTTCCCAGGGTGGTCACCCTACATCCTGGTGGAAGGTTGATTATATTGGACCACTTCCATCATGGAAAGGGTACTGTTTTGTCCTTATGTGAATAGACATTCATTCTAGGTATGGATTTGCCTTCCCTGCATGCAATGCTTCTTCCAAAACTACCACCTGTGGACTCACAGAATGCCTCATCTACCATCATGGTATTCTACCAGCATTGCTTCTAACCAAGGAATGCACTTCATAGCCAAAGAAATGTGGCAATGGGCTCATGTTCATGGAATTCACTGGCCTTACCATGTTCCCCATAATCCAGAAGCAGCTAGATTGATGAAAGGGTGGAATGCAGTTACAGTGGCAGCCAGGAGGCAAAACCTTCTCGTTCTCCAACAGGCTATATATGCTTTGATTCAGCATCCACTATATGGTGCTGTATCTCCTATAGCCAGGATTCACGGGTCCAGGAGGCTAGGGGTGGAAGTGGAAATGGTTCCATTCACCATTACCCCTAGTAACCCACTAGCAAAATTTTTGCTTCCTGTTCCCATGACCTTATACTCTGCAGCTCTAGAAATCTTAGTTCCAGAGAAAGAAAGGCTTATGCCAAAAAGCACAAAAATTGATTCCACTGAACTAAAAGCTAAGACTTCCCTGGTCATTTTGGTCTCCTCATGCCTCTGAGCCAAGAAGCTGAAAAGGGAGTTAAGGTGTTGATGAGGGTGACTGATCCAGATTACCAAAGGTAAATTGGACTACTACTCCACAACGGAGGTAAAGGAGAATACATTTGGAGTGCAGGAGATCCCTTAGGACATCTCTTTATTATTACCTTTCCCTATCATTAAGGTCAGCGGGAAACTACAACAACACAATTTGGGCAGGAGGACAAATGGCCCAGAAACTTCAAGAATGAATGTAGGGGTCACCTCCAGGTAAAGAACAAAGACCTGCTGAGGTGCTTGCTTAAGGCCAAGGGAATACAGAATAAGTAATAGATGAAGGTAGTTATAAATACCAGCTATGACTATATGACCACTTACAGAAATAAAGATTTAATTGTCATGAATATTTCTTTCCTGTTTTGTTAATATGGTTGTGCATATATACACATATGTTAAGCAGACATATTTGTTTTCTTTCATTATAACATAATACTGATTGACTGCCCCCACTGCCCTGGCATCACTGGGCAGAGGCAAGCCACCCTGCCGCCTCATAGGATGAGCCCCCTAACAGGCTGCACAGTATCTAAATCCACACTGCAGAGGTGCCAGGGGGCCATAAAGGCCATGGTTATGAGCTCCAAAAGATAGACCAGAAGTGAACAATAGAGAGAGGGCCTCTCTGAGGCTCCTCAGTGAAAATTGAAGCCCACTGGGAAAGTGAAGAAAATCTCTGCAATAAAGGCACAGTGGACCACTGTGGTTGGTAAGTTGGTGGGATCAGCACCTCCCATAGGAACCCGGATTCACTTCAGGGGAAGGGCAGGTGGAACCTGCAGTAGAACCTTCCAGAGTTCAATCCTACAAGAGATCAGGGACCTCAACTTGGGGATTGCAGCCAGAAATCAGCCTGAATCTCAGTGGACTACAGCTGGCCTGCTGAGACTAATTGACTTGAATCTGCACACTGCTGCCCACATTGTCTACTGTGACAGCAGAGACATACCCTGAAGGAGGCCCTTTTTTTTCTTTTCCTTTTTTAAAATATTTATATATTTTTTTATTTTATTTTTCTCTCCCTCTCTCCCTTCTTGTTCTACATTTCTCTCCCTCTTTGTTCCTGTTTTGTATTATTTTGGATTTTTTTTTTTTTTTTTGGTACTGGAGATAGAACTCGGGTCCTTGCACTTGCAAGGCAGGGGGTGGAAACACTGAGCTAAATCCCCAGCAATTTTGAATTGTTTTTCTCTCTCTTTCCTTCTCTCCATTGTCATTATTCTTATAGGAAGGTGAATACAGTTTCTAGCTTCCCTGTTGCTGTTAGTTTGTTCTGTTCTTGTCTTTGTTCCTTCACTCTGTCTTTTCCTCTTGTCTTCAACAATTTCTCAAAATTTGCATGATCTTTCTGTGTCCTCTAGCCTCACTTCTAACCTTTCCCTCTCCTTCTGTCTCTCTATTCCTCCCTTCCCAACTCCTTCTAAGTCCTCATCCCAAAGGATAAATTTGCTATATTGAAGGGTTTATTTACTACAAACATATTTTTATCTGGTCCTCAATTTTGATCTAGGTCATGGGGTTAAAAGATCAATAGCTACCACAAATTGTCATTTTCTAAGCTGTGTTTGATGCCATTGTTGATGCTGATTGTACCACTTGGGCTAAGGTGTTGTGACTGATCTAATTAGTTGTCCTCCCTGGTATGCTGAAAACAAGATTGCCTGAGTCAATAGGGACTCAAAGCCTAAAGACCAGCTATACCTGAAAGACACCTCTGAGAAGCAATCATTCCATAAGGGTTCTAAATACAAGCAATAAAGATGCTCATAATAAACAAGTATCAGCCCAGGAATTGAACCAAAAACAGCAACAAGAACAAAAATAGAAATGAGAAGACACCTAAACAAGGTACAAACTCAGACTTCCAACTCACCACAGGCAAATTCTGGGGGCAACAAAGTGGGAAAATCTGATAATCAACCACCTGGACACCCTGAACTGATACCATAGGAAGTAACAAAACAGATGAATGAGACTCTAGAAAAACTCAAAGCAGAAATAATTTCCCAGATAACTACAGAGATGGTGAACAGAATGAAAGACATGATTAGAGACTCTAGAACAGATACAGATTTAAAAAAATACATGAGCTCCGGACCATGATGGAAGCCATGAATTCCAAGCATAGGAAAAAAATGGAAACTATGAATGCTCAACATAGGAAAGAAATGAAATCCATGAAACAGATTCAGATATCCAGGAGATTAAAAACTCCATTGGGGACCAGTGAGTTAGCTCAGTAGTTTCACGGCCTGCCGTGCAAGTGCAAGGACCTGAGTTCAATCCCTGGTAACAACAACAACAAATGGCATTGAAAGTATTTGCAGCACAATAAGCCTATGTGAAGATAGAATATCAGATATAGGAGGCAGGATTGCAGTTAGTGACCATGAAAAGAGATATTGGGCTGGAGATTTAGCTCAGTGGTTCCGCCGCCTGCCTCGCAAGCACAAGGACCTGAGTTTGATCCCTGGTACCAAAAAAAAAAAAAAAGAAAGAGACTTCTTAAAAATACTAAGGGACCATGAGAAATCAATCCAGCAGCTGCTAGATGATGCAAGTAGGAATAACATTTTAAAAAAGAATAACCTAAGACCGATAGGAGTCCATGAAAAATCAGGAGAAAGTCCAAATGACATTTTAAAAAAATGTTCACAGAAGTAATGGCAGAAAACTTCCCAAACAGAGGAAAAAAATTTGACATGCATATAAGTGAGGCATAGAGGACTCCAAATAACTGTGATCAAAAAAAAAAATCTACACCTAGACATATAATAGTCAAGATCCCAGAAACCTAACACAAGAAGAAAATCCTACAAGCAATTAGAGAAAAGAAACAAATCACATACAAAGGAAAGCCCATCAGAATCACAGCAGACTTCTCAACACAAACCCTCAAGTCAAGAAGAACCTGGGGCCAGGGATTTAACTCAGTGGTTTTGCCACCTGCTGCACAAGCGAAAGGACCAGAGTTCGATCCCTGGTACCAAAAAAAAAAAAAAAGAAGAAGAAGAAGAAGAACCTGGAGAGAAGTATTTCAAGCCCTAAAAGAGAATAACCTCCAACCTAGATTGTTATATCCTGCAAAATTATCTTTCAAAATCAATGGGGAAATACTTCCATGACAAAGAACACCTAACAAACATGAATACCAAACCAGCACTCCAAACAAGTCTAAACAATATCCTAGAAAAAAGACAGTGAAAGTAACAACTGCATGAGGCCCAACAGAGGCAAGCCATCAGGCAAGGCAAGAAATTAAAGGGAAAAGGGGAAAAATGAAAAATAAAAGAGCCAACAACAGGAAAATAACATGACAAGGGTAAGTCAATATGTGTCAATTACAACCATCAATGTTAATGGCCTCAATTCACCAATCAAAAGAAATAGATTGGCAGAATGGATTAAGAAGCAAAATCCAACAATATGCTGTATACAAAAAACACACTTAATTTAAAAAGAAATTCATAGACTGAAAGTAAAAGGATGGAAAACAATACTCCATGCAACAGGAACCTGGAGAAAAGCAGGGGTAGCTATTTTATTTGCAGATAAGGTAGATTTCAAACCAAAACTAATTAAGAGAGACAAAGAAGGTCACTACAACCTTGTAAAGGGAACAATCCAAGAGGAAGAGATGGCAATCATAAATATGTATGCACCAAATTCTAGTGCTCCCAACTATATAAAACAAATATTAATGGACAAGAAAAACCAAATAAGCACTAATACAATTGTAGTGGGGGACCTCAATACCCCACTGTCACAAATAGAAAATCAACAACAAAATACTAGAACTGAACCAAACTTTTGAACAAATGGACTTAATAGATGTCAACAGAGTGTTCCACCTCACAAAATCAGAATACACATTCTTTTCAGCTGCATATGAGTCATTCTCCAAAATAGATCACATGCTAGCTCACAGAACATGTTTAAGTAAATGCAAAGGGGCTGAAGTTATCCCCTGTATACCATTAGATCATAGTGCAATTAAACTGGATATCAATAGCATAAGAAACTGCAAGAACTTCACAAATACATGGAAATTGAATAACACTCTCCTGAACAACCAGTGAGTCACAGAGAAAATTAAAGGAGAAATTAGACAGTTTCTACAATTAAATGATAATGCCAATACAACATACAGGAAGCTATGGGACACAATAAAAGCAGTTTTATGAGGGAAATTCATAGCAGTGAATTCCCATACTAGGAAAACAGAATGAGCTCAAATAAACAATCTAATGCTGAACCTCAAGCTCCTAGAAAAAGAAGAGCAAGACAAACCCAAACTTGTATGAAGTAAGAAATTATGAAGATCAATGCAATGGAGACTAAGAGAATGTTACAAAAAAATCAATGAATCAAAGAGTCGGTTCTTTGAAAGAATAAATAACATCAACAAACCCTTAGCCACCTTTATCAAAAAAAGGAAAGAAAAAGCTCAAATCCATGCAATTAGGAACAAAAAGGGTAGAACCACAATAGATCCAGCAGAAATCCAGAGGATCATTAATACCTACTTTGAGAACCTGTACTCCAATAAAATGGAAAACACAAAAGAAATGGACAGCTTCCTAGATACATATGAATTACCAAAGCTGAATGAAGAAGATATAAAAATTCTAAACACCCTAATTTCAATCAGTGAAATTGAAAACATAATTAAAAATGTACCAGCAAAGGAAAGCCCAGGTCCTGATGGCTTCACTGCTGAATTCTACAAGAAATTTAGGGAAGAGCTAATGCCACTACTTCCCAAACACTTTAATTAAATTGAAAGGGAAGCAATACTCTCAAATTCATTCCTGGAAGAGAGCATTACTTTGATTCCAAAACCAGAGAAAGACCTAACCTAAAAAGAGAACTACAGGCCAATCTCCATAATGTACATAGATGCAAAAATCCTCAATAAGATATTGGAAAACAGAATACAGAGGATCATCAAGAAGATCATACACCCTGACCAAGTGGAATTTATCCCAGGGATGCAAGGATGGTTCAACATATGTAAATCAATAAATGTAATACAGTATATTAACACTCAAGGACCAAAACCATATGATCATCTCAATAGATGCAGAAAAAATGTTTGACAAAATCCAACACCCATTCATGATAAAAACCCAACAGAAAATTGGAATAGATGGTTTTTATCTCAATCTGATAAAGGCTATCTATGAAAAACCAACAGCCAACATCATACTAAATGGTCAAAAACTGAAAGCTTTCACACTAAAATCAGGAACAAGACAAGGATGTCCACTATCATCACTCCTGTTCACTGTAGTTCTGGAAACATTAGCCACAACAATTAGACAAGAAAAAGAAATAAAAGGAAGAAAGATAGGAAAGGAAGAAGTTAAACTGTCATTATTTGCTGATGATATGATACTGTACATATGAGACCCGAAAAACTCTGCTAAAAATCTTCTAGACTTAATTGACAGATTCAGTAGAGTAGCTGGATACAAAGTCAACACTCAAAAATCAATAGCCTTTTTGTACACAAATAACAGACTCACTGAGTGAGAAATTGGGGAAACAATTCCTTTCACAATATCATCCAAAAAAATGAATTATCTAGGTATCAATCTAACAAAAGAAATAAAAGACCTCTATCTTGAAAACTACAGCACTCTGAAAACAGAGATTGAAGAGGATAACAAAAAAATGGAAAGACATACCTTGCTCCTGGGTAGGAAGATCCAATACAGTAAAAATGGCCATACTTCCAAAACTGCTATACAGATTCAATGCAATCCCTATTGAAATCCCAACAGTATATTTCACAAAACTAGAGAAAACTATCCAAAAATTCATTTGGAATCAGAAGAGACTTAGAATAGCAAAAGCAGGGGCTGGGGATTTAGCTCAGTGGTTCTGCTGCCTGCCTCAAAAGTGCAAGGTCCTGAGTTCGATATCTGGCACCAAAAAAAAAAAGAAAAGCAAAAGCAATTCTAGGCAACAAAGACATGACAGAGGGTATCAAAATCCCCAATATGAAACTATACTACAAAGCCACTGGGATAAAAACAGCATGGTACTGGCAAAGAAACAGAGCCAAGGATCAGTGGAATAGATTAGAATATGCAAACACAACCCCAGACATACTCAGCCACCTCATCTTTGACGAAGGAGCTAAACATCCTCACTGGAGGAAAGATAGCCTCTTTAATAAATGGTGTTGGAAAAACTGGATTTCAACCTGCCACAGACTCAAACTAGACCCATATCTTTCACCATGCACTAAACTAAAATCAAAGTGGATCAAAGATCTAAATATTAAAACAGAAACACTAAACTTGCTGAAAGATAGGTTAGGTAGAATTCTTGAAGACATTGGTATAGGAAAAGACTTTATGAACAAAACCTCAATAGCACAGAAACTAGCACAAAGAATCAACAACTGGGATCTCATCTTATTAAAAAGCTTCTGTACTGCAAGAGAAACTACCAACAGAGATAAGAGACAACCTACAATGTGAGAAAATATTTTCACTGGCTGTACCTCAGACAAAGGACTA
This sequence comes from Heterocephalus glaber, assembly GCF_053883595.1. NCBI lineage: Eukaryota > Metazoa > Chordata > Mammalia > Rodentia > Bathyergidae > Heterocephalus > Heterocephalus glaber. The sequence continues at coordinate 73,277 of NW_028258427.1, forward strand.
CTATCTAGAATATATAAAGAACTTTAAAAAATCAGACACCCCCCCAAATATAAAGACTAAATTCAAAAATGGGCATCTGAAATGAACAGACATTTCGCAAAGAAGTTAAAGAAGCAAATAAACATATGAAAAAGTGTTCAACATCACTGATCATTCTACAGATGCAGATGAAAACAACACTGAGATTCCACCTCACCCCAGAAAGAATGGCTGCTATCAAGATATTAACCAAAAACAAATGCTGGCGTGGTTGTGAGGAGAAAGGAACCCTTCTCCACTGTTGGTGAGAGTGCAGACTGAGGCAACCACTGTGGAAATCAATATGGAGATACCTCAGAAAACTAGGATTACAGGTTCCATTTGACCCAGCTATTTCCCTGCTGGGTATCTTCCCAAAAGAATTAAAAGAACCATACCGAGCAGATAGGCAGGTCTGTGCACGCCCTACCGAGGTCCTGAGTCACTCGGAAGATGCCGAACCACCCCACTGCAGACAGGTAGGTCTGTGCACGCCCTACCGAGGTCCTGAGTCACGCGGAAGACGCTGAATCACCCCGCTGCAGAAAGGCAGGTCTGTGCACGCCCTACCGAGGTCCTGAGTCACGCAGAAGACCCGAATCAGCCCGCTCCAGACAGGCAGGTCTGCCCACACCCTGCCGAGGTCCCCAGTCGGGCGGAAGACACCGAATCACCCCACTGCAGACAGGCAACCACCTGATTCCACATTACCAAGGCACAGAGGACACCAGACCACCAGACCAAGGTACTGAGTCCCACTGTTCCCGTCCCAGAGGTAGGGGTTTCTGAGCCGTCGTCCCACTGCTCCTGGTCCAGAAAAAGGGGCTTCCCGGTCACCATCCCTCCCGCTGCTCCCAGCCCAGAGGAAAGGGCTTTTGGGCCACCTTCTGTCCCGTTGCTCCTGGCCCAGAGGAAGGGGCTTCCGGGCCACCATCCCTCCCACCGCTCCTGGCCCAGAGGGAGGGGCTTCTGAGCCACCATCCCACTGCTCCTGGTCCAGAGGAAGGGGTTTCCCGGCCACCATCCCCCCGGCTGCTCCCAGCCCACAGGAAAGGGCGTTTGGGTCACCATCCCTACCGCTGCTCCCGGCCCCTGTCCCACCTCACCCAGCTCAGAGGAGGTAATCCGTGCAGGCGCTAACAGCCCCCCACCCGCCCCAATCGAAATGAGAAAACACATAAATAAGTCTCAAAACCAGACTTCCAGATCACCTACAGCAACCCCAAAGGGAAATGAGATGGAACCCTCTGATACTCAACCACCTGGACCCACTGAACTGGCAACAAAAGGGGATCTGGAAAAAATGAAATCAGAAATAATTTCTCAGATAACATAAAAGAATCATACCGCAGCAATATATGTGCATCCATGTTTATAGTGGCACAGTTTGTAATAGCTAAAGCTTGGAAACAGCCCAATCACCCATCAATTGGAGACTGAATAAAGAAGATGTGGTTTTTAAAAAATAAAATAGAGTACTACTCAGCCATAAAGAATGAGAAACTAGAGTCATTTATATCTAAATGGATGCACATTGAGGCCATACTCTTAAGTGAAATAAATAGGACACACATGTGTAAATACCGAATAGTTTTAGATTCTCTGGTGTGAGAATCTAAAAGTGTAAATAAGAATCAAAATGTATAATAGATAATGTGAAACAGGAAGAAAAGGTCTAAAGGGGAAGAGGAAGTGGGAGGAGGAGGGGAAAGGAAAGAAGGAAAAGGAAAACTATGAGAAAAAGTAAAAATGGAAACAAAGTCTTTGTAAATAGGAAGGGGTGGAAGGGTTGGAGGGAGGGCAGGGGAATGGGGAAAAAATAAGAATGGGGATATATCATGTAAAGGTACAAATTCCCAACAATGAATGTCACCATATTGTATACCTAAAATGTACCAATAAACTTAATGAAAAAAATACTGATTGACTTAACATGGATACATAAGTATAATTAAATCTACATTATAACATTCAAGCTATCAGGAGAAGTGTAATCATCACTGTCTTAGTTACTTTTCTCTTGCTGCTGAGACAAAATACTTGACACTCAAATTTAAAGGAGGAAAGGTTTATTTATTTTGCTCACAGTCTGTAGTGATTCCAGCCCATAATCAGCTGGCTCCAAAGCAGGATGGCACATGGCAGAGGGGCAACAGTTCATGGTGGCAGAAGACAGCAAAAGCAACAAGGGAGGGGCCCTGAACAGCATCTCTCTGCCCCTTTATCTTATCCAGAATATTTAGGGTAGGTAGCGTTCACACCCTTAAGCTTAGTGCCCTTGAGCTTAGCATTGCACCATAAATCAATTCCAGAAAAAGCCCCATCTATAACTGCATGAGATTTTGGGGGGACATCTAAACACAAGCCATAATAATCACCCAGAGGAAAATCTTTGCTTTCTATTCTGGGTAAGGAATTAGTGTTTCCATTTGTATGCAGGATAGTTGTATCATGTTAGGCATAATCATGAATTTACTATCGTATTTGGAGCTTAAGTATAGTTGAAGGAAATGTTTCTGGTTGTCACGTTGGAAAGGGGTGGATTGTGACCATTAGTCATAATCTGTCAACGTGATAGGTTAAAAAACACCTAGCAGATTTGTAAAGCCTGGCTCTGGGTGCATCTATGGACAACTGATGTGCAGGACAGCAAACTGAAGGAAGAAGACCCACCCTGGGTGTGAGTGGGAAAGAAGAAGGAAGTGGCACTATTTTGAAAGAGTTCCAGTCTTCACCATGGCCTTGGGACATCAGTCTCCAGTGCAGACCCTCTGGAGAGCATCCAGGCCTTTGACCTTGGACTGGCACTGTACCTTTGATCCCTCTTGTTTCTTGGCTTCTATCTTCCTCAGCTGAGCAGCCACCATATCTTCCCACTCTCCAGCACACAGATGGCCATTGTAGATTTGCCTACATCGGATCCTTCAAACCACCAATGTGTACTCTCTCCCCTATGATCCTGTAAGCTTACTTAATAAATCCCCTTTGGGCCGAGGATTTAGCTCAGGGGTTCCGCCACCTGCCTCGCAAGTTGAAGGGCCCAAGTTCAATCCCCGGTACCAAAAAAAAAAAAAAAAAAAGGAATTTGGGGAGAAATCCCCTTGCATAATTACAGTACACTTTTATTGATTCTATTCTTCTAGAGAACCCTAACTAAAACACAATAGAACTACTGTACCACCTAGCTATACCACTCCTTGGTATATACCCAAAGGAATCCAAGTCAGCATATCCATATTTACTGTGGCACAGTGCACCAAGCCAAGATGCTAAACCAACCTAGGTATTCATCTATGGATGAATGGATAAAGAGAATGTGGTACATATACACAATGGAATATTATTCAGTCATAAAGAATGAAATTCTGTCATTTGCAGAAAAATGGATGGAATGGGAGATGGTGTTAAGCAAAATTCACCAGACTCAGAAAAACATGTACTGCATGTTTTCCCTAATATGTGTAATCTAAAAAAGAAACCAAAGATGACATGAAAGTAGAAGGCAGATTATTATTAGACCAGAGGAAGGGACTAAGGGGAGGGGAGCATAAGGGGAGCTGTCTTAGTTACTCTTCTGTTTTTGCTGGGACAAAATACCTGACACCCAAAGTTAAAGGGGAAAAGGTTTATTTAGCTCACCATTTGTAGAGGTTTCAGTCCATAATCAGCTGACTAAGGCAGGGTGGCGTGGCAGAAGGTCATCACAGAGGAGAAGTTCATGGCAGGCGGAAGATAGCAAAAGCAAAGCAAGCAAGGGATTTTAACAGCATCTTCCTGCCCCTTTTATCTTATCCAGACTACTTATGGCGGGTAGCACTCACACTCTTAATCCTAGTGCCCTTGAGCCCAGCATTGATCCATGAATCAATCCCAGCATCACACACTCTAGATACAGCCACCTCTGAAAAATCCCCACCTATGACCACATCTAAGGTTTTCGGGGGACATCTAGACACAGCCATTACAGAGAGGATGAGTATGATCAAAATGTATACATTATGAAAATGTCACTGGGAAACTCAACATTTTGTAAAATCAATATATACTAATACAAAATATGTTTTAAAAACTTAGTGAAGTCACCTCTAGTATAAAACGTGAACACAAAGTAGATACAAGAGCTCAACAAAATTATAGAGAGACAAAGAAACACCATAAGTTAGCAGAAATTAGAAAAGGTAGAGGGTATACCAACACGAAGGTCAAAGCAGAAGTAACAAAAGCCTCTCTTGCACATAAATTACCTGGTGTCCACTAAGAAATATGCCGTGGCCATGAACCTGCCTACAGGCCTTGTGTGTGACATTTTCCCTGCCTACAAATTACCTCCTGATACACGTGTGGCTACCAAATTGCATGCTGCAGGGCTTATCTCCTATTTGAGTTCCTTTATGCTCAATAGAGTGAATGCTCTGAGAGGCTTCACATCCTCCTGGTTTTTACATGGCTTCCAGCTCTTTTTACTTTTCTGATGACTGTTGAAATTAAGTTATGCTGCAGTCAGTGAACATGATGGGCCTGTGATCAGGAAGACAAGAATGGACAAAACTCTTTCTCCAACCTCAACGTCTTCCCAGGCTCTTGTGAGTTGGAGCTTTTCTTTCTTTTAATTTCTGGGAGTAAATGACCAGGGCCTCACATTTGCTAAGCAAATCCTCTGCCACTGAGCTACACCCCCAGCCCTAGTTGGAACTTTCATGTGGATGTGTGCCAGTTCCTTGACACAGACCTCCTGGTTGGCCTTAAATTACTCCAACTGATCTTTACCGTGCCAGCTCTCTCCACATAATGTCAGCAAAGCTTATCCTTGTCATCCCCTCTAGCTTCACTCTACAAGATAGTTCTTCATCAGAAATGCTCTGCCTTGGGTCTCAGAGAGATGTTTGTATGCCTGTGACCACAGCAGCCTTATGCACAATTGGCAGGCGCTGGGCAACCCAAGTGCCCATCAATGACTGGATAGATATGCACAATGTGATCTATGCATATGATGGAATATTATTTAGCCTTTAAAAAGGAGGAAAATTCTGACAGATGATACCACATGGATGAACCTTGAAGATGTCACAGTAGGTAAAACAAGCCAGTCACAAAAAGATAAATACTGCAGGATTCTACTCTCATGAGGCCCCCAGATAGTCAAATTCCTAGAGACAGAACATGGGACTAGGGGAACAAGGAATTCGTGTCTAATTGGGACAGAATTTCCTCCCAGAAAAGGAGAAAGTTCTGGAGGTGGATGATTAACTGTACACCTAAAAATGGTTACAGAGGAAATTTTCATTATATGTACCTCACTACAATTTGATTTGAATGTTGTTGATTTTTTTAACATTTTCAGATGCCTTGAGTTAAAGGTGATTTTTCTCTTGTTGGTTCCTGAATCTGAACTGTGGTCTTGAAAACAAATGTTCTGACCCTTCATGATTCATCCTCTTGCCCCAACTGGACAACAGAGTCTGGTTGGGGAACACATGGCCTAGGCCGTGCTACCAGTGTGCCTGGCTTCTCTCATGACTTCTCCTCGCCATGAAGACAGGCTTTCAAGGAAGGGCTGCCTCCAATTCACAGTGATTTCGGCATCAGGATCCAATCTGGGGTCCAGCAGCCCTGTACCCCACACCACACAGCCTCCTCTGACACACAAAGTGTGATAGAAAAATATGTGACTGCCGGGTGGCACACTCCTGTAATCCCAGCACTAGGGAGGCTGGGGCAGAAAGATCGCCACGAGTTCAAGGCCAGCCCAGGCTACATAGTGAGTTCACAGGCAGCCTGAACTACAAAGGGAGAGCCTGCAAGAAAGGAAGGAAGGAAGGGAGGGAGGGAGAGAGAAAAGAAAAATATGTGACTGCTTAATTGAAAAAATTATAATAAAAGACACTTTGCCATTGAGCCCCATCAAGAGATTACCCTTGCTTGGAACACACAAATGCCATTGTCCTTGCCACTTTCTGGAGCAGTTCTGGAGTCCTCTTTCCTGAATGTCTTTAGTTGCACTGTCGCGGCTGACTTGATGTCCTGAATTGACTCAAAATATTTACCTTGGGTCAGGAGATTAGCTCAATGGCACTGGGCTTGCCTGGCAAGCACAAGGTCCTGAGTTTGATCCCCAGTACCAAAAAAATACTTACCTTTCATGGGCATTTTGACTTTGGGGAAGAGCTAGAGGTCACAGAGGGCTGGATCCAGTGAATAAAGTTGATGAGGACACAGCATCATGTTTTTATGAGCCTTCATTTCTGTTGGATGGCACTTGGCAGCAGCATTCACTGTATTTTTGATCACACCTCTAAAGACAGTCAGGAAAGAGGAATCAAGAACTACTGCAGGAAGTGGTAAGAATAACCAGATAACTGTGTTCAAAACAAGGAGGTTTTGAGACAGATTCAAGGTAATGTGTCTTTTACTGTAGTAATTATTGAATTTGTACATCCACCATATATTTTGATTACATCTCATAATTCAGACATGCTGTCTTGTGCACAGAAACATCTGAAAGTTCCCCTGGGAGCCATGGAAAATGTTTTCCTGAATCTTGGTGTCTCCCTCCTGAATGCAGAGGATTTGGGGGACTGGGGGTTTGGGGAGGGGGTTTCTTGCCCCCTAGAATGCCATGTGCTATCCATCCCTTCTATGATCTGCTTTCCCACCTACATTATTGTAAATCATTTAATGGTATTAAAAACCCTTTGCTAACATCTCTTAATGGTGGCATAGCATTCCCTTGTAATGAATGCAAAACAGATGATTTAATCAACTCTGTCTCTCTGTCTCTCTCTCTCTGTTTCACACTTTTTGCTATTATAATTGCCCCTAGAGGAAACACACTTGTAGCTAAATCTTTACTCACTTAGTTATTACCTTGTAATAAATGACTAGAACTGGAATTGTTGGCTCAAAAGGTATATGCATTAGAAGGCTTTTGATACCCATTGCAAATGCACCTCCCGGAAATGTTCATACATGCGTTCCGTTTCCCCACCCCCACCCCACCAGGGTCTTATCTTTTTGTTTTCCTCATCTCTTGCCAATTGCAGTATTTTTGCTTTTGAAATGTCTTACTGTTGTTTGCATTTGCATTTCTATGATCGCCAGTGCTGTGGAGCACTTGTGGTGGATGTATTAGCCCCTTGTGGTTCCAAGCCTTTTGTCCCAGTTCTTTGTCCATTATCCCCACGGAGGGGCCCATCTTCTCCGTAATGGTTTAGAAAGCTATAAGTGTACCTGCTCTCCTGCCTTAGGACCCAGCTGCGCTAGGCACCCTCTCTGGTTGCTATGCACTTGTGCCAGTGGTGGGACCAGTCGCCATGGCCACAGATGCCTGGGTCTCAGCGAGGAGCGGAGTGGGGAGAGGTTGCCATGGTGATGCTACCCAAGCGGGCCCTGGCTCCCCACCCACTCAACTGTGGGGCAGGCACCCAAGCAGCAGTTCTTGGGGCTGCTGGGGATGGAGCGAGGAAGTTTCGCCCACGGCGTGACTGGCAGGGCCAGATGCAAGGAGCCAGGAGCTTAGACTATTTCATCCCTATATATGGAGATGCGTGATAAGATGAAAAGACAGAGCCGCTCATTCCGAAACTTAAGAGTATATCCCATGGCCAGACCCAACCATCTGCAAGGCACAAAGTGAGCATTTTCTGAATAACATTAGAATCATCTTGTTATTGGCAGTTGAGGTGCATTTTCTGTGTGAAGTATGTTTAAAAGAGTAACTTGCTACAGTAACCGTTTCAAATAGGGACCAATTTTTTTTAAGCCAGGAGCCCTGCCTTCATCCCTCCCTTCATTTTGTAACATGCCAAGAGGCTCAAAAGTAAACAGATACAGAAACAGGAAGTGTTGGGACTTCTGGCCCCTCAGAGCCTTGGAGACAGCCTGTCTCCCTATTTTAGGGATGAATCGTGTCCCCCCACTCCAAATTCACATGCTGACATCATAAGCCCCATTATTTCAGAAGAGGACTGTATCTAGAGATCATCCTTACAGAAGTTAGTAAAATAAAATGGGATGCTGTGGGTGGGCCCCAGTCCAGATGTCCTCACAGGAGGACATTTGGGCAGTGACACAGACTCCGATGGAGGAGGGGTGAGGGCGGAAGGGAAGGAGACTGCAGAGGCCTCTGATGACAAGGCCCTGACAGGTTCTGCCCATTGCGCCCACTTTCGTGTGGAGGGGGAACACCATTTCTTTTCTTATGGTTGAAGAAATTGAGGTAGACAGCCTCTGGGCAAAAACAAACTCACTTGTCCCCAGCTTGGACAGCTTTCTGTAGGTGCACGTTCTTTCTGCCTCGGTTTAGGCTATTTAGAGCCTTCTTATTCACTGATTTATTCATCCTACCATCAAACCCATGTCTATTAAGCACCTCTGTGTACCAGGCGCTGGGGACACAGCCACGTGCAAGACAGAGTCCCAGCCCGCAGGCAGCTCCTGGCTGTGCACTGGAGGGATCAGGTTAGAGAGCGATTTCAGGCACTGCAGGGCAGATCCAGAGGGACCGGGCAGGCAGGTGGGCCGTTTAGACAGGGTGGTCAGGAAGGCGACATTGGGGCTGAAACCCAGGGCACAGGAACACCATGACACCCCTGGGGCTGGACAGAAGGTGGGGTGCAGAGAACGGTAGGATGGGCAGCCGCAAGCTGAGCAGAGGTGGCAGGAGGAGCAGGAGGGAGGGAGCCAGCCAGGGGCCGGGGATGGTAGGGGCTTTGCCTCACACATCTGTAGGTTCCAGGCTCCTCCGTGCTAGTGTCACCCCCCCCCCGGGCAGTGCCCGCCAGGCAGCTGGGGACATTAGAGACTATGGGAGCTTGGGGACAGAGCTAAGCTGGAGCCAACCAGCTCTGCACCCATTTTGTGCCCAGTGCAGCCCAATTCTCCCCTTGGGGACAGAGAACAGGGGGCACTCGGGGAGGACAGGGGCGGCAGGTGGCACCCACATCCTCTGACACCGGGTGACAGGGGCAGTGTCCTGGTCCCTGTCTTGGGGGACTCAGGCATCACTGAAGCATGTCCCAGCAGGGAGTGGCCTCTGCCTCCATCCCCACCGTGGGCAGACGACCACCCCGTGTCCAGACCCTGACCCACTTCCTGCCCCAAGTCCCCATTCCCCCAGGAAGCTGACCCACCCCGCACTTCGGGCCCCTGAAACTCACTTTCCCCAGAGGGACAGCAAAAAAAAAGGGGGTGATGTTGGCCCTGCTCCTGACCCCGGGTGTGGGTGAGTGGTCACTAAAGCTTCCTCGGTCCCTTCCCTGGCCTTTCTTTGTCATTTATTCTCTCACGAATCTGTGCTTTCCATTGGGTGCCAGTGCTCTGGACAGAGTCCACACACGGCCTAGCGTGAGCACACTGTGGCAAGATGGGGCAAAAACTGCTCATTGACTCCCAATAGCTCATTGAGTCTCCATATCTTTGTCACAGAAATAAAATTCCCAGAAGGAAGGCTCCATCTCCCAGCCTCCCCTGCGACTAGGTATGACTATGCTGGCCAATGAAGCACTAGCAGAAACAATGAGTGCAACTTCAAACTGTGCTCTTAAAAGGAAAGGTAATGCTTTCCCCTGCTCTCTGGCTGGAATACAGATGTGATGGCCGGAGATAGAGCAGCCACCTTGGACCACAGGTAGCACAGCAAAGGTAAAGCTGGCATCCATACTCTGGGCTGAACACTCATTGGCTGTGCTGATTGCAGTTTGTGCAGCAAGTCTCCTCCCTCACAGAGCCTCAGTTTCATGTATGTAAGAGGAGAAGGGAGCGGTAAGTGAGACCACATACAGTGGAACAATGTTATTTTGCACAGCAGGTTTCTTAACACCAAAGGAATGGTCCCTTAGAAACTCTGAATTCTAAATTCCTTAGTGAATACATTGTTTCCACTTATCTTTGTGCTGTGACCTTCCTTTCTCTGAGGCTGTCAACACTACAGGTCCACAGGGAAAGCTAAAGGACGAAGAAGCAGTCTTACAGAGTGGAGTGGCGCACACACGTAATCCCAGCCACTTGGGAGGCTGAGGCAGGAGGATCACAAGTTGGAGGCCCAGCCTGGGCAACTTAGTGAGACCCTGTCTCAAAATAAAAAATAAATGGACTGGGGAAGTAGCTCAGCGGCACCGCGCCTGCCTCGCAATTGCAAGGTCCTGAGTTCGATCCCAGGTACCAAAAAAATTTTTACTACAATAAATAAAAAATCAAAAGGGCTGGGGATGAAGCCTAGTTTGGTGGGGGGAGGGGGTTGCAGAGGAAGCACAAGGCTCTGGGTTTAATTCATGGTACAGAGAGGGAGAGAGAGGCAGCCTTGGAGCCCCCACCCCACCCTTCACCTACAAGAACCCCTCCTCTTTCCATATCCACAGGCCAAGTGAGGACCACATTCACCCCCCAACTCGGAGCCTCCCAGCTTCCCTTCCAGAGCAGCATTAGAGGAGGCCCGCTAAGTCCAGAATCTCACAGCAAATTCTGCAAGGGTTCAGGCTTCAATTGAAAATTCCAGTTTCTTCTTTTTCTCTTCTTTCTTCATTCTTTCGTTTCTCTTTTTCATTTTCTTTTCTTTTTTGCAATGTTGGGAATAAAAACCAAGCACCTTGTACCTGCTAAGCAAGGGCTGTACCCCCGAGCCACACCCCAGCCCCAAGTCCTTCGATGCAGCATGTAGTTGGGTGATTTTTATATGTACATACAGATAGGTAGGTAGATGATAGATGGATGTTCTCTCTGTGTCAGTCTCTGTCTTTTTATATGTGCATTAGACCATCTCCGTTTGTCTTGGCCTATTGGAGCTGCTGTCATGAGTGCCATAAACTGCGAGGCTTATGCCACCACCACTCATTTCTCAAGTTCTGGGAGCAGGACCTCAAGGCTGAGGCCTGGCAGACTGGGTGTCTGTCTGGTGGCAATGGTCTCTGGTGCCTAGATGGTGGATGGGGTGATTGGTTTTTGTTTGTTGGTTGGTTGGTCCTAGGGATTGAACCCAGGACCTTGTGCATGATAGGCAAAGCACTCTATTATTGAGCTACAGTCCCAGCTTTTTTTTTTTAATGTGAGAGAAGGTCTTACTAAGTTGCCCAGGCTGGCCTCAAACTCGCTGTCCTCCTATATCAGGCCCCTGAGCGCCTGGCATACAAGTGTGCACCACCATGTCTGGCTAGACCCCTGTGTTGCTTTCTCTACTTTCCTTTTCCTGCCTTCCTAAAAGTTACTTTTCCCTTTAAAAAATTCCCTTTTGGTTTGTGTATAGTGCCTTTGAGTATACTCATCATCGTATGGCTTTCCTAGTGGCTATCTAGCACAGTATTATACCATACATACAGAACATATCCCACCGTGTGGGTGCTGATATTTTATCAGATGAGGTGAATACAGAAACCCAAGTTCCTTTCTATCCCTGTGCCCTCCTCATTTATAATACAATTGTCTTAAAGATTCCTTCTACATACATTGAGAATCACACCAGACACTGCTGGAATTCTTATTTTGAATATCAAATACAGTTTAGGAAGTCCATCGTGTCTGCCCATATTTTCTCTTAGTGTTTGTTCCTCCTTCCAGATATTCCAAGATTCCCTCCTTCATCACTTTTTTTCTGCCTGGGGAATATCCTTAATGATTCCTTTAGGGTAGGTCTGCTTGTGACCGATTCCCTTCATTTCTTTCTCCTGCGAATGTGTTGGTGTCCACTCCATTTCTGAAGCAGGTTTTCACTGGATATTATATTCTGGGCTGAGAATTCTTTCTTCCAGAATTTGAAAAATATTGCACCACTTCCTGCTGGTCTCCATGGTTTCTGATGAGAACTCTGCTGTCATTAAAATTGTTTTCCCTTCCAGGTAAGGTGTTGTTTCTCTCTTGCCATGCTCAAAATATTTTTTCTTGGTTCTTAGTTTTTAGAAGTTTTAGTGCAATGTGTCTTGGCATAGAATTCATTGGGTTTATTGCTTCGGGCTTTGCTCACATCTTCTATCAGTAGTTTTGTGTCTTCTGCCAAATTTGGGGAGTTCTCAGCCATTATTTGTTTGTTTTTGTTTTTTGTTTTTGAGATAGGGTCTCCCTATATAGTCCTGGCTTACCTTCAACTCACTGTGTACCCCAAGCTGGCCTCAAACTAGGAGCAATCCTCCTGCTTCAGCCTCCCAAGTGCTGGGATTACAGGCATGTACCACCTCGCCAGCTCAGGCATTATTTCTTTGAAAACTTTTTCAGCTCCACTTTGTCTTTCTGTGACTGATGACACAAATCTGGATCTTTTGTTACAGTCTTAGGTACCTGAGATTCTGTTCATGTTTTAAGTCTATTTTTTGTTGTTTCCCAGATTGAGTAATTTCTATTGTTTCATCTTTCAGTTCACTGACTCTTCCTTTTGTCGCCTCCCTTTGACCTTGAGTGCATACATTGAGTTTTTAATTTCAGGTATCATACTTTTCATTTCTAAAATTCTCATTTGGTTATTCCTTATGGCTTCTACTTCTTTGCTGAGATTTTCTACTTTTTCATTTGATCCCACATTTGATTGTGTTTATGGTTGAAGCATTTTCCCAGTGGCTGCTTTAGATCTTTTTCAGATGATTCTAACATCTCTACCCTCTGGGGTTGGTTTCTGTTCATTGTCTTTTCTCATTCATGTTGAATCTTTTCCAGCATGTGGGAGGTGGGAGGTGACTGGGTCACGAGAGCAGAACCTTCATGAATAGGATGAGCACCTTTCTACAGGAAGCCAAGGGTGGCTGCTTGCCCTTCCACCACCCAGGAACCAGGAAACATCAACCCCAGATACAGATCGGCAAGGCCTTGGTCTTGGACTTCTGGCCTCCAGAACTATGAAAAATGAATGTTGTTCATGCAAGTTTCCCAATGTGTACTATTTGTTAGAGCAGTTCATTTACATAAGTCATATGTAAATGGTCTAATATACCAATGGAAAGATAGATTGATCAAGTGGCCAAAAAATCACCCAACTACTGGCTGTCTATAAAGAATTCGTGTAAAAGCCATCCATGGCAATAGGTTAAAAGTAAAATCACAGGACCAGGGATTTAGCTCAGTGGTTCCAGCACCTGCCTCACAAGCTCAAGGTCCTGAGTTCGATCCCCAGTACCAAAAAAACAATTAAATTAAATTAAATTAAATGACAAAGAAAAATAGTGACAATGCTAAATGGTGATGAGAATGCTAGTTAACTTTCCATCACTTGGATAAAATACCTGACAAGAACAACTTCAAGAAGTAAAGCTTTATTTAGCTGCTGGTTTCAGAGGGTTCAGTCCATGGTAGGCTAGCACCAAGGCAGGAATATCCTGGTAGGAGGGCATGGTGGAGAAAAGGTGCTCACCCTGTGGTGCCCAGGAAGCAGAGAGAGAGCAAGAGAGCCCAAGAAAAGACAGAGTCCCTAAAGCACCCACCCATGACCCACACCCTTCAACTAACCCATTTCCTGTTTCCATCACCTCCCAGTAATGCCATCCAATGATCTCTTTGATGGGTTCATCATTTGTTTTGTCTGCACAAAAACCTGCTCATGATTGTTCATGGGAGTTTTATTTCTACCAGCCCCAAACTGGCAGAACCAAAATGACCAAAGCCACCTGCAGCAATAAAAGGCACAACCCATCCACACCTACAGCAATGTGGACAGATCTCAGGGTGTCAGGTGGAGCAAGGGGTGAGAAGCCCATCTCAAGAGGTCATCTACTTAGAGCTTCCTTTATACAGTCATCAGAAAGACAATGCTACAGAGATGAAAAGGGGCTGTGGAGGGAGAGGAAACAGGGAGGGAGGTGTGACCACCAGGGACAGCGAGAGGGGTCCTTGAGGTGAGAGACATGTCTGTGTGTTGACCGCAGAGACCATTCTGCAGATCTGCACCCTTGATTTATGAATCCCAGTACCAGATACTCACACTGCACCGTCAGAGTCAGGCTTCTCAGTACCAAGCTGTGACTACATAAAGTCCCATAAGATGGTCGAGCATGGTGGTGCTTGCCTGTAAACCCAGCACTCAGGAGGCAGAGGCAGGAGGATCACCATGCATTCAAAGCCAGCCTGGACTATATAGTGAGTTCAAGGCCAACCTAAGCTACACAGCAAGACTCAAAGAACAAACAAACAAACCAAAAGATGTTTCTATCGGGGGAACTGCGTACAGGGTACGTGAGACCTTGTTATATGATCTTTGAAAATCCCTATAAATCTATAATTATTTCAATATAAAAAGCTAAGAGCAGAAGACTAGGATACTAAATTAAATCAAGGCATGGTAGCACATACCTGCAATTTCAGCATTCAGCAGGCTGAGGCAGGAATATCACCAAGAGTTTGAGGCCAACCTGGGCTACATAATGAGTTCAAAGCCAGCCTGGACTATATGGCAGGACCTCCTTTATCATTGTATTAAGGATTTTAAACAGTGATGAAGATATTATTTTTGTCATTTATTATTTTGTTCTTTTTTTTGTTCTACTAGAGATTAAACCCAGGGTCCTCACACTGAGCTATATGCCAATCCCTTTTGTATTTTTTTTTTGTTTTTTGAAACAGGGTCTCACTATGCAGTTCAGGCTCGCCTTGAACTCACTATGTAGCCCAAGCTGGCCTTGAACTCATGGCAATCCACCTGCCTCAACCTCCTGAGTGCTGGAATTACAGGCATGCACCACCACACCTGGCTTTTACCAGCCCTTTAAAAAATATTTTTATTTTGAAACAGGATCTCCTGAAGTTCCCCAGGCTGAACTCAAACTTGTAACCCCCCTGCCTCAGCCTTCCAGAGTGCTGGATTATAGGCACATGCCACTACACTTGGGTTATTTTGTCCATCTTTGTAATAAATCACTATTAAGTTGGGGTGAAACCTGATTCCATTTGCTATAAATCTATATGGGAATTGTGTGTACTCATTCCATAAGTATTTATTGAGTCCAAGAACAAAGAAAGAGAAAAGCAAAGCCTTGAGGTCTTCAGTAGTCTCCAGCAGCTTCCCAACATGGGAGATGAAGCCTTACTGCACCACTCCGAAAGCCTGCAGCCAACCTGAGACCCCGATCTCCTCACCACCTGGAAGTTTCCAGGCCTCTCACTCCCATGTTCAGTCTCCTCCTGTGATTCTCACAGAGGGAGAGTGTACCTGTGGGTGTGCGAGGGTGAGCATGTGTGTGTGCATGTGCACTGGCCAGGGAGCCACTGGAAAGCACAAATACTACAGCAATGTCCCTCCTCTTGCACGGGATAGTGGGGGCCGCCATTTGTCCCATCTCTCTGGCGGGAGCTCAGGTGCCCCCCAAATGCCCAGCCCCACTGCTGCTCTCCTGCCTCCTCTCCTCGCCCTGCCGCATTCTCCCAGGCAGAGCGCTGTCCTCCTATCCACTGTGTGTCTGTCCCCAGCTGAGGCCTAGAAGTGGACCTGAAACAAGGGTGAAGGCTGGTGGTAGACTGAGAAAGCATCTCTAGTGGGGGATGCAGGACGGGGCCTGTCACACCCCCCATGGTGTTCCTGAGGCCACCAGCCTTGGCGGAGGCCACCGGGGGACTCCAGTGGGCTTCTGCACTTACAGGCTGGGCACTTCCCATCGCTCCAGTCTTACGAAGAAGCAGCAAGTGCATCCCCTGGAGGCAACAGCATGTGGTGCTCAGAGACATCCAGAGTGTGTGGGCATCCGGGCCCCAAGAGCCCTGCACATCCGGTGCACATCTAGCACAGACAACACCTCCTCCACAGGTCCTCCTGTGCGCCGAAGCTGCCACGGTGCCAATCACCCACCCTGGCTCCCACACTGCACAACCTCAGCCTGGGCACTGCAGGGCTGGAGGCCAGAGCCAGGCAAGGCTCCTGCTTGGAGATCTGTGGCGTGGGGCTGGACAAAGAGACCATCCCTGGAGAGGAAAGTCAGGAGGATGCGACCACAATGCTCACTTTTATTCAAATCCCCAAGAGCGGAGTCCATATCCAAAGACACCTGTGAACACTGTGCCTTTGGCTTCTGTCAGGTAAAAGGGCCGAAGACCAAGACCAGACCAGGCCACAACAAGCCTTTATTAGGGGAATAGATCTGCCGGGCTGTCTCTGAACAAAGGAGAGACAAAAGCAATATGGCTGGGGCAGGGAGAGTCTTTTATAGAGACTGGGGTGGGGCTTGTAGGGGCTGAGGCGGGGTTGAGTGAGGTAGTGACTAGGGAATGGAGGAGCCGGTGATGTCACTAGGTGGTAGGAGGTGAGCGAGTATTAGGTTACTGTCTAGGTGGAAACAGGGGCATGCTGGGAAGAAGGGTTTGTTCTTTGGTGGGAGCAACCATCTTGGCATGATGTCACACAGGGGAGGGGGCAAGGCACCATAGGAAGAGGGCAGCTACTATACTTAATAGCTGCTGAGGTGGTGGGAGACCTATCAGCTTCATGAACGGTAGACACTCAGCTAGTTGTGGAGGTACATGATGCCAATATTCGGGAGGTTGAGGCAGGAGGGTTGTGAGTTTGGTTCAGGATGTCACCAACTGTGTATAAAAGACACAGCTCCCGGTCATCTGAATGGCAACCTCCACCTCCCTACATGACCGGTGCCCCTCGAGGGACCCGCCCCCTTTTCTCTTTGTGCTGTCAGAAACCAGCAGTGATGCTGGCAAAATACAGGGGTGTGGGGAACCAGGAAGCTGTCTGGCTCAAGAGTGAGTGCTGTTCCCAGGTCCCGCTGCCTTCCAGGGAGCAAGGCGAGGCAGCTCCTGTATCTGCAGGTCCCCGTCACCATGCCCGGAGCTTTTACCACCTCCCTCCATGAAGTGGCCACCTGCCACCCTCAGCCACCGCCCTGGCCGGCAAGCACTTCTGCAGGGGAGTGGGTGACTGGCCCCTCTCCTGGGGCCTGGGATGCACCACGCTCCCCTCCTGTCTTCCCAGAAAGTTGTAGGCCCTTCCCGGTGCCCAGTGCTGGACCCTGTCCCTCCGTGATGGTGAGCACCGTGCTGAGCTGCTCCCTCTGCTTCATCCTCAGGCACAGAGTGAAGACCGTAATCGCTCCTGTCACCCATGGCTGCTCTGAGGGTAAATGCCTTAAAAGAGATCTGAGGGCCCAGAACAGCAATCGCCCAGGGTAAGTCCTAAATAAATCCGGCTATTAGCAGAGCATGGATGTGCTAGGGGTGACACGGAAAATAAACAGAGCAGACAGGATCATCCTGGACAGCAAATAGAGGATGTGGGGAGCAGAGGGGCCCAGCCAGGACGGCCTCAACCAAGGGGTGGCATCTGAATGGTAAACATAAAAAGTGTTTTAACTGACATGATTAATAGTCAATATAATTTAGATTTATTAATACAAGCTTTGAAAATACAGAGATTAGTAAATTTTAAAAAGCTACATGTGACCTAAACTTGTCTTCATTCAATATAATGTCTGTCTTCAGAGGTGATATTCCCATCAGTTTTATTGTACTGGGGATCAGAACACGATACTCAAAAGATATGGTACTTGGAGTAGTGAGTAGTTTAAGATGCAGAAAACTGAGAAAACTACAGAAGCAAGAAGGTCATTCTCTGACTTTCTCCACTTTTCTCCCCTGAAGCAGACCGTAGAAGAATTCTCTGACCTGCCTCTCCAGAAAGAAGCCATAAGACCCTCATCCAGGAGAGTCCTGTCCTATATTCAACACCAAAACTTTTTGGAACAAACTTGTTTTGTTAGGTTCTTTCCAGTTTGTTACATTAGATCCTACTCTAGTTCCCCATCATACTTCTTCGTGACTGTCCATGAAAATACACAGTCTTCCTTGGGTCTTTAGATCTGCATCTCTGGAGGATCCCGTGCCATGTAAAATTGTATTAAATATATCTATTATGCCTTTCTCTTGTAAATCTGTCCTTTGTTACAGGAATATGAGCAATGAATCTTGCAATGGGTGAAGAGATTGCTTTTCCTCCCCTACAGTGGGCATTATCATTATAGGTTTTCAAAAATATAAGTTAATATTGATATCTAAATGTAGAAAAATACTTATTTTATGTCATATATGTTCTCATATTGTAGGGTGCTTTTCTGCAACTTCATTTTTAGATGTATTAGGAGATAATAATAGTCATTAAATAGGAATTTACTTCCTCTGTTATACTATCAAATTGGGGCTGGGCCTGTAGCTCAGTAAAAGAGCACGTACCTATCGTGCATGGGATCATAGATTTGATGTCTGGCACAGAAAAAAAACAAAAATCTATTTGTTTTTAAGAATAAATCTGTTGTTTCATTGTACTAATGACAAGCTTCTGAGCCTTTGTGGTGTAGAAAAGAAACAAAAAATGCAAATTCAAAGATAAAAGATATTATTTGCTATCTGTTGTTACCATCCAAGCTTATAAAATACCAAGCAGAAGTGATTTGGAAATAATTCTCCAACATTTTCCAGAGACATGGTTCTGAGACTGTGGTCCTATAATTATACAGAATTCGGTAACCTTGCAGAGTCCAGTAACTTTATTTTGGGCTCTGCGTGTGTTCAGAGCTGCGTATCAGTTAGTTGACTCTGTTACTTTTACTGAGCAGACAATGGCTGCAGTTACAGCCTCTATGCACTGGCAGGGACATAAACAATCAAGTCAGATTTTTTTTTTTCAGTGCTAGGATAACCCAAGGCTTTTTGCATGCTAGGCAAGTGCTGAGCATATCCGCAGCCCCTCTAATCTGACTCAGTTCACAATCAGGATGGCACAAAGCCACTCCACAGTAGTTTTATGTATCTTAAAACAGTTTTTGCTTCCTTAAATCCCAGGTTTTTCACCTCCTGTAAGAACCATCATCTGAAATGGCACGGAGGCAGATCAGCTGACGGTTAGAAGACACTGACTTTGAAATACTTTATGACAGAAAAAAAATTTGCAAATTTGAAGGTAACTTTTCCTGAGGTGCTCAATACCTACCGAAAGGAGCTGGTAGTGAGGCAATATCTTGGAATAGTTTTTACTTAAAATTGTATGTGTTCCTACCACGCGTAGGGGCAACTTTTCATAGTGAAATTTGTGGTGAGATTTTCATAAGTGGTACAGCATGCCTGTAGAAGAGAAGTTGTATTAAAGGAGAGAATAGCACATCAGGTATTAATTCTAATTTTAGAGTCGGGTGTGGTGGCACCTGCCTGTAATCCCAGGACTCAGGTGGCTGAGGCAGGAGGATCATATGTTCCAGGGTAGCCTGAATTACAAGGCTTCAACCTTATCTTAGAACAAATAATAAACAAACAAACCAAAAAAAGGAAATGAAAACTGGGCTTGTTGGCATATGCCTGTAATCCCAGCTATTTGGGAGGTTGCAGCAAGAGGATTTTGAGTTCAGGGCAGATTGGACAATTTTGTGAGACATTATCTCAAAATAAAAAGGACTGGGGGCTATCTCTCTGTGGTAGAGAGCCCTGGGTTCGCTCCCCAGAATCCTCAGTCCAAATCCAGTTTGATTTCTGCCATAATTAGCTGTGTAGCTATGTACAACTCATCGAATCGTAGCTATGTACAACTCATCGAATCTGTCTAGATCTCTGTTTCCTTTGTCTGATGGAATTCTTTCAAATTTCTTGCCTCTAATGATGTTGTTTATTCCATCATCAAATATTTCTTGAATATTCAAGGCAATGACTATATGGAGATATCAAAAGTCTATCTTAAAGATATCACCTAGTGAGGGGCACAGACAGTAACATGACCTACACATGGTAAATAAGTTGTAATTTATGTGTGGACTTAGCTATGAAATCACAGAGGGTAGGTCTTGACTTATCTGGGCATGAACTGAGTCTTGAAGAAACACTGGGAGTTAAGGGTAAAGGGGGTTGGAAAGATGATCCGGGGGGGGGGGCAATGAACATGCAGAGATGGGATGTGTGATGGAGCAGTGTATATTTGGAGCACGAGTGTTTTTCACAATTGGAGTGAGGGTTCACATAGCAGAATACTGGAAGACAGCGAAGCTGAACATGGGATGGGCCAAGTAGCTTTTTATCATTCCAGTAATTGGAACTTTATTCTGAATCTGATGAAAAATCACTCTTGACAGACCTTAAATTGGGAAATACTATGATCCATTAGAAAGACTCCTTTGGGATCATAGTGTGGAAGATTGATTGATTGCAGGGGTGAAGCCTGGCTCAGAGGGAACAACTAGGAGATCCACGTGCCTTCAAAGGAGGTAGAGCAACACAGGTCACCTTGTTCCTTCAGCAGTGTTCGCCTTATCCTTGCTTGAGGTCTGATCTGTGCATGCAGTTCACAGATCAGCCAAAGCTGTGGGCAGCATTTAAATTTGGAGGCTTTACTGATTTGCTCATTCTACCCCAAATTTCCCTACTAACTTTTCTAGGAGCTGATGTTGGGTATGACACTATTTGCTGCTTCTTCAAGCTAGTAAGACAGTGATTATTTTCTATTTAGTATTAACTATCCAATGCCAAATGGGACCTGCCTCAGTTTCTATAAAAACAGGATTCTCACTGGCTGCCTGTTCTGACAAAGGCTGACTCCATTTCAATTTTGCCTGCATCTTTCCTTTCTAGTGCCTTTGGGAGTGACTTTTTATATTTTTCTCAGAGGGCTGTGTGTGTGTGAGTGTGTGTTGACGCGCACGCACACCTGTCTCTATGCACTCAGTTTGGTTCAATGGGAGCTACTTAATCATGCCCCTTTATCCAGTTATGAACCCCCAGTTCATAACAATAGTTACTCCCTTGTACGTACGTTAAATTTCTTCATCTCTTATGCACTTTACCATTGTCACTCTGCAACCCCTAAGCTAAACATGATTTTCCATCTAAAACTACATACAGGAAAAGAAATTTAGCCCGACAGAAGTACAGATAGTAATGTGAATTGGCCTCATTTTAAATGTATGAACTAGCAGAACTAGCACATCTTTGTTCCCCTTGGTATTGGGGATGAACCTGGGCCTTCATGGTGAGTGACTTGCCCAGCCCTTGTATTATTTTTTGCTTTGCAAAAGGTCTTGCTAAGTTCCTAAGTTGCTATTCTAGTTTTCCATTGCTCTTTCTAAGGAGCACACAGGGGCGTCCCACTATGAAAGGAAAGGGGCCCATAGGGTCTTCTTATCAGAGGGGGAGGCTCAGCTGATGGACCCCAGCACATGACCTCACTTCCTTGGCGACAGGTCCAAACAGAACTCGGAACCCTGGAGTCACTGGGCATCACAGCCTCACCAAGGCTGCCTAACAGTCACTTGGCTGGAGAGAGTCAGCAGCGAACGTGCTGTGCTGCTTTCCCAGGCCTCGAGGCCGCAGCCTCAGGACCCCATGAAGAGAAAGCACTTGGGGCCGAGTGAGAGGATGGATCACTGGGTCCAGACGCACCAGGCCACCGGCCAGGAACCTTCCTGCCCTCGTGGGCAGCTCAGGGCAGGTCTCACCACACCCAGCGACCACTGGCGCTGAGATGAGAGGGAGCCCAGGGCAGGTCTCCCTGGGCCTGGCCACCACACACTCGGAGCCACTGAGTCCAGGACAGGACCATTTAGGATTGGCCACCTCTGTGAGTCCCCTGCACGACTCCCACCCTCCTTCCTCAGTGTCTGGGGGGGGGGGGGATAGGGGGCCCAGTATGAGTGAAGTTCCTCCTGGGCAGGAGCGGGTGCTGGGAGGCTGTGAGCCCGGGGTCCTGTCACATGGCCCCCCCATGGCAGGGCTGGCAGGAGGAGAAGGGCGGTGCCCAGCGATGAGCCACAGTCTCTATTGCCATCTCCTGCCCTCGCAGGGCAGAAGCCTGTGACAGAGCTTTCTGTGTTTCGAGAGCACAAGGTTATCTGGGGCAGAAACAGCACAAACTGTGGTCAGGCAGAGCCTCATGCTTCCTACCAGCTGCGGGGTTTGTCCCAGCAGAGCTGCACACAGGACCTCAGCCTGGAGCTGGTCACTGGGGCCTGGGTGTCCGGTGCTGGGACAGACACAGGGGTCCCACAATAACAACAGGTGCCAGCTAGGGTGTGAGGTGTGTGTGTGAGCAGAGTGGACTCTGTCCTGAGGACAAAGGAGGACAGGGAGGACCCTTGGGGACGGATAGCATCTTCACCTCCTCCCTGCAGGGCTTGGTAAGCTGTCGACCAGAGTCCCAGTGCCAAAGGAATCCGGGCCCCATGTCCTCAATCCACACATCCTCTCTACTCATAATGCACCTTGGCCAGGGGAAGGTCGCCGTCCACACGTTGGTGGGAACATCAGAAAAGGGACACAGACACTGGGTTCACTTCAACCCTGTCATGATTTCATTCTGCCCTTTCACCTCATTGTAACACCTGGCCCAGGTGTCCATGTGGCACCCACTAGATGTCCGGGAGGCCTGGGCTAAAGGACCTTTTACATGGGCGGCAGTGAACACAGCTATTCAGCCTCACATGGAAAAGGAAGCTTGGCCTGACTCTTCCTGGGCCATTTCATCAGGAACCTGGGGAACATTCTGTGTGGCCTCATAAATGGGCCTGGGGTCCCAGGGGGAGCCTCTGTTTACTCATCTTTACCCTGAGATGGGTCGCAGGATTGTTGGGCTGTTGCTCTTCACCATGGAGTTACACACAACCCCTCCTCAGCTGAGGAGCTGGTATGAAAATGTTAGCATGTCTACAGGTCCCTTGTAATATTTCACTTGTAGTATGAAGATCACTTTCTGCTGGGGCCTTCTGTGCCTCCTCTGGTACCAGCCACTATGGACAATTTGGGGTCTGCTCTGGCCCTCACCTTCAGACCCCTTTGATGAGCCATGGGTGGGACCCTAATTCCATGTCTCCCCACTGCCCACTGTCCCATTACAGATTGGAAATCAAGTGGCTGAGAGCCTGCCAGAGGTCTGCATGGTGAGGGCAGTGGAGCCAGGCACACCTCACACCCTGATGGAGCCCCCGGAGAAGGCCTTCTTGGGTAGCTGCCCCATCTGGGGCGCCTCCTCCCCAGACCCCTCCAGGGCCTGCATTTCCTCCCCACAGGAGGGGATGGTGGGAAGGTGAGTTCTGCTATCAGCAGCACAGTGAGCTTTGGCCACTATGGCTCCATGTCATGGGAATGCGCAAGCACCTCTGTCAGCCTCAGTTTGGAAATCTGAACAATGGGCTGCTGAGAAAACTAAGCTCACTTCATGACTGTAGGATGAAATGGGGTCTATCATAAGTGTGGACCCTGGCCTTGGCCTTGTGGAAGACCTGCTGTAGCAGCCATGCTAATTCTCACAGATGATCTTCCAGCCCCCTGGGAAGCTTTGCCTTCCCTTCACTGACCCCTGAACTTGAGGCAAGTTGTGTTCCCTGTAATGGAGATTCCAGAGTCACTCAATGGGCTTCAGGGTGGTCTCAGAGCAGGAATCCTTGGTAGATGCACAGGTCCCAGACCACTCAGACATCATGGAAGAGCAGGTGGATACATAGGTCCACCAGTATACACGGAGACACACTGCATACAGACACTTTTTCAGGCAATGAGTATGGTTCACTAACCAGAGCAGATGCCATCCCTGCCTTCTGGATTTCAATGCAATTGAGGTCCACACAGTCACCATGGACAGTAGAGCAGGCATTATTTCCATTGCAGTAGATGAGACCCTTCATGGCCTCCCTAGGTGTGGATTCAAAGCACTGCAAAAAGAGCCCAGAGGGGCACAGAGAACTGGACAACACGTCACTACATGAGCTGAAGCCTGAGTTGAGGCAGGGCAGGACAGATGCCTACTGTCCCCTCACTTCTCAGATACTGAGTTATAGAGCAGCAGCCCCATGCCCTTGAATGCAACCAGAGAGCAGATGCCAGTCTCTGTCCTCATGGAGCTGACAATGAGGACAGGAAGAGAGACAGTGTGTCAGGCTGCCCTGAGGAAGGCAGAGGTGGTCACACCACTGAACAATGACTTCTTCCCCCGGAGCCATCTGTCAGGCGCTCAGAGCTGCCTGGGCCGGGACTGTTCCATTGGGCATGGGAGATGGTGGGGTTGGACCATGCACAGACCGGGCAGGAAGCTCATGTGTCCATTCTTGCAGGTGCCTCCAACAGGTAGTGTGGGGGGAAAGAGCAGGCCTCTCACTTTGCTGCTCATTCTGTCTTTTCCAGGTCCACATCCTCTGCCCGTGACTCCTTACTAGAGCTGAGCTCCCAGGGGGATTCACCAACTGAAGTTCTCCTGGGCCAGCAAGAGCACACTGAGCCCATTGAGGCCGAGCCCAAGGGTGAGCAGGACTGGGATATGAGCCTGTGGATATGTGGGTAGGGGATGGGCCTTTGGACACAGAGAGAGCTTCCAGGTTCTGGGTGACCAGGAATACTGAGACCCTCAGCAGTTAGTGGGTGCATGCAGGCTGAGAAGACTCCTTGGGGGCGGCTGTGTGCACAGAGCTCTCTGACGGGCAGTGGGAAGGTTTGGTCCCAGGAAGGAACATGGACAATTTGTGATGATTTTCTTCTCTTGCAGCTGCAGGGCCAGCTCCAGCCCAAGCTGAAGTCCCACCTGTAGAGCTCGTGCCAGCTCCACCTGCAGCTCCCTCCTCACCCTGGGACCACAGTCAGAGCCAGCGCCAGGAACCCCTTCTCCACCAGCTGCACAGCTGTGGATCCTGGTGGCTGCTCCAGGAACCCCTTCTCCACCAGCTGCACAGCTGTGGACCCTGGTGGTTGCACGGCGGGCATCAGCTCCTGAGCTGCAGCTGGGGCAAGCTCCTGCCCCACCCCTGCCATTCCCCTCCATTACTCTTGTTTATGTTTTGGCGTGTATTTTTGCTCCTATTTTATCGACTTATGTAAATAATAGAATTATTTTTTAAATAAAAGTTAAGATTTTAGTCTTGTTTAAAATGACCAGTGTGGTGGCATGAAGGGCCTTCTCAGAGCTGCGCCTCAGTCATTGCTGTCCGGGTCCAGAGCATTTTCCTCAGTGCTGTGCCTGTGAGTGGTTCCTCCCCTCTCCCCTGTTGCTGGTCCCTGGCCACCACTCATCTTATGTCCCTATTGCACATTTTTGACATCAGTTCAGTTAGCTTCCTGTTTGGCCACAGAATCCTGGAAGAGACTGATGAATCTTGCTTTTTATACAATGGAAAACCCTAGAGGATCCTATCCATGTTTCATTCACCTGTTCAGTAAATTAGCTGGCTGTCTTGTCAGATAAGAAAATTCTTTAGGCCGGGGATTTAGCTCAGTGGTTTTGCTGCCTGCTGCGCAAGCGCAAGGACCCGAGTTCGATCCCTGGTACCAGAAAAAAAAAAGAAACATTTTTTATTCCAGTCAAATGAGAAATGCAATATAATGAATAATAAAAGAAAAGACATAGCCAGAGTCATCTGTGACCAGGAACTGTGGCCTCCCCCTGAGGTGCTCTTCTTTCTGTCTTCATCTTAGGGTTCAGCCTGTGTGTCTTTGCTGGTGGGTGAGGAGAGTGCCAGGCCAGGCCACAGCTCTTCTGTCATCTCATGTACCCACTTTGCTCATTCACTGGCCACAATGACATGGTATTATGGTTGTCTCTGCAACCGCTGCTCTAGACAGTTTGCACGTCAGTAAAGTTTTTTTCAGTCCTGGGGATTGAACCTAGTACCTGCTCACTGAGCTTGACCCCCAGCCCATTTAATTTTTGTTTTGAATTATGTCACAGAGTCTCACTAAGAAGCTAAGTTGTCCAACCTGGGCTGGAACGTGCGATCCTCTTGCCTCATCCTCCCAGATTACTGGGAATAGAGAGCTCTACCACCTCTCCTGGCTTCATTATGCAGTTTTGAAAAACAAACTCTGACAACTACCACTATGCCTGGGTGTCCACCTTTAGGCCTTGGGCCAATTTGGATCTCTGGGAAGGGGTGTGGACTCCACCAGAGGGGTGATTCTCCCCGCAAGGCCAGCGACTCTGTGCTCCGTGCCGGGTGAGTGAGCATAGTTCCCGGGTGGCCCAGCCTGGGTGGTGACCACAGGCTCTGCACTAACCTCCCTCCCACACTGCCCTGATGTGCAGAGACCCCACATGCCTTCTCACCTTGCAGCAAGGTGAGCTGGGTAGCGAGGCATTACAAGCCCATCCCATTGAGACCTGCTCTCCTCTACCTCCTAGAATCCTCCCCGAGGTATAGGAACTGCAGACAGCCCCGTGCCTGAGCCCGTGCCCATGAAAGCTGCCGGGAGCTATCTTCTCAGTCTCCATGCACAGCCCATTGCTCATGGCCTGCACCGTGCTGTCCTGGGCTCCCTCCACGACCGAGCACACTCACCTGTCCTTGCCAAATGCTGCTACACTCTCACAGTGTGGACTGCTTCCCACTGCCTTTGTCATAAAGGATCATCCAGATGGAGTAGGCCTCATGCTGGCAATGCCTGGGGACAGGGAATGTGTTCTCCATAGAAGCAACTGTGAGAACAATCTATGGTTTATGGATTGCACCATAATGGAGCAGGTAGGGCCTGATTTCCATTAAATGTACCAACTTCACCATGAATGTAATGATTATGGCCTGCAAACATGTATTAATAAAAATATAGTAAATCGTAAATAAGATCAAGTGAAGAGAAACCTATACAGACCTGAGACCCTCTACCTGGCAGGGAAGGGTCCTTCAGGCAGACCCAAGCCTAATGAACAAAGCAGCAGCGTCCCAAAGCCAAGACTGTGTTACTGTGTTTACTGTGGCCAATCTTGCTATAATAGGAATGTGTGTTTTCAACCTACAACTTTCTTCCTTACACAACCCATTGCAGACACATGTAGAGCTTACTGTTTAAGATACTCACAAGCAGCTCACCTTTGGGGGAGATGAGTGAACCCACATTTCCAATACCCGGTGATGACTGAGTCATGGAACAGAATGTGAAAGCCAAACTCAGGCAAATCTTCCAAGGAGTCCTCAGTCTCCCCCTACCCAGCCTTTGTACCTCCTTGGGATGAATGATAACCTGGTCTCTCATTTCGAGAGGTTGATGCAGCACAGGAAAAAACAAGTGACATTAGACAGATTTTTCACCAAATTGTCCCTGCAGCTAAGAAACAAAGCTGAGTGGAAACCCTTGAGGGAGATCACCCCAATGTCCTTTTGCAAGGGGACTTCCCTCCAAAGAATACCCCCCCACCTCCTGTCCTCCACACCAGAGGTCACCTTGAGCTGTAGGAGTGTTCTCTCTTTTCCTAATGTTCGGTACTCTACTCTAGTTTGTTTCATATTTTTGTAGTTTAAAAAAAATACATCTGATTTAGAATGAATTAACCTTATTTATATTGAAATTTATGGAGAATTTGATTCGTGTTGTGACTAATTTGGTAGGAAACCAGAGTTATGGAGTGAATTACATTGTATAACTAGTTCTTACCTCTTTCCTCAATGGCAGACTCGTATCTATCCTCCTACTTGACACTTTCTCTTGGATATCTAATAAGCATTTTACACTTAAAGGACTCTGCCATATTCACTCTTTCTCCAGTATCCTCCAGATCAATAACTGGCAGCGCCACTGACCAGATAACTCAGGTGAAAATCTTTGAACTTTAAGTCTTGGACTCTTTTTATTTTTTCAAGTTTACATGTCCATGGTTTATTTTTTTACTTAAAAAGATACCCAATTAAAATATTAGTAACTATCAAAAATAAATTGACATAAATACAGTTGGAACAAATTTTCATAAGTCTTGGACTCTTGATGACTCTTCTCTCAAACTCCTTATCATATCAGCGAAGTCTCAAAAGCCATCACATCACCATTTTATTAAAACAATTCTGGGTCAAGGCATTACTGAGCCATCCTTTACTGCATTACTGCAATGACCTCTTATCTGTTGTCCAACTTGCACTTTTGTATCCATTACAGCTTGTTCTCTACTCAGTAGCTCAGGTTATATTTTTTGAAGTACACATTGGATTACACACTCCACTGGCTCAGATAATTTGGTGTTTCATCCGACTATGATTCTGTCATGAGACAGGCTCTGATGAGGTCCCTCAAAGAAGAAGTTGGGACTTCAACTAACCCCACCCATTTGATTGTGGTTTCAATGACTTATGGCACAGGTAAAAATTGCTGGATGCATCAGGGAGAGGCATAGAAATGTTTATTATGCACAAAGAAGTATACCCTCAGAAAGAGTGCAGGTGCTCATGGGGTGAGATGCACTGCGGTCTGGGACTATGAGTATTCATGAGGTCTTGGGATGTCCTCAAGATATTTAGAGTATGTATTTCTAGTGTCTGTCAGGTTACCCATTTGCTGGGCTAGGTGAGAAAGCAAGGCATTTATGTGTGTGTTTGAAGTCTAAAAATATGCTTTCCCCTTATTAGTGCTGTTTCCTTGAGGATAGAAGTCTGTTGGAGAAAAAGTAGAGGCTGAAATACAGATGAAAAGCATGGGCTCAGTTCACAGGCTTAGGAATTGTTTTTCTTTGGAGTGAGTCTCTTGAAAAGGAAAAAGTCTTTGTAACAGAAGTTAAGTTTAATTGTGTCCTGAGGCTACAGTTTTTCTTAAAAGTACAATTTAAAAATTATGATTTTTCTTGTCTTCTTTCTACTTACCTTGGTTTCTTCTCTCTTACCTACCCTAATATCTCTTTGACCTTATTTCACCAGGCTCACTCTATCCTAACTTGGCTTTTCATTGTTCTTCAAAACCTCCAAGTTCCCTCCCACTTTATGACTTTTATACTTGTGGTTCCTTTTGCCTCCCCCACCCCCTTCACCATACTGGGGATCGAACTCAGGACCCTGTGCTTGCCATGCAGGCATGGTGCCAGTGAGGTACATCCCCAGCTGCCCCCTTTTTTTTTAAAGCTGATATTATATTATTTATCTTTCTTTATTTTATGTTTTACCTACTAGAATGTACATCAATGAGGGTATAGATATTATATGTCTCACTTAATATTATATCCCCAGTACCTAGAGTAGCACCTGGAACAGAGCAGTATGAAGTACTACATGAAGTCAAGCCCTGCCCTTGTGAATGCTATAGGCATAGTAAGCCATGGATGAAGTTCTGAAGAACTAGTCCCTGAAATGCTGAAATGTCAGGGCTAAACCAGAAGTGTGGGATTAGATAAGGCTTGGGTTTGAGCACAGAAATCTATGGTTAATTAAGATAGAACTGAAGCCTGTGTGGTGGCACAGGTTTATAATCTCAGCATCTAGGAGGTTAAGGTAGCAGGATCATAAGTTTGAGTTCAGCTTGGGCAGTTTAGCACCTTAGAGTGATCCGGTCTCAAAATTAAAAATAAAATGGTCTGGTCTCACAGAACACGCCCAATCAGCCCCCTGCAGACAGGGAGGTCTCTGCACGCCCTACCCAGGTCCTGAGTCGCGCGGAAGATGCCAAATCACCACGCTGCAGACAGGCAGCCACCTGGTTCCACACTACAAAGACGCAGAGGACGCCAGACCACCAGACCAAGGTACTGAGTCCCGCTGTTCCCGGCCCAGAGGTAGGGGCTTCTGAGCCACCATCCCAATGCTCCTGGACCAGAGGAAGGGGCTTCTCTGGCTGCTCCCAGCCCACAGGAAAGGGTGTTTGGGTTACCATCCCTACCCCTGCTCCCAGCCCCTGTCCCACCTCTCCCAGCTCAGAGGAGGTAATCCATGCAGGCGCTAACAGCCCCCCACCCAGTCAAAATGAGAAAACACATAAATAAGTCCAAAATCAGACTTCCAGATCACCTACAGCAACCCCAAAGGGAAATGAGATGGAACCCTCTGATACTCAACCACCTGGACCCACTGAACTGGCAACAAAAGGGGATCTGGAAAAAATGAAATCAGAAATAATTTCTCAGATAACAGGAGAAATTGTGCCCCTAGTGCAAGACATGATTAATAAATCTAGAGAGGAGCTCAGGAACATGATGGAATCCCAACATAAGAAACAAATGGAATCCATAAAACAGATGCAAATAGATTTCCAGGACATGAAAAACTCCACTGAAAGTCTACACAGCAGAATGAGCCAATGTGAGGACAGAATTTCAGGTATAGAAGATAAGATTGCAATTAGTGACCAGGAAAAGAAAAATTGCTTCAAAATTATATGGGAGCATGAGAAATCAATCCAGCAGCTGCTAGATGATGCAAAGAAGAATAACATAAGACTGATTGGGCTCAATGAAGAAACAGGAGAAAGTGCAGATGACATAAAAAATCTCTTCACAGAAATGATGGCAGAAAACTTCCCAAGCAGGGGAAAAGAGCTTGACATACAGATAAGTGAGGCATATAGGACTCCAAATAGCCTTGATTTAAAAAAATCTACACATAGGAATATAATTGTTAAGATTCCAGAAACACAAAAGAAGAACAAAGTTCTCCAAGCAGTCAGAGAAAAGAAACAAATCACATACAAAAGAAAGCCAATCAGAATCACAGCAGACTTCTCAACACAAACCATCAAGGCAAGAAGAGCTTGGAGTGACATATTCCAAGCCCTAAAAGAAAACAGCCTCCAACCCAGATTGATGGACCCTGCAAAACTATCTTTCAAAATGGATGGAGAAATGAGATACTTTCATGACAAAGAGCACCTTAGGAACTTTGTGAATACCAAACCAACACTCCAAAGAATTTTACACAATATCCTGGGAACAGACATTGAGGATCACAACCCCAGGAAGCAAAGCAGAATGAACCCATCTGGCATGACAAGAAATTAAATGGAAAGGGGGAGAACCCAACAAAAAGAAAAAGTCATGGCAATGACAAGTCAATACATTTCAGTTATAACCATCAATGTTAATGGTCTCAATTCACCAATCAAAAGAAATAGACTGGCAGAATGGGTCAAGAAGCAAAATCCAACAATATGCTGCATACAAGAAACACACTTCATTCAAAAGGAAACTCATAGACTGAAAGTTAAAGGGTGAAAAACGATACTCCATGCGACAGGAACCCGAAAAAAAAGCAGGAGTAGCTATCCTCTTTGCAGATCAAGTAGATTTCAAACCAACACTGATTAAGAGAGATGAAGAAGGACACTACATCCTTGTAAAGAGAAGAATCCAAGAGGAAGAGATGACAATCATAAATATCTATGCACCAAACACTAGTGTGCCCAACTATATAAAAAAATACTAACAGACATGAAAAGTCATATATACACTAATACAATTGTAGTGGGGGACCTCCACACCCCTCTGTCACAAATAGATAGATCAACTAGACTAAAAAGAAGTAATGAAATACTAGAACTCAATCAAACTCCTGAACAAATGAACTTAACAGATGTTTACAGAGTCTTCCACCCCACAAAATCAGAATACACATTCTTCTCAGCTGCATATGGGTCATTCTCCAAAATTGACCACACACTCACACATAGAACATGTTTAAGTAAGTGCAAAGGAATTGAAGTTATCCCCTGTATATTATCAGACCATAGTGCAATGAAATTGGAGATCCATAGCAAAAGAAACTCAAAAAATTTCATAAACACGTGGAAATTGAACAACACACTTCTGAATAACCAATGGGTCACAGAGGAAATTAAAGAAGAAATCAGACAGTTCCTTCAATTAAATGACAATGACAATACAACATATCAGAATCTATGGGACACAATGAAAGCAGTCTTACGAGGGAAATTCATAGCAGTGAATATGCATATTAGGAAAACAGAACAAACCCAATTAAACAATCTGATGCTGAACCTCAAGCTTCTAGAAAAAGAAGAGCAGGACAATCCCAAAGCTCATACAAGGGAGGAAATTATAAAGATCAGAGGAGAAATCAATGCAATGGAGACTAAGAGAAAGATACAAAAAACCAATGAATCCAAGAGTTGGTTCTTCAAAAGAATCAACAAAATTGACAAACCTTTAGCCAACCTTGTCAGAAAAAGGAAAGAAAAGGCCCAAATCCATGCAATTAGGAATGAAAAGGGTGAAATTACAACAGACCCAACAGAAATCCAGAGGATCATCAATACCTACTTCCAGAACCTATAAGCCAATAAGATGGACAACACAGAAGAAATGGACAGATTCCCAGATACATATGAATTACCAAAGTTGAATGAAGAAGACCTAAAAACTCTGAACAACCCAATATCAACCAATGAAATTGAAAATGTAATTAAAAACTTATCAACTAAGAAAAGCCCGGGCCCTGATGGCTTCACTGCTGAATTCTACAAGACATTTAGAGAGGAACTGCTGCCACTACTCTTTAAACCCTTCAATGAAATTGAAAGGGAAGCAATACTCCCAAATTCATTCCTGGAAACAAGCATCACCTTGATCCCCAAAGCAGAGAAAGACCCAACCAAAAAGGATTACTATAGGCCAATCTCACTAATGAACATAGATGTAAAAATCCTTAATAAGATAATGGCAAACAGAATGCAGAAGATCATATACCTTGATCAAGTGGGATTCATCCCAGGGATGCAGGGATGGTTCAATATATGCAAATCAATCAATGTAATACACTATATCAATAGAGCCAAGGACAAAAACCATATGATTATCTCCATAGATGCAGAAAAAGCATTTGACAAAATCCAACATGCATTTATGATAAAAACCCTACAAAAAATTGGAATAGACGGTCTCTACCTCAAACTGATAGAAGCCATCTATGAAAAACCAACTGCCAGTATCATACTAAATGCTCAAAAACTGAAATCCTTCACACTAAAATCAGGAACAAGGCAAGGATGTCCACTATCACCACTCTTGTTCAATATAGTTCTGGAAACAGCCACAGCAATTAGACAAGAGAAAGAAATAAAAGGAATAAAGATAGGAAATGAAGAAGTCAAATTGTCATTATTTGCAGATGACATGATACTCTATATAGAAGACCCCAAGAACTCCACCAAAAGTCTTCTAGACTTAATAACCAAGTTCAGTCAAGTAGCTGGTTACAAGGTCAACACACAAAAATCAGTAGCTTTCCTCTACACCAATGACAGACTCACTGAGAGAGAAATAGGGCAAATAATTCCTTTCACAATAGCATCCAAAAAACTGAAATACCTAGGAATCATCCTAATGAAAGAAATCAAAGACCTCTTCTCTGAAAACTATGGCACTCTGAAAAAAGAGATTGAAGATGATATCAGAAAATGGACAGACATCCCCTGCTCCTGGGTAGAAAGGATTAATATAGTGCAAATGGCCATACTTCCAAAACTGCTATATAGATTTAATGCAATTCCAATTGAGATCCCAGCAGCATACTTCATGGACCTTGAGAAAACAATCCAAAAATCCATTTCAAACAAGAAGAAGCCCAGAATAGCAAAAGCAATTCTAGGTAACAGAGACATGGCAGGGGGTATCACAATCCCCAACCTGCAACTCTACTACAAAGCTACTGTGATCAAAACAGCATGGTACTGGCAAAGAAACAGACCTGAGGACCAGTGGAATAGATTAGAAGATGCAGAAACAACGCCAGACACATTCAGCCATCTCATCTTTGACAAAGGAGCCAAACACCCTCACTGAAGGAAAGATAGCCTCTTTAATAAATGGTGCTGGAAAAATTAGGCTTCAACTTGCCAAAGATTAAAACTAGACCTATATCTCTCACCATGTGCTAAACTAAAATCAAAATGGATTAAAGATCTAAATATTAAAATAAAAACTCTGAACCAGTTGGAACAGAGGTTAGGTCGAACCCTTGAAGACATCGATGTAGGAAAAGATTTTATGAACAAAACCTCAGTTGCCCATGAACTAGCACAAACAATCAACAAGTGGGATCTCTTCTTATTAAAAGGCTTCTGCACAGCAAGAGAAACCACCAGCAGTGTGAAGAGACACCCCACAATGTGGGAAAAAATCTTCACCTGCTCTTCCTCAGACAAAGGTCTACTATCTCAAATCTATAAAGAACTTAAAAAGATCAGACCTCCCAAATTTAAAGACCCAATCTGAAAATGGGCATCTGAAATGAACAGACATTTCTCAGACAAAGAAGTAGAAATAACAAATAAATACATGAAAAAATGTTCAACATCGCTGGTCAATCGAGAGATGCAAATGAAAACAATGCTGAGATTCCACTTCACTCCAGAAAGAAAGGCTGCTATCATGAAATCAACCAATAACAAATGCTGGCGGGGCTGTGGGGAAAGACGAACCCTGCTCCACTGCTGGTGGGAGTGTTGACTGGTGCAAGCACTGTGCAAATCAGTATGGAGATACCTCAAAGAACTAGGACTGGAAGTCCCATTTGACCCTGCTATTCTACTGCTGGAGATCTTCCCCAAAGAATTAAAAGAATCATACCACAGTGATATATGTGCACCCATGTTCATAGCAGCAGTTTGTGATAGCTAAAACTTGGAAACAGTCCAAATGCCCATCAACTGGAGACTGGATAAAGAAAATGTGTTTTTTTAATAAAATGGAGTACTACTTAGCCATAAAAAATGAGAAATTAGAGACATTTATAGCTAAGTGAATGCACATTGAGGCGATACTCTTAAGTGAAATAAATAGGACACATATGAATAAATTCTGAATAGTTTCTCTGGTGTGAGAAACTGAAAGTGTAAATAAGGACTAAATGTATAATAGGTCATGTGAAATAGGAAGAAAAGGGGCAAAGGGGAAGGAAGTGGGAGGGCTAGAGGAAAGAATAGAAGGGAAGGGGATTATTATGAGCAAATGGAAAAATAGGAACAAAATCTTTGTAAATAGGGAGGAATAGAGGGGTTGAAGGGAGGGCTGGGCAAGGGTGAAAAATAAGAACCAAGAGAGACTATGTAAAGGTGCAAATTTCCAATGATGAATGTCATTATATTGTATACCTAAAATGTACCAATGATTAGAATGAATAATCAAAAATGTAAAATAGGAAGAAAAGGTCCAAAGGGGTAGGAGTAGTGGGACGGGCAGGGGAAAGGAAAGAAGGGAAAGGAAAAATGATGAGAAATGGAAAAAATGGAAATAAAGTCTTTGTAAATAGGGAAGGGTGGAGGGCGTGAAGGGAGGGCTAGGAATGGGGAAAAAATAAGAACTAAGATGCATTATGTAAAGGTACAATTCCCAATGAGAAATGTAATTGTGTTGTATACCTACAATGTA
Source organism: Heterocephalus glaber (assembly GCF_053883595.1). Taxonomy (NCBI): domain Eukaryota; kingdom Metazoa; phylum Chordata; class Mammalia; order Rodentia; family Bathyergidae; genus Heterocephalus; species Heterocephalus glaber. The sequence goes on from NW_028258427.1 coordinate 108,276, forward strand.
CCAATAAAAGAATTTAATAAAAAAATAAAATAAAATGGTCTGGGAATATAGTTCAATTTGAAGGTCCTGAGTTTAATAACTAAGATTAAATAAAATACTTTTGAGCTGTGACATGTGTCCAGCTGAAATAAAGCTGGAAAAAATTACTCCTTCCTTGATAACATGAGTTCCTGAACCTCTAAGGCTCAAATGGGAGGGCTGACCAAGAGGTCTTAACCCTCTCCCAGATGATCTGGGTCAAGACGATTATGGGATATATGGCATTCCTAAGTGGCTATTCTGGAAGGTAGAAGACACCACAGCTTTTGTTAGATCAGTTTAATTTTTGCTAAAAGCAACAAGTGCTGAGGTATTCCATTAATTGAGAATTACTGGGGTTCTGGTAGTGTTAAAAATGAAGAAGGATCCAAGATATAAGCGCAAAGACAGACAAACAAAGAAACCAAAACAATAACAAATTGGCAGACTATTTCCATAGAATAGACTTTAAGGATGAGCTACATAAGGATGCTATTTCATAGACATGGACTTTGGAAATTGAATAAGTAAGTCTCTTATTCTCTGTGTTGGCCAATGTTGTGGTGTGTGACCATGGCACCATGGAGGATGAAAAGATTACTCATGCATGAGACTTGGTCCAAACACCAAGAGACCCAGAGGGACTGTCCTGATGAAAGCCCCATCGTGAGTGAGTCTCAAGGGAGCAGCTCTGAACCGAGAGCTCTTTGGCTTTTATTTAGAATATTAATGCAAGAGAGAAAAAACAGAAGAAAAATAGTTTGGATGAGAAGTTGTATCAAGGCCAAGAGGTTATGAGGGCAAGGGGAAAGATGTGGCTGGACACAACATGCTTTACTAGTCTAAAAATCTTGTTGTTTTTAGCCTGCACTGTTTTCAGCACATTGTGTTCAGGGCCTATATGGTTTTGCCCTGTAGGGCTTCCTTAATCTTTAAACATACAGTCCAGGGCTTACATGCTTTTGCCTCACAGGGCCCTTCATGATTTTTTTTTCTAGAAATATTTGAGATTATTATTATAATAATAATTACTATTATTATTTTCTAGATATATTTTTAATCAGCTATTGATGGTATAATAAAATAAATTTAAGTGGCACCTAAACATATAATAGTTGAATGAATAATCTCCAACATAATATGTTAAGCCTAACTGTCAAAATAACACCTTTTTTTGTTCAAGAAAGGAGAAAAGAAGGCATGATCAAAATTATGGCCAGCAATTTAAGTTCATTTGGACACTTACAGGTGATTTTGGAGGTACACTGGCAGGCAGGCACAGTGTTGAAAAATCCATTAGACTTAGAAATAATGGCATAATACAAATTTTAAAAAGGAATGATATGCATTGCAATTCATGTCTGAAACTGAAGAAAAATATACACCAAATATCACAACAGATCTTTTAATGACTAATTTTTTTTAAACATTAAGGTTATTTAGGGGACCATCTTTTCTTTTTGAACATTTAATTAAATGTTTAATGTATTAAATAATTTATAGACAGACTAAGTTCTGTGTTCTGTAAAATCAAAGGACCCATGAGTATATCCCCTCCCCCGGCCAAAGCTCAATTTTTCAATGGTCTTAGCAGAAAATAAACAATTCCCAATTTAACAGAATTTATAGCATTACAAAAGTTTACAGAACCCCTATATTTTCATCACTCTTTCCCTTCATGATTTTAATCATTCATTCCTCTGGCCTAGTCCACTACAGGCTAAATTATTTCATGTTTCAGCTCTTACGTTTTGGGCAACTGCATGTCCCATGTACGTTTCCTGAGAGGGAAGCCTATTTAAATAGTTTGACTCTACTCCCTAATCTAAGAACTGGCCATCAAGAAAAGCTGTAAAAGATCATGTTTCCCACCATGAAATACAGAATGAAACAGAGGAAATACCCAACTGTTATTATGCCCCCTTTGCAAATGATAAAAATGGAAGCTTCTACAGTTGAGGAAGTTTTTCCAAGATACAAGGTTAGTAGGGGCAAGCTAAAGAATTTTAATCCAGCTGTTCCCTACAAAACCAATTTCAGCATGCAGTAAGGGCTCAACAAATGCAGGGAATTATTAAAATAAGACTGAAAAAGTTGAGAACAGATTGCCTTAAACTTTGAATAACATGCTTAGGAGTTTGACTTGAACTTGTGGACAATGAGTACCACAGAAATTCTGAGACAGGAAGTAAAATATTTTAAGTTGTCCAGTAAGAAAATAACTCTGGCAGAGATCAGAAAGAGCAGTTTCTGACGGTGCCCCCTGCTCTTGGTGTCACAAGTCATCTAACTGTATTAATAAGTCCTTTATTAAATATGAGGTAGCTAAAACTGAATTTCTGTCACTTGAAACTGAAAAAGTTTTGATTAATAACTCTCAGTTTATAGATGATTAAACTTAAAATCAGAGACTTTGATGAATCAGTTTTTTTGTAATCAAAGATCAGCACCAGAATGTCCAGATCTCTACTCCATAGCCCCAAACCACTCAGCCCTGGGAAATTAGACCTTATACTTTTCCACTCCTCTTTTGTTTTGAAGAAAAAAATAAATCAATTTGTCATGGGTAATTGTGGGGATTAAGCTTGACCTGACTGTAGCTGTCTTTGTTATAGAAGCCGTTTTGTCCACCAGGTGACTCTGGCATGAATTCCAGAATCTACAGGATGAACAAAGTTGTTGAGAGAGCCAAGTGTTTTGTCCCTGCCATTGACACTCTGACTCAAATTTCATTCTCTCTCTCATGCTTCTCTCTCTTTTCTCTCTCTCTCTTCCCCCTTCCTTCTTTCCAACATCTGCTCTGATACTTTTATTTATGTGTATATTTATTTTCTTTTGCGTTGCTGAAGATGAAGCCCAGAGCCTCAAATATTAGGCAAGTGTACTACCATTGCACTACATTCCCAAGCTCCTGACTGTTTAACTGACATTTTGACATGTTAACAGTTTCTTTTCAAGCTAGAATAAAACTTTTATTTTTATTAATACATGTTCACTGTACATGATGTTTACATTTATCTTAGAAAGTAGATACATGTACTTAACATATCTTGATTCTTTTTTTTTTTTTTTTTTTTAGGTACCAGGGATCGAACTCAGGTCCTTGCACTTGCGCAGCAGGCAGCGAAACCACTGAGCTAAATCCCCAACCCCTCTTGATTCTTTTTATCTTCCTTCCCCTCCCCACCCTCCTCACTCTATCTCTAAATTCCCTTCCCCCATTTTTATTATCATTATTAGTTTAGTTCATGTTTGTGACATATAATGATTACATTCGTGGTGGGTAGTTAGTACATGTACATGACACATCTTATATTTTTTAACATCTCCATCCTCTTCCCTCCTCCTCTTCAACCTCAGTCTCTTAGTCCTCTTCCATAACATCTATTTCCCTGTTTCCTTTCATCAGTCTTTTATTTTGCTCATTATTTGTACTTTGGGTTACTCAAGTGAAAGAAACCATACATTATTTAAGCTTATGTGTCTGATTTATTTCACTTGATACTGTTTTCAGGGTGTCCATTTTCCTATAAAGGTCTCCAATTTGTCCTTCTTTATAACCAAGCAGTATTCCATTTTGTGTAGAAACCGCATTTTCTTTAGCCATTCATCTTGATGCACATATAGGCTGTTTCTAAGATTTAGCTATTATGAATTGTGCTACTATATTCATTAATATTCATGTATTGCTATAATATGATGTCTTAACTCTTTGAAGAGGATACCTAGAAGGGGGAATATCTGGATTAAATGGAATTTCTATTTTTAGTTTTTTGAGACATCTCCATACTGATATCCATAATGGTAGTACTAATTTACACTCTGGCCATCCAGGTAGAAGCGTTCCTTTTTTTCACTGCAGCCATGCCAGCATTTGTTGTTATTTGATTTCTTGATGATTCCTATTCTTTCTGGACTAAAATGAAATCTCTGTGCTGTTTTAATTTGCATTTCTCTAGTAGTGGCCAGAGATACTGAACATTTTTCATGTATTCATTGGCTATTTGTATTTCTTGTTCTGAGAGGTGTCTGTTCATCTCAGTTGCCCATTTTTTGATTGGGTCTTTATTTTGGCAGTCTCATTTTTTAGCTCTTTATTTATCCTAGATATTATTCTTCTGTCTGAGGTGTAGCTGGCAAATTATTTCCCATTCTGTGGACTGACTCTTCACTCTGTTGGTTGTTTCCTTTGCGGTGCAGATTTATTTGATTCTAGCTGCTATTTCTTGTGAATTGGAATTCCATTCAGAAGGTCTTTGCCTGCTTCAAGAGTTTTGTCTACTTTTCTTTCAGTAGGTTAAGTGTTTTTGTTTTAATATTTAGATCTTTGAACCATTTTGATCAGTAAGAGGTACAGGTCTTGCTTCAGTATTCTGCATGTGGATAGCTAATTTTCCCAGCACCATTTGCTAATGAGGCTATGTTTTTGGCCCCTTTGTCAAAGTTCAAATAGCTGAATGTTGTCAGGGCTTGTTTCTGCAACCTATCTACTGTTTCATTGATCCATGCATCTGTTTTAATGTCAATATCATGCTGTTTTTATCATTGTAGCCTTGTAGTATTACTTGAAGTCAGGTATTGCTATGTTTTTGTTGCCCAGGATTTGTTGCCCTGCTTTGTTTTTGTTGCCCTGCTTTGTTTTTGTTGCCCAGGATTGCTTTTGCTACTCTGAGTCTCTTCTGGTTCCATGTACATTTCAGGATTGTCTTTTCTAGTTCTGTGAGGAACTAGAGAACTTCTAGTTCTGTTGTAGGTATTTTGATTGGGATTGTGTTAAATCTATATACAGTATCAGTTTTGAAAGTGTGGCCATTTTGACAATATTGGTTCTGCCTATCCAGGAACAGGAGATATCTTTGCATTTTCTGATATCCTCTTTCATCTCTTTCTTCTGAGTATGCAGTTTTTGTTGGAGAGTTCTTTTGTAATGGCAGACTTACAGTCCACAGTGTGGCAGCTCTTAGTGGTATGGCAAGATCAGACCAAGAAGAGTCAAGAATGCACCCAAAGGTTGGAGGCAAGTTTATTACACAGGGAGACTGATGGAAGGACTGATCAGGGATTTCTTCACAAAGCAATCAGCCAGGAGCTGGCAGTGAACAGAATTTATATGGGTTAAGGGGGGGGGGGGCGATACAGAAGCAAGGCATTTATCATCAGTTTATTGGTTGAGGAAGTTACATTTAGTTTACATGATTTGATAGAAAAGTACACTGGATACAGACACTTCCTGAGAACAAAGGACAATGAAGGAGAACGTGTGTTAGGTGTGGGAGGGGGTATGAGGTGGGGATGGCTTTTTGTCAGTTAGGTCAGCTAGCCGCAGGAAAAACCTTTTTTACTCAGAAACCATTTTCAGGCTCACTTTCATTTCCTTGGTTAGTTTAATTCCTAAGCAATTTTTCTTGATGCTGTTGTGAGTACTATTCTTGTCCTAATTGTCCCTATTGTTTTCCTTTCTCAGTGAGTTTATTATTGGTGTATAGGAATGGTACTGGTTTTTGTGTGTTGATTTTGTATCTTGCTACATTGCTGAATTGGGTTAGTTCTAGAAGTCATTCGGTGGAATTTTTTATGTCTTCTATGCAGATTATCATGTTATCTGCAAATAATGATAACGATTTCTTCCTTTTTAAATATGTATCCATTTTATTTCTTTTTGTTGTCTGATTTCTCTGGGTTGTATTTCAAATACTATGTTGAACAGGAGTGGCGATAGTGGGCATTCTTGTTTTGTTCTTAATTTTAGAGAGAAAGTTTTCAGTTTTTCCCCATTTAATATGATGCTGGCTATTGGTTTGTCATAAATGGCTTTTATCAGATGGGAGTAAAGTCCTATTCCTGTTGTCTTCAGGGTTTTTATGAAAGGGTGCTGTATTTTGTCAAAAGCTTTTTCTGAATCTATGCATTCCATTAAAAAAAAAAAAACTATACCAAAACCACAAACAAAACCTTAAGAGATACATTCACACCAAACGAGCACTCCAAAAAAAATCAAGAATATCCTAGACAAAGAAAAAAAAGCACAAAATTCAGATGGAATGAAGTCATCCAGGCAAAGAAATAAATTTTAAAAACCCCAGAAAAATGGAGTCCTCAACAGAAAAAAATTCAATGACAGGAATAAGTCAGTATCTTTCGGTAATATCGCTCAATGTTAATGGCCTCAACTCCCCCAGTCAAAAGATGCAGATTGGTGGGACTGAAATATGCGGAGTCTGCCCACAGACCTCTCCTTTACAAACTCATTTGTTCCCTGGGGCTCTCTGGGATGATCTCAGGTTGGCTGCTCTGAGGAGGAGCAGGGGCACGGGTGATGCAGACCGCTTGTGGCAGCAGCATTTCCCCTTTCAACAATCCAGATATTTGGTTTGATCTCCATCTATCATCTTTCAGATTAATGTTCTGTTTCAGGGTGTAAGTATTTCCCCCACTTCAGAGTACCTATATTTTCAGTGAATCTTCTCTGAATATCTTTGAAGACTCCTCTTCTAGTCAGCTGTGTCAAATCTCAGGATAACAGTTTCTGAGAAAACGCAGGACTGGCCCACTTCTGTCTGCCTTTGCATTGAAACCCGGTAAGTATCCCTTTCTGCAAACAGTGAAAATGGAAGCTTCCAGGGTTAAAAACCTTTTTCTTGCCTCATTGTGGGGAGATCCTCTTCTCACATGCTTATGCTTCTATCTGTAAACCTCTAATAAACTGTGTTGTGTGTAATGCTGAATTTGTCCTTCTCTATCTTTGCTCTCTTAGCTTCTTCTTACTCTGGTGGCCTATTCTTATACATCAGGTCTTTCTGAAACAGCAACTGAGAAGAAGCTTTTTGCTTTGATAGGATGTGCACTTATTAAATTAAACATGCGTTAAATCCTTCTTCACAAAAGCTTTGTTTCCATTTTTTTCCTGCTTTTCTGTTTTTTTCCTTTCCCTTCCAAAGATTTTGTAAATAAGGAAGGGAAGAGGGGTTGAAGGGAGGGCAGGAGAATGGGAATAAATAAGAATCAAGATATATCATGTACAGGTACAAATTTCCTAGGGTGAATGTGATCATTATGTATATCTAAAATGTACCAATAAACTCAATTAATTATCTAAAATAACCTTTCTTCACTCCTACCTTAATACAATGTTTTGTTTCTGCTCACCTCTGTGACTATGCAGTAGTGGCCTTTTAACTCACCCAGCTGTTGCTGCTCTTTCCCACTACCATCTGCTAATCCCCCCCACTGCTCATCGAATTGGCTTCAAGCTCCTAAGCATGTCGTTCAAGGCCAACAGAAATCTAGCTAACTTGTTAGCCTTAATTCCCTAATTACAGTATCCACAAGCTTTGGCTAAATCAGCTTTTAATGCTCAACAAGTATCAGCTGTTATTATTTTTGTTAAGCAGATTGTCCTATTTGTTTCTATTCCTCCTGTGTAAACGTGACCTCCTTCAGGCATGAAATCCCCGATTCTACTCTTTTCCCACACTGAAGTGTTGATTCTCTTCCTCGAATCTCCAAGTTTTTCAGCACAACTTGAAAGATTCTCCATAGCTTGCTGCATGTTACTGTCACATTTGAACATATCTTGAGCCGGGGATTTAGCTCAGTGGTTCCAGGGCCTGCCTTGAAAATGCAAAAGGACCTGATTTCGATCCCTGGTACCAAAAAAAAAAAGAAAAAAGAAAGAAAGAAAGAAACTGAACATATCTTAACTTTCCAGAAGTTGAACTCAAGTGTAAGAAAAATGCCTTATTCTTTATTGTACTTATTATACCTTATATATAAGTACTATATATATGTTGAATTTGGTACTAACTTATCAATGATGAGGTGAACTCACCAGCACCCTTTATCTAACCAAAATTAAATGTTTAGGCTGGGTGTGGTGACACATGCCTGTGATCCCAGCACTTGAGTGAGTGAGGCAGAAGGATCACCATGAGTTTCAGGCCAGCCTGGGCTACACAGTGAGTTTCAGGCCAGCCTGAGCTACACAGTGAGTTCAAGGTCAGCCTGCACTACAAAGTGAGAACCTGTCTCACTTAAATGTTTAAAAAGATAGCAGTTTACTACAATGAGGGAGGGGGCACACAGATAGAAATGGCTTAAATTATATAAGTTTAGTGATACTGGTTTTCTTAACACTATTATTTTTTGGTAGGAAACATGCTCTTTCATGCTGCCATCTAACATGATCACTAAGGTCATTGAACTCACTATAAAGCTCAGAAAATCCTTTTGCAGTGCTAATAATAGAACCCAAGGACTTGTGCATGATAGGCAAACACTCCATCACAGAGCCACATCTCCTGCCCCAGAAAACTCTTTTGATAGTACTAATGACTGCTGTCATGTCATTTAGTCATATATCACAATACTGGGAACTGAACCCAGGGCCTCATGCATGCTAGGCAAACTACAGTCTCACCCCTTGTCTTTATTTTATTTTATTTTATTTTATTTTTTTGAGACAGGGTTTCACTATATAGTTCAGGCTGGCCTTGAAGTCATGGCAATCTTCCTGGCTCAGCCTCCTGAATGCTAGAATTACAGACATGCACCACTACTGGTTGCTGGTCATTTTTATTTTGAGACAGGATTTATTAAATTTCCTGGGCTGGAATTGAACTCAGAATTATTATTCCCCCTTAGCCAGCAGAGTCTCTGGGATTATAGGCATGTGCCACTTCTCCTGGTTTCATTTCAGTTATTATAAAAGATGCAAACTTCTACAAATGTTTCAATGGTTAAAATTTTTAAATCTCAGCATGAGTTGATTTTGGATGTTATGTATGTTGCTATTCTAATACTAGACTTTGGAAGACATAGTATTGCTCTTTTTTTATTTATTTTTTTGGTACCAGGGATCAAACTTGGGACCTTGTGCTTGTGAGGCAGGCGGCAGAACCACTGAGCTAAATCCCTGGCCCAGTGTTGCTCTTAATCTTAGCATAAACCACAAATTTTTAGGTTTATGAAAGTTTGAAATGCCCATTTATTTTGAGCACGGTCAAAATGTCCTACTCTACACTATCACAATTAACGCAGTTTATGGAAATGCTATGATTTACATTTCCCTTGAAAACTAATTTTTGTTGTTGTTGCAGTACTAGAGATTTAAGCCAGAGTCTTCACACAGGGCCACATCCCTCACCTTTTCTAAATTTTTTATTTTGAGACAAGATCTCACTTCGCTAAGTCTCTTAAGTTGCCCAGGCTGGGCTCAAACTTCAATATTCTTGCTTCAGATTCCCAGAGTGCTGGAATTGTAGGTGTATACCACCATGCGTGGCTGGTAAGTAGATTATTAGTCTAAAAGTCCTTGAAACTTGTTGCGTTCTCTCAGTCTTTAAGAGAATAGAGAAAAATATTTTAATGCAGTTAGATTTTTCTGGGACTAATTCTATTTCATATGATATGCTAGATTTGGTTTTAAAGAAAAAGCTTTTTGCCTTGATGGGATACATACTTATTTACCTGGTATCATAAGTGCTATTAGAATGTTTTTCTGTTCTAGGGGCTATATTATATTTCTTAAGAATAGTATAGCATGAACATCTTCAACTTATTGGACAGCTTGTTTTTCAGTGGCTAGAGTACTTTCTGTAAAAATTATTTATATGTGCTTTGTGAGTATTTTTTCCAATGGATAATCTGCCTATTTACTTTCATAATGGTGTATTTTGCCAAGAAAGTTTTAAATATTAATATCAAATTTTTGCTTTTATGCCTTTTTTCTTTTTGTGTCCTTTGGGAAGAAGACTATACCATTTTTCAGATCATAAAAATAGTTTCTTCTAGAAATTTTATAGTTTTAACACTTATCTTCAGATTTTTGATTTTTTGAATAATTTGTGTATGATGTAAAAGGAGGGATTAAGAATTCTGTTGCCTGGGATTTAGCTCAGTGGTTCCACCACCTGCCTCATGAGCTAAGGACCCGAGTTCGATCCCCAGTACCAAAAAAAAAAAAAAGATTTTTTAAATCTTCTCCAAATCAGTATCTAATTATTCCAGCACTATTTTCACTGACTAGGACCTCCACTACAATGTTGAATAGAGACGATAGAAACAAACATTCTTGGCTTATTTCTGATCTTAAAAGAAAAGCAACCAACATTCTACCAGAAAAATCTATCTATCATCTATCTATCTGTCTACCTACCTATCTGGTCTATCTATGAGATTGGGGTGAAAAGGAAGTAGAGTAGGGGGAAGAGACAGACAGAGAATGTTTAAGTTCTTAAAGCTTCCTCAGAAGGGCAAGGCAGCTTCTTTCCTGACAGTTCTCAGCAACTTATTTCTCTGTGGTCTGAATTCTCAATTATCAGCTATCAGCCGGGGGCTGGGATAGGTAACACTTGAACTACATGCCCTAAATTCAGGGGTAAAGTCAGCACTTGGGCTGTGCAGAAGTGTAGACACCAAAATGAAATTGGGATTTATGATTAATGTTAAGGAGGAAAAAAGGAGAACAATCCTATAGAATAGAAGAAGCTTTAAGAGAGGGATGTGGTGGTGCATGCCTGTAATCCCAGCACTCAGGAGGCTGAGATAGGAGTATGCCACAAGTTTGAGCCTAGCCTGAGCTACAAAATGAGTTCAAGGCCAGCCTGAACTACAGAGAGATCCTGACCCCCGCCCCTTTGAAAAAAGAAAGAAGCTTTAGCTACATATCAACAAAATGCGATATGTAAGCATTACTTGGATTCTGACTCAAATGAATAAATTGTTAAAAAACATCTAAGACATTTACAAATGGTTTCAGGCCTGCTTGAGCCCAGGAGTTAGAGGCCAGCCTGGGCAACATGGTGAGGCCCCATCTCCAAAAAAAAAAAGTTTAAGACCCCTGAAAAAATTTGAACATTCTCTGCATATTTGATGCAGTTAGTTTTGCAAATATTTTATGTGTAGTAACAGTATTATAATTATTTTTTGGAGTCCTTGCCTTTTGGATATACACAGAAAATATTTATAAATGAAATGCTATGTTGTTTGAGATTTGCATTAAAGTAACAGTGTGAAAGTGGAACAGTAAATAAGGATATTGACAAAACAAAATTGATTGGGTGATATTGGCTTTTATTGTGCTATTTTCCTTACTTTCAAGTAGAAAATTTCCTTGACAAAAGTTTAAAAGTCATCATCTGAAAAAAAATACATACTATCACAAAACATAGACTAAATATTTGACCACTGTATTAATACTTTTCATATATAATATACCGTTGAGTTTTGGTTGTTTAAAATATTTTATCTATTTTCACAGGTTTAACTAAATTATGAATTCATGGAAGAAAAAATCAAAAAGACCTTAATGGATACACAAAGATAATCCTCTCGTTCATTCCTGACCTTTGTGACCTCATTTTTCATCCTAATAGTTGCTCTATCTGTTTTTCCTGCAATCACAGCTATCCTTTCATTATACACAGCTTTTATAATTGCTACCAAACATTAAATTTATGAATACTACAACTTATTGAGCAATCTTCTTATTGCTGAAATTTTATGCAATTTTTTTCCTTAAATTCTTTTATTGGTACATTTTAGGTCTACAATACAATTTTAATTTGTTTACAGAGCTTCCTGTGCTTTAGATTTTTATTATCAAATATTCTTTCTTGAAAATACAGTGGACCCTTGACTTATGAACTCAATAGGTTCCCAAGAGCTGGTTGTAATTCAAGTTAGTTTTAAGTCAATAAACCTGAGATCTGGATGTTTACTTGGGTACACGCTATAGATAACAAGAGGCAGATGAATCTTCCATTAACCTAATTAACCCAAATTGTTTATATGTCAGGCTGGTTGTAACTGGAGGGTCCACTGTGTTCACTTAGTTTCAACCAGAGCATTTAAAACTCCTCAATTATCTAGTAATTTGAAAAAATAAAAAGCCAAAAAATATTTCCTCAAGCCTACATCCCACTCCATTTACCTATACCTTCTTTTTTTCCACCAGAGCTTGATCCAGAACATCAATATTTTTTAGAAAGTAGCTACCTGTGGCATTGAGCTAACTCCCTTTATAGAAGATCAGTCTATAGTGATGTCTTGGACAAATGAACCCTTCTTCATTTCCCCCTCATGCTCTCTCTTATTAGGCTTAAATACTCCGCATCCAGTTACTGTGTCTGTAGCCCAGAATAGTCATGCTTGTCCAATCATCTACCCAATATCTGTGCTTCAATACTTCACAGCACCTCAAACTTTCCATAACACGATTTCCTCCTCCACATCTGATTCTATTCCAGTGTTTTCCGTTTCAGAGAATAGTACCATGAAATATGCAACTGGATAAGCCATCTTTTTCTTTCTCATTTTCCATATCCAACCCACCATTAAATGTTATTAATTTTATCACAAAACAGTTCTCAGTCCATTCAGTTCTCTCTACATGTAGAACCACCACGCTGTCTAAAAGATAACTTTTTTCCCCTCTTTTCAAGGGGGTCTTACTATGTTGCCTAGCTTGGTCTCTAACTCCTGGGCTCAAGAGATCCCCCCAGCCTCGCCCTCCTAAGTAACTGGGACTACAGACAGACATATCACACCATGCATGTGGTTTCTTCTTTCTTTCTTTCTTTCTTTCTTTCTTTCTTTCTTTCTTTCTTTCATTTTTTCTTGGTACTGGGACTAGAACCCAGGACACTTCACCTTTGAGCTACATTCCCAGCCTTTTTATTTTTTATTTTCAGACAAGTTTTGCTAAGTTTCCCAGGCTGATCTTGAACTTCCAATTCTTCTGCCTTAGCCTCCCAGAGTACTGGAATTACAGGGATGTGCCACCATGCTGGGCTCATGTCCAGCTTTAAACAATAATTATTTCTCATCTAGACTACCTACTATCTACTAAGTAGCAATCATCTAGTTAACCATCATTCCTGGGGCCGAGGGTTTAGCTCAGTGGCACTGCTACCTCGCAAGTACAAGGTCCTGAGTTCAATCCCCAGTACAAAACAAAAAAAACCCAAAAAAACAAAACAGAACAAAACAAAAAGACCAATGAATCCAAATCATTCTTCACACTTTTGGTCTAGTGAACTTTTCCCCTCAAAATACAGATCTGATCATATTTCTCTCACCTCCCTAAAATTTTTGATGTTTTTCTACTTCTGTTATGAGAAAGTCCCTAATCACCATGAAGATTCTGAACCTTCATCTCTCATTTCACATACAACCTTTAACTCCTTGACTTTCAGGGACACAGCCAAAACACCACTCTTGCTGCGTTCCTTGAACATTGCATGTACCACAACATTACTGCAAATTGCATCCTCTCCACCCAGAACACTTTATCACCCTGTCTTCTTTGCCTAGATCCTTCCTGTTCAGCCTCTGATTTACAGGTTAAGTGTTTTTTGGGAAAGCCTTTCCAGATGTCCTCAGTCTTTCACAGGTTGGTTTTCTATCCTTTCAGAGCACTTATTTCAATTTGAAATTATATATCCATGAGCAAAATCATTTGAAAATATTTGTTTTCCCATAGCTAATATACCAGGATTTTTGCTTACTAACATAGTGCTTGAATCATGGAAGGTATTTACTGATAAATCTTTATCTTTATTTCAGATTGTTTCTTTAGGTTATCTGCCCAGAGGTAAAATGACTAGATTGAAATCTATGCAGTCAATCTAATGGCTTTCATTACATAAACAGCTGTATCAATAGATCTCCCCAAAAGCACCTATTAGTGAAAGAAGGACAAACAAGGGAAAATTTAGGTGATTTTAATAATTATTTTTAAAAATCATCAATTTTAAGGATTTTTTTCTTTAATCCTCTCATGTTACTGCTTTTGCTTTTTTGGGGGGTGGGGAGGGGTGCTAGGGATTGAGGTCAGCCCCTTGAGCATGCTAACCATGTGCTCTACTCCAGAGCTACACCTCTGACTCTTATTTAATTACTTTTATCTGCAAGTTTCTACACAGAGAGGGAGTCTTCACATCTGCACGTGATATAGAGAAAGAAGGATAAAAAAAATCCAAAGATCCAAAAAAGATCTTTTCATGGTAGAATAATGAACTCCAATAGGACAAGTGCAGGGTCTTGCACTTTGCTGCATGGGTACTGAATGAGAAAGTGTGGTTAGTGAGACCATGGCTGCCTCCCTTGGCTCAATTCCAGGGTTTCTTCTACTGACTTCAGTGTTCCTTGCCTTTCTTGCCGCTGCTTCCAGATCCACAGCCACTTTATTTTCTTTTGACAGCTACCTCTATCCTTTCCACTCCTTTGGTTCTCTCCGTACCCCAGCTAGGCTTCAGGTATAGTTTCCCTAGATGTCTCCACCCTGGTTCTATTCTGGAAAAAAAAACCACTATTAGCCTTTGTATTTTAAAAATAGAATGTGCATTCCTAACCAGGTGTGGTGGTGCACACTTGTAATCCTAGCACTCTGGGAGGCTGAAGCAGGAGGATTGAAAATTTAAGCCCAGCCTGAGCAATTTAGCAACTTAGCAAAGACCCCATCTTAATACAAAAATAATTAAAAATAGGTGGTGGGTCTGGAATGTAGCTCAGTGAGAAGACCTCAGATTCAACCCCTAGGACTGAAAAAAAAGCACATACCGTTTTTGTTAGGTGAATGTCACATAGGCCTTTGGATGAGGCCTGTCACTGAAATTTTGAATGTTCTATATCCACATCTGTCTTTTTTTTGCTACCTCTATCAGTTTCAGAGAGAAGGATGTTAAAAACATACCACCATGGTGGTGAAATTTTGTTTTGTAATTTTACCAAGTGTAATTTTATTTTTAGTTTTTGTAAAGTATAAGTTCAGAATGTTTATAAATTTCCTGGTGATTCTCTTTGACTCAAAGAATGTTATTTTGCTCAGAAACTTTCTGAATAGGACTGCAATAGCACAGAAAATAATAGGAAAAATTGACAAATGGGATTATATCATATTAAAAACTTCTGTAGACGAAAAAATAACAAGCAATACACTGAAGAGTCAGCTTACAGAATGGGAGAAAAATTGTTGATCTCTCCTCTTTCAATAGAAGGTTAATATCCAGAATATATAGAGAACCCAAAACAAATAATAACTACAACAACAAAAAAAATGCACAAAAAATAACCTGATCTATAAATGGGCAAATAAAATAAACAGAATTCTCAAAAGAGGAAGCACAAATGGTCATTAAGTGTCTTAATTACTTTTCTCATTGCTGAGACAAAATACCCAACAACCACAAGTTAAAGGAGGAAAAGTTCATTTCAGCTCACAGCTTCTAGAACTTTTGGGCCACAGTAGGCTGTAACCAAGGCAGGGTGGTATAGAACAGGGATATCAGAGAAGAGAAACAGTCCCTGGCAGAGCAGCCAGGAGGCAGTGAACAACAGTAAGCCTCCCTTTCCCTTTTATCATATCCGGGTCACAAGCCTTTTGGGTGGTGGCACCCACATCCAGGGTGGGCCTCCCATTATCTACACCCAAAACTATTATAAACCAATCAGTGGGCTAAGCCAGTACCACATCCCCTTAATCCCAGAGTCATACTCCCTAGATATAGCCACCTCCGAAAAACCCTACCTATGAGTGCATGAAGTTTTTTGGGGATGGCTAAATACAAGCCACAGCATTAAGTATGTGAAACAATATTGAACATCTTTAGCCATCAGGGAAAGATAAATAAAAATCACCTTGAGATTCCATCTCACCCCAGTCAGAATGGCTGTATCAAGAATACAAAAAACAATAAATGTTGGGGAGGAGAGTGGTTACTTCTAAACTATTTGTGGAATGTAAATATAAATAACTAGAATATGATGGAAGTTCTTCAAAAACCTTAAAATAGAGCTACCATTTTATCCAGCCATACTACTCCTTGGTATGTTCTTAAAAGAAATGAAATCAGCATACTATAGTGCTACCTGGATATCAATATTTATTGTGGTACAACTCACAATAGCTAAGTAAGCTGTGAAAACAGCCTAAGTGCCTATGAACAGATGAAAATATATTTATATATAATATAAATATATATAATGTAATATATATAAATATATATAAATGTAGCTATAAGGAATGAAATAATTTGCAGGCAAGTAGATGGTACTGGAAAACATTATAGTAAATATAATAAAACAGACTTAAAAAAACAAATATCTTTTTTTCATATGTGGAATTAGAGAGAGAGAGAACACACTATTAAAGAAAATGAAAGGGAAGAGAAAAGGAAGGACAAGGAGAGTAAGGGAGGAAATAAAGATCAAGGTATGTTTTATACATATACAAATATGCCACAATGAAGCCCATTATTCTGTATAATTAATAGGCACTATTAATATTGTTTATGATGGTTAATTTTATGGATCAGCTTGGGCAGTGGTTTTAGATAAGATTAACATTTAAATTTGTTAACTTTGGGGAAAGCAGATTGCCCTCCATAATGTGGGTGGGCCATGGCCAAGCAGTTAAAAATCTTGATTAGAACTAAATGTCAATCTTCTAGAGTAGGAAGGAATTCTTCAGAAGACTGTCTCGAACTTCATGCACCACATCACTGTCTTGGGTCTCTAGCCTTTGAACAGGAACTGCACCATACAGTCTCTTGAGTCTCAAACCTGCTGGCCCACACTGAATTTGACTTGCCAGCTTCCATAATCATGTGGGCCAATTTCTTAAAATAAATCTCTTAAAAACACACATGCATTCACACACACACACACACACACACACACACACTCTATTGGTTCTCTTTTTCTGGAGATGTTGACAAATACATTGTAATACTTCCCCCCCTTTTTTGGTTGGTCTCTTAGAAATAGCAAATAGTTGTTGTGTTTTGTCTTTTTATATGTCAAAAATAAAATCAGATCACATTGGGCTTTAAAATTTTATTATCATAATATTATCATGTCATAAAGAATACCATAGTTCATTAACCAAAGAATTTGGTGCTAGGCCAAATAAGCGGCAACTTCTCATCCTTAATAAGTTGAAGAGGTAGGATCTTGAGACAGACTCAAAAGCCAAAAGCCAGCTACACCTAGAAGACATACCTGAACAGTAGTCATTTCCTAATGAGGTCTCGATACTGGTAATAAAGCTACCTACCATAGGCAATTTACAAGGATCAATGCAGAAAACAAATTTTAAAAAATAGAAAATGAGAAGACATGGATGCAAGACGTAACTCCAGAACTTGAGCTCACTCAAGGCAAAATCAGGGGGCAGTGAGGTGGAAGATATCAAAAGCCACCTGAACTTTCTGAAATGGTAGCAGTGGAAGTAACAAAGCAGATGACTGAATCTCTAGAAAAAAATCAAATAATTTCTCAGATAACTAAAGAAATAATGACCATAAAGAAGGACATGGTTAGCAAATCTAGAGTAGATACAGAGAAAAAAAAAATAGAGGTGCCTAAGAAATAATGGAAATCATGAATGCCCAATGTAGGAAAGAAATGGATTCCATGAAACAGATTCAAGCAAATATCCAGACGGTTAAAAATTCTATTGAAAGTATATAGTCTATATGTAGCAGAATCAACAATTGTGAGGACAGAATATCAGATCTAGAAGACAGGTTTGTGGTTAGCAATTATCAAAAGAAAGATTTCTTAAAATAGCAAGGGACCATAAAAAATCAATCCAACAGCTGCTAGATGATGCAAACAAGAATAATATAAGATTAATCAAACGATTGGGTTGCCATCCTCAGAGGGACTTTGCTGATGTTCAGGAGCATCCGTTCTTTCAAAATGTCGACTGGGACATGATGGAGCAAAAGCAAGTAGTGCCTCCCTTCAAACCCAATATGTCTGAGGGATTCGGGTTGGACAACTTTGATTCTCAGTTTACTGAGGAACCTGTCCAGCTCACCCCAGATGATAATGACATTGTGAGCAAAAGGGAAAGATATGAATTTGCAGGTTTTGAGTATATCAATTGTCTTTCAATGTATGAAGAAGAGTGGGTCTGATCCTCATTTGTCAACTATGCATTCTGCTTATTACTATTTAATGCTTGGAAAAACTGGTTACCAGCCTGGATTCAATGAACCATTTCATAACTGTCTAGAAGCTAATTTTAATTTATTTTTTGTAGTTATATTTAGATTAATACTTGATTCTTACAGTCTGTAATAGGGAATATTGTATGTTTTTGTTGATAAATGAAAACATTCCATTTGTTGAGTGGAGACAGAAAGTATAATACTTTTTCTAGTTACGTACTATACGGGAAAATAATTTGTCTTTTAAGTAGAATGTCTTACCTATGCTTGTTGATCTCAAACCATATTACCTATACCTTTTGGACCCCAGTTTATGTAGTCTTCAGGGAACCCAAAAAATTATAACACTTTTAAATTAATCTGCAGAAAACACATATATATTATAGTTCTATCTCCTTAGTTAAGTTTTTTTATTTAGTAGGATAACACATGAAATACATAGTAGAATTCATTTCAGGGGCAAAGTTCTTCAAAATATTTTTATCGAAATTACTGGTCAGTAATTTATTATTTAAAGAGTTACCAGATCTATAGCATTCCTGTGCTAGTCCTATTTTTATGCAAAGGACTTGAAAAGTAACCATCATTTTCTAAATAGGTTCTAATGATACAATCTGAGCAAAATTTAATTTTAGGTACACTAGTTTTAAATTTAGAATGATTTAAAATTTGTAGGCATTTAATAAATTATCTTTTTATCTTTTTTGAGGTACCCCATTTCATTAGAAATGTAACTTTTCCAAAGCTTTTAGATTTATTACCTTTTCTTCAATTTTCAAGTTTGAAAGTAATAAAAACATAAAAGAAAATGTTTATAGACACTTCCTTATTCATTTGTGAGCCATATATATTTCTCTTAATGTCTGGAACTTGTTTTAAAGCAAAAAGCATTATCCACAGCATAAAATTATAGAGAATTGTAACATGTAAGAAATATGTTTACGTCTTTTTAATTTTTATTTTTATTTTTTTTTTGGTACCAGGGATCGAACTCGGGACCTTGCGCTTGCGAGGCAGGTGCCAGAACCACTGAGCTAAATCCCCGGCCCTTTTGTTTTTAATTTAAAGTATAGATTTTTAAGTAGTAAGACTGACTTCCATATTTTATGCAGAACTACACTACAAATATGTTTTTAACTATATTCTCTTTTTTTGCCGTCTTTAGTTGTCTTGCTAGTTCTTTTCATATTATATAGTAGGTCTTTCAAAACATTCACTGGGAATAAAGCAGTTTACAGACAGAATGGTTGGCATTTTGGTGTTCTCAGAAATAATTTATTTTGCATAAACCTGTGGTCAGATCATTTTATGCATATGAAGCCTGGATTAATTTCAAGCATCTTGTTCAGTGCCGGGACATTTACTTCATAAATTTGTTTTTGTTTTGATTTTTGTCATGTAGAATACTGCCTTGGTCATCATAATGTAATGTGTATTTGTGTACCTTCTTTTTCATGTTAAAAATCTTTAAATAAAACGTTTAATAAACATCAAAAAAATAAAAAATAAAATAAAATAAAATGAAAAGTCTGGTGCCTGCCTGCTACATCCGGTAAAATTGGTCCTCAATAAATAAAGGAACTCATATCCACTTTTCATTGATTTCTATGGTGCATGACTACTCAGCAACATCTTGACTTTGGATTTTTATAAGTGAAAAAATAGTGTTTTTGATAATGGAATTCATGATACAAAGTGTCTTTTTAATGCTTCCATTTGATATTCTTCCTGTGGATGTGCACATGAGAAAAATCTTTGTTGCTAGCTACTAATTGTTTTTCTTGGTGTCCTTCTGGGCAGCTCCCTTCTTGGTGTGATAAGCTGCTCTGTCCAATGTGGTAGCCCCTGGGCACATGTGACTAATTTAAATTTAATTAAGTGCATTTAAATATAAATTTAAAATTTGGTTGCACTAGTTATATTTTCAATACCTATATAGCAGCCACATTTGGTTAGTAGCTACAATGTTGGGCAATACAGGTTACAGAATATTTCTATTATTGTTAAAATTTCTACTGGACAAGAGGTAGTAAGCCTGTCATGGTACTTGCAGCTTCTTACACCTTGGAGTACCGCTGTCTGGGAGACAATATCATCCTGCAGAATTTGGAAATGGCAATCTCAGCAGTGTCCTTTAGTGTTCTTCCAGAACCAGTTGGTCCTATAGTGAACAGTGACCAGCATGGGAAGCGACGCCCACCATGGAGGTTGCTGCTCCTGCACACGAAGTCTAGGCATGGTGCCCACAGGATATTGGATATGATTTGTGTGAAGTAACAGACCAAGGAGTAATTAGTTTCTATGATGACAATATGGGCTGAAGGGCTAACTTCTATATAGCAATGGGAATCCTTTTATTTACTTTTTTAAAATTTTAAGGCAGGGTCTCATTAAGGTGAATAGGTTGGTCTTAAATTCCTGGGTTTGCAGTGATCTTCCTGCCTCAGCCTCCTAAGTAGGTGAGACAACAGGTGCGTTCTATTGCAGCCAGTATTGAGACATTTTATTGTATGTTTTTGTAGTGGTGAGGATTGAATCCAGGGGCTCACTTATGCTAGGCAAGTGCTCTACCACTGAGCTGTATTCCTTGCCTGGAATCCTGACTTGTAAAAATGATTTATGGAGGCCAGATATTATGGTTTAGAGCTGTCCGTCCACCCAAAGTGTCATGCATTCAGAGGTGGGGCTTATGAAAGACAATTGGATCATGAGGGTGCTGAACTCATCAATGAATTAATCTACTGAGTTCCATTGAATGTGCTGTTAGTAGGTGGAGTCTGGCTGGAGGTTGGTCACTGAGAACATGACCTGGAAGGGTGTATTCTCGTCTCTGGCTCCTTTTTTCTCCTTCTGGTTTCTGGCTCCCATGCATTGAGTAGCTTTCCTTTACCATAACTTTATGCCTTTGTTTCTGCCTTGGAGCCAACCATGAACTGAATCCTCTGAAAACTGTGAGCTAAAATAAACTTCTCCTTTAGGTTGTTGGCATCGGATATTTTGTCCCAGCAACTGGAAACTTGACTGATACCCCAAGCAATGTTGGAGCAATTTTGGTTGAAGCCTGGTTGCAAAGGTTGGACATGTCTCACATCAGCTAATAGCGCTTAGCATTCCTTTGAAGCTTTGCTTTCTCCCACCATCTTGTCAGACTGGTTTAGTTCTCATCTGAACCAACTGGTTAGGTGAAGATAATGGAATTCTGCCCAGATCCTGTAGCACCACGGGCACAGTGGCTGCCAGTTATGTGTTGGAAGCAACTTGGAATAGCATTGGTAGAGAACACCCTTTCGTATCCATTGGGGAAGGTGAGACTTTCTAATACATGTGTCCGTTCATTGCATGAACAGCTTTGCTGCTTTTAAGGAGAAGTGGAGAAAGTCAAACCCTTTCCTTCTCTTTTGTTCTGGCATAATTTCAGCCGTGCTAATGAATCTAAGAAGAAAGAATTTCTACCTTTTCATTGTCAATGATGTTAGCCAAATTCATTTTCACCTCCTGATTGGATTCTTTCAGGTTTCAACTTCTTAAATTTCTGTTTTAACTTAGCCTGGTGTTTAACTTCTGCGCAGAGGTGACAAATATGATCCCCCCCCCCCCCACTGATTTCTTTCTATTCATTTCTTCTACACTTTGTTGGTATCCGTTTTTGTAACTCAGGGTCCCCTGGGTTCCGGAGTCACACTGAGGCCACATTATACCAAATAAATAAGAATTTTCTTTCAAGTTGTCATCTTTCATATATGCCTCAAGATACAAGTGACAGATGCTGTGGTAAATTCAGGGACACTGTAAGTCACAAGATCAAGCGGGGTCTGTTCTCAGGAAGTCACTCAGCAGGAGAAACAAATACTTAAGCCATTGTTGTTACTTACAATAAAGGAAAAAGCATATTCTGCCTTCGTATTTAATTTTTATTACTTTTTAAATTTGACATTCAGAAATACAAACATTTAAGCAGTTCTTTTTATTTATTATACTAATGTATCAATACTAAGAAGGTGGTGATAGATTTAAGAGCATTTGTGCCAACCTTTCCTGTGCTTTAATAGGGAGGGAGTGATAGACCTGAAGGAAACTGCGCCTGTACGACTGTGCAGGGAGGAAGGACTGGGGAAGAAAACGCTGACCTCGCTGCGGGTATTGGGCGTCGCTTCCTGTCAGGACCACAGCGCACCCAGCCTGACTCCGCCCCAAGCGCCTGGCTCCGCCCCCGGCACGCGGCTCCGCGAGCCCAGAACTACAGTTCCCAGAAGGCCCTGCGGGCCCAGGAGAGAAGGGGTGCCCGCGGCAGGAAAGGTGCGAGTGGGGTCGGCTGCCGTTGGTGTCCGGGTCTCGAGTGGTGTGTCCCGCGGCCGCCGGGCGCTGTGCTCAGAGGACGCGGCCCGGTGTAGCCGTCGCGGCCTCGGGTGCCCGGCGAGGGGAGCCAGCTCCTGCGCCCGCCGCCGGGCCTGGGGCGGGATGTAGAGCGTTGGGCGCGGAGGCCGCTGAGGCCGCGGTGCGCGACGGGATTGCGGAGGGCGCGCTGAGGGTGGAGAGAGCTGGGGGTGCTGAACCGTCTCACGCGCTCGCTCCGCGGTGCGCGAACCGTGGAGTTACCCGAGGGTGAGCCGTGCTGGGGCTCCAGAACTCGGGCCGTGTCAGGGTCCAGGGGGAAAAGTAACCCCGAACTGAGCAGACGCCCACTTTTACTTTTCCGTCCGGGCGGAAACCCCAGGCCTCCCCTGGCCGGCCGCTCCGGATCTGGCAAGTGGGAGTTAGCGGGAGGGGCTGGTTGGGTTCGGGACGGTTTGTTGGGAGAAGCTAGACCTGGGTCTCTCCCGACCATCGATTAGGGGTTTGGGCGAAGGAGCAGAAATAACAGCCGGATGGCAGAGACCGGGATTCAGAAAGGGTCAGTTGAGGGATGTCTTAGAGTCGCTGGAATATATACTGCAAAGATAGTATTTAATTTGCAGAGTGGCGTTAAGCAGGCTTATAATTTATTTTTTTCATATAGGGTACTGCTGTGTTTTGACAGCAAAGGAAAGGTTATCGTACATTAGGTATTCTTAAAGTACTCTGTGTACAGACACACTCATACATTTCTTTAATAAGAATGCGTATCTTCATTTTCCATTTATTCGTCAGACTTATATTGACTGGGCTAGGTGGGAAGTGGGATGCATAAACAAAGAGGTATTGTAAGGCGTGGTCCCTGTAGTACCGGAATCTTCCCTGTGCTAGGGTTCCTTCAGGAAGGTAAAACTCTGGTAACGAGATGGGGGAGAGTCGTTTTGTTTGCAGCCTCATAACTTCAGACGTTGTAGTGGCAGTGGGAGATGGCAGTGATGCTTCTTAGAAACTTGGCTTTTTATGTCCAGGTGAGAGAAGGGTTAGGAGAACAACGTTGCGGCTGATGATTTTTCTTTTTCTTTTCTTTTTTTTTCCACCATTAAGTTTATTGGTACATTTTAGGTATAAAATACATTTACATTCATCGTTGGGATCTTGTACCATTACAAGAGTATCTTGGTTCTTATTTTTTTCCCCCCTTCCCCTGCCCTCCCCTCACCCCCTCCACCCCTCCCCACTTGCAAAGATCCCGTTTCCGTTTTTTCCCTTTCTCATATTTTTTTTACCCTCTTTCTCCTCCCCCCTCAACCTTTACTTCCTGTTACACAATATCAATTACACATTTTTTTTGGTCCCGGGGATCAAACTCGGGACCTTGCGCTTATGAGGCAGGCGCCAGAACCACTGAGCTAAATCACCGGCCCTCAGTTAGACATTTTTAAAATTAAAGTATCAAGACCTAGGAGACATTACCGCAGATTTTACAGAATTTAAAAGGATATAGAAAGCATGTTTCAAAAATGTGTTTTGAAATTGATAACTTCTAAGAAGTACTTTGGAAGACAAATTAATGAAACTCTAGAAGAAATATAAAATTTGAATAGCACCTATTAAAGTATATTCCTAGCTTGAAAACCTACCTATATGACAACAGGCTCGTATACATTTTAACTGATTAAATTATATCAAACATTTAAAGCAGGAAAAAAAAAGGAACACTTCTCCCCTCATTTTAGGAAATCAACATTGTGCTAATCCTAAAACTGGATAAAGATAATAGAAGAAAAAAGTAGGAACATAGAAATTTGTTTAACAAAACAAACTATTAGAAGTCAGATCTGGCAGTATGTAGAAAGTGGTTTTATTATAGGGATGGCAGTGTTGGTTCAGCATTGGAAGATCCACCCCCAAAAGTCATCATTTTAACAGTTTTCTTACATTGATCATGCTGTTCCTCTTTTTCAAAACTTTCTTTGAATGGGTGTTGATAAGGTTATATAGGTTACTAGGTTACGGAAGGAGGGCTTGGGAAGGAGTCATGAAAGGAATGTGAGAGTGGGGAATTTGGGGATAATTTTCTTGAAAAAAAAATTACCTATTTTTTAGAATTCAGAATAGGTAACATTTGTGCAAACTGTTTCTCAAAGATAATTTTGTATTTGGAACTTTGCTAGTGTGAAGTAATTGACTTACTTTAATCCTGATTTTAGTACCTCCAGTCTCAGCTTTTCCTAACTCTCACCTTTGAATCTATTCCTTTAGTGTTTCTATCACTCATTTTTTGAAGTGAAATTATTGAGATCAGTGATGAAGGCTGCATGTTTCATTGACACTGCAGTTTTTTTCTAATATATTTTACATAAATGTAACAGAAGGCTTTGATAATATTTCCTGGTTTTAAAAGAAATATTTTCATTCTAGAAAATTTGGACAATTAAAGTAGAGATTCCCAATAGTAAGCAGCGTTAGCATTTTCCTCTTTCCAGTATGTCTTTTTCTGTCTTTATCAAAATAAGATCGTATTGCACATAGTCTTTTATTTTGGATTTAGAAAACTCAAATGTTTTCTTATCCTTAAATATGCTTGATGACGTTGCAGAATTTCATAGGATGCATGTAACATGTTGAATCTAATTTTGGCTTTTATAACTGATTTTATGAGGAGCAACTTTGTTATTAAGTCTTAGTCTACTTATTTGTTTCTTCAGGATTAATTCCTAAAAGAATAATAGTATGTAATTCTATCAACTTTTTAAGGCTTAAGGTATCAGTTTCTCAACTTGGAGCATTCCACCAGCTTGGAAACTAAATTATTACAATTGAAAATAAAACTTTTTCTCATATTGGTAGGTAAACATGGCATCTTATCTTGTTTATACTTTTTCTTGGATTGTAATGAAGTTTTTCATTTTGTTCTTTGAATTTGTCTTTGTCTCTAAGTTCTGATGACTCTTGAAATTCTTTTTTTGTTTGTATTTTTGAGACAAGGTCTTGCTATGTAGTCCAGGCTGGCCTTGAACTCACTATGTAGCCTTGGTTAGCCTTGAATTCTCTGGCTCCTCCTATCACAGTGGCATGTGCCACCACACCTGGCTTTCTTTTTCAGTTCTTTGAATTTGGTTATTTCAAGTAAATCATACAGTACCTATTAAAAATCCACATCGTTATGCTTCGTATTTTAAGACTGAATTGAAGTTCTGAGATCTAAATTTAGGAAATAATCAGGGGTTTTTTTTGCCTTGTTATAATTTAGCAATCAAATATCTAATTATAATTAGAAAAATTATATGCCTATGTGTAGATTTTTTTGATTAAGGCTAGCTGGAGTCCTATATTCCTCACTTATCTGTATGTCAAGTTCTTTTCCCCTCCTTGGGAAGTTTTCTGCCATCACTTCTATGGACAGTTTTTTTTATGTCATCTGCACTCTCTCCTGTTTCTTCACTGACTCCGATCAGTCATATGTTATTCTTCTTTGCATCGTCTAGCAGCTGCTGGATTGATTTCTCATGGTCCCTTACTATTTTAGAGCAATATTTCTTTTCCTGGTCACTAATTGCAATCTTATCTTCTATATCTGAAATTCTGTCCTCACATTGGCTCATTCTACTGCATAAGCTTTCAATGGAGTTTTTAATCTCCTGGAAATCTGTTTGTATCTGTTTCATGGATTCCATTTGTTTCCTATGTTGGGATTCCATCATGTCCTCAGTTCCTCTATTTTTTTATCTGTGTCTTCTCTAGATTTATTAATCATGTCTTGCACTATGGGCACAATCTCTGCTGTTATCTGAGAAATTATTTCTAATTTTATTTTTTCCAGATCCTCTTTTGTTGCCACTTCAGGGAGTCCAGGTGGTTGCCTATCAGAGTGTTCCATCCCATTTCTGTTTGGGGTTGCTTTAGGTGCTCTGGGAGTCTGGTTTTGAGACTTGTTTATGTGTCTTCTCATTTTGACAGGGGTGGGGGTGTTGATGGTGCCTGTACGGTTCACCTCCTGTGTGCTGAGGGGGGTGGTATGGCAGCCCAGAAGCCTCCTCCTGGGCACTGGGAGCAGTTCACCTCCTGTGTGTTGGGGGAAGGAGTGGTACGGCAGTCCGGAAGCCTCTTCCTGGGCGCTGGGAGTGGCTCACCTCCTGTGCACTCAAAGTTGAGGATTCTTTGCAAGAGAGTCTTGCCATGCCCAGAATCCAAGCACTGTAACTTGGTAGTGGGCAGAGCTACCCCATCAGATGTTTTTCTTGTCAGAGAGCATACTCTTTCACCCCTAAGGCAACTAAAAGCCCAGATACCACACAAAACCTTGAGAAATGTGTGCTTTTTTGGTCTTTGTAGCAATTAGGATTCTGACCACATATTTATTGGAGAAGAGCTTTCTCTTTCAACTGAAGATCTCTCCAATCTCTTAAATTTTGCCAAGAATAATAGTGTTTCTGAAGGAGGACAGTCCAACAATATTATTATTTCACTCTGGTCAAGGAATCTTCCCATTCAAAAACAAACATGTTCTGGAAGTCAGGGCCCAAGGAAATACAAAAAAAAAGTTGCATCTTTGGGTCCACCACTATCATCTTAGGACAAGGTGATAAGTAAGGTACAAGTGTTGGGCATCAATGGATGGATGGCTGTCCCTGTCTGTTTAATTTTCCTTAAATTCTGCATAAAGACTCCCTCCCATGTGTCTGGCTTTTGCAGTGTTGAATTTAGGCTCTTACATGGGCCTAGCAAGAACCAATGAGTATATATTCCATAAGGCAGTAAATCAAGGCTGAGTACTTCACATATCTGTGAAATAGGTGATGGCTCAACCTTTGGATTTTTCATCCAAAATGGATTTCACCATGGACAGACCTGGTGTCCTTGCTTGTCCCTCCCCTCTATCGCAACGTACATCCAGTTTCATCTCTTTGGAGATTTCTCTGGGATGTCGTGCAAGCTTCTGATTTGGGCAGTTGTTGGTGATGATTCATGCCAGGCATCCACACAGTGGAGCATCTTCTCATGATTTTCTGGGTATATTTCCTTTTTTTTAGTGCAACATGGGCAAGTTAGTGAGACCGTGTATCTAAATTAAACATTTAAAAAAGACGGGAAAAGTAGATCAGTGTGAAGAACGTGGCTTCAATCTCCAGTAGAGGTGGTAGGGGGGAGGGGAGGTACAAACAAAACTAACAAGAGCGAAGCAAAGTGTAATGCACATACAAAACATGTGCAGCAAGCCCAAGTAGCCAGCTTGATGTGTACTCACAATGTGCACACACTGTCTATCTGCCACCCAGGTGTTACAGGGGGCCTTCATAATACCCCAGGAGCTTCTGTTGGGTCTCTTAGTCTTTGTTTTCAACCTTTTTATTTTTCATTTAATTATTGTGATTACCAGTGATAGGATATTATTATTCTGGTAATGCTGGAGATTGAACCCAGGGCCTTGCTCACACTCATGTTCCACCACTGACCTAAAAACTAGCCTGGGAGGATTTTAAAAACTTCTTTGATGGATTCTGCACTCTGGCTTCCAAGATCCTGGGCATCCCTTCACAGCCAAATTCTGTGGGCTTTTTTCAGCCTTGTGGCATGTGGTCCCACACACTTAGCATTCTAGAAACTTCCCTGTCTGGCCTCTGTAACTGCCTGTCTGTGTTCCTCCAGGTCCTCTCCACTTTCTGTTTCCTTCTTCTGGACATGTGTGTGGACAGGGTGTTCCCCTTGGTCCGGGCTTTAGCCTCCTCTTCAAGCTGTGACTGGTCCTGGTGTGTGCTGACCCTATGCCCCTCTCCAAGCTCCATACCTCTCTCCAGAGCTACACACTTGTGCCAACTTCCACTGGACTTCCCACTGGGATCCCTCGGGGCATGTCATCCCCAACAGCCCCAACTCTGTCTCATCATCCCTCCTGCCCAAGGATGTTTCAGTCACATTCTCTGTCAGCTTAAAGATCAACATCACCTGCATGGACGCTTCACCCAAAACCCTGGCAACATCGGAGATGTCTCCTCTCAGATGGTAGCATTCCATCTCCTTAGCATCCCTGGAACCTGTCCTCTTTCATACCTCACTTTTCCCTGCCTAAATCTTCATCATCTTTTTCTTGAATAGCTTATTTCTCATTCATATGACTGTTTAGCAGCATAATTAATTGTAAGCAGATTGAAGCCATGTCCTCAAGTATAAAGAGTGAGATGAAAGAATATGATTGGGGAAGAGGGTTCCCTGTAGGGAAGACTTCTCTGAAGAGGCCTCTCTGAGGCCTGAAGCAGGAGTGAGCTAAACCTCAAAACCTTTAGACAGCAGATTCATGGTTCACTGTGTGGTCTTCAGGTCTTCAAGCTGCCACTCCCTGTAAATATTGAGTACTTTAATCTCATCAAATGCTTAAGACTCAAAAACAAAAGCCATATGATATTTCCTTCCTGTCAATGTATCTGATCCCATCTGTTAAGAAAAGATTATTTAATAATATTAGTTAAAGTACAGTAAGACTTTACCCAGGACCTTCGAGACAGGCATAGGGACCACTGATGCAGGGTCTTACTGTGGGGACAGCCGAGGCTCAACTCTGAGTGCAGCCTGGGCACAGGGGATTCACAGCCAAGAGCAGGTGGGGTCAGCGGATGGAAAGTCACTTTGGAGATTCTGTAACCTGTGACAAGCCTCTTCCTGTTGGCAGGCCAGAGTGACCAGGCTTCACTGGGGGACCTGATGGAACGTGAGGGGAGATCCGATCCAAGGGTGGAGAGGTAGTACTAAGCTGATGTCACAGACCCTTCACTGAAACTACATTTTTCACCAGCATTTGTTGTTATCTGATTTTTTTTTTTTTTTGAGACAGGGCCTCGCTTTGTAGTCTAGGATGACCTTGACCTTCCGGTGATTCTCCTGTCTCAGCCTCCCAAGTGCTGGGGTCACAGGTATGTGCCACCACTAATGTTCCCTTTGTGATCTGGCATATTAACAAGTTCTGTAAATGTTGCACAGAAACATGAGAAAAAATGTGAGTAAGCCTTCTTTGTACAGTACAGAGTAAGTCCTATATCTACAATAACTGGGATCAGAACTGATTCGGATATTGAATTTTTATAGATAAACAGAGATAGGTAGACAAAGAGATAGAAAATCTTGGGGATGGGACACAAGTCTAAATATGAAATTCATTGATGTTTCCTGTACATTTTGTGCAAACAGCCCAAAGGTAACTTTATACAATACTTTAAATAATTTTGTGCATAAGAGAAAGTTTCATGCATCATATTGGCACTGCAAAAGCTTTCTCTTTTGGCAACTTTAGATTTCTGACACTATGGGCAGGTACTGCTTTGTGTATTTTGATGTTCTGTTATCCAATACTGTACATAAGATTGTGTGATAATTAAATCATTGTGAATGATATCGCTTATCCATCTAAAATAATCTTTTTATCACAATAATCACCTGCTTTTGTTGTAGATAGCAGTTAGACAGGGCTGGCCCTTGAGGGAGTCAATACAGAAGAAATGAGGCACATTTACTGAAGGCCAGGATTCAAAAAAGAGGAGCTACTATACTTTAATACTTTTCCTAGTCATGAACAGCAGTGATTGATATTCTAAGTAGGCATCAATCACCTTGGGTGGGGACCAAAACCTCCCTTAGCACATTCCTTCCCCAAAATCCTTGTTTGGCCCGAGTATGCTTGCTACATGACTTGCTTCCCCATTTGATCCCCCTTTAGTCAATATGATCTAGTGACTATACTTATAATCATATTGATTGACCCTCATTTTGCCCCACCTCATTCCACCTTGTGTTTTCCCATTGGATCAATATTACCTAAGCGACTATACTTTTCATCTTATTAGTTGACTACAGTTTTGTCCCACCTTGAACCTGCCTCCCCTTATGGCTTTGCTCAAAACACTCTTGAGAAGCAGGGTCAGTGGGCAACCCACTTTTGGGGTGTCCTCTCCTGACCCTCTCAGGCAGGAGCTGTCTTTCTCCCAATGAATAGTCCCTACTCTTAACCTCTGTTGTTTCTAGAATTCATTCTTTGATTTTGGAGAACACAAACTTGGCATTTCAGCAGATGTCTAGCAGGTTGGGAGTTATAATATTTCCGTTATTTGGAGGTCCACGTAGCATACAGCCTATATCACTTTGTCAGATAGTTTTAATACCACTTACCACCTTGCAGTCAGGGTTTGCAAAGAAATAGATTTTATACAGGACACATAATTTATAGGATTATTTTATAATATTCCCCCAAAAAGTCAAATACGGAGGAGCGCAAAAGATCTGTCCACACACTAGAGACCTAAAGAATACAGCTGAGGGCCTGGATCCCACAGCAGTGTCCCCCTCGAGTCCAGCCAGAGCTCTAGAGTCCACGGCAGTGTCTCATGCAAGTCCGTATCGAGGATCTGCATCAGGAAGGCCCAACGGCCAGTCGTGGAAGCCAGAAAGTCTGCACCGTGAGGTGAAGGGTCTATGCGACCAGGCTGAGGGATCTGCACTGGAGCCCTGACGTGATGCTCAGGGTGAGGACCCGAGCTCCTCAGATGATAACAGCTGAGTTCGTATCAGGAAAACCAGCCACGGAAAGCTTCTCCAGAAAAATCAACAGTATACAGTATTCCCCTCCAGTTCTCCTTCTACGCACTGGCAACAATCCTCAGGTGGGTCTTCCAACCCAGAGGCACACTGACTCAGTTCGGCTGCTTCCAAGTTGACTATTAGTTCACCACACATCTTTTAAAAAATATTTTGCCCCTGATATATTTTTCTCTTTTTTATTTTTAGCTTTATTTTGTGTGGGTTTCTAATAATAATTCAGGAGACATTTTTATTTTTTAAACGATTATTTAAAACTTCGCAATCTAGTAACTGTTTAACTTATTCACGTGTCATGCTTTTTCCAAATTTGTATCAGAGTATTTTTCCCCTCTCATTCTTATACTTTCCTGCTATTTTTATTTTTTTCTTTTGTTAATTTGAAATAGTTTCTTTGCTTTTTATCTTAGTGATTTGGAATCTACTCAAGAGATGTGATTCTACAATATCTCGTTATTGTTTTTTAATATATTGACCTCTATTTTCCAAGAATAAAACAGTATCGTTTTGAAATGACAGACCACGTTTTAAAGCAACGTTTGTTAGCTTACACTTGCTGGGTGGTCTGTGTGTAAATCAATTTTGTTCTGGTTCAGTTTATGAAAGCAGGAGCTCGGGATAGGAGGAGCTGAGCAGCAGAGGGCTGCGTGCACACCTCTTCGTGGTCCTCGCCGGCGTGGGGACACTGTCCTGTCCTGGCCTCACCTCGGTCCGCCCAGCCCGGTCTGTGCAGAGAGCGATCGCTGCCGGCTGAGGCGCCCTCCCCAGGAGGTCAAAGGGAACGGGATGGAAGCGCGCTCGGCCTGCGCAGTGTGCAAATGTGTTCCCTGGGTGCGCAGGAGCCAGCGGCGCTGTTCTGCTTGTCTTTAGACTGCAAAAGTCAAGCTCAGGAGGGCCACAGCTGTCCAAGGTCTCAGGATAGCCCGGCCCCCCGGACGAACCCCAGAGCCAGAGGCACAGCAGAGGCCTGACGCCGTGCCCAGGGCTACTCAACTGCCTCCTGTACGGATTCCAGTGCGACTAACACCTGCCTGGGGAGATCTGTCACTCCGCGAGCTCTGCACCCGCGCAGGGCCTGGGGCAGCACCGAGCCCGCCATCGTCCTTCTGGTTCGGACGCGTTGCTCCATTTGTCCAGCAGGTGGCGCCACACAACCGCCGGAATCCGTGGCTTCCCAGCTCACTTTGAGAATTAAAAGCAAAAATCAACATTGGGTCTCAAACAAAAGAGGAAAATAAAGGAGATACAGTTTAAAATCAAAGACCAAAATACATTTTAATATTTCTATACAACTATGTTATATTTAGAAATTAAGTTTTAAATAATTTATAAAACTTTCTTTTAAGAACAGCAATAAACCAAACAATAAGAAAACAAAACAAGGGCCGGGTATTTAGCTCAGTGGTTCCACCGCCTGCTGCGCAAGCGCAAGGTCCCGAGTTTGATCCCTGGTACCAAAAAAACAAAAAACCCGGAATCTCTGTGTTGTTTTAATTTGTATTTTTCTAATGATCAGGGATCCTGAAGCTTTTTAAAATCAGCTAATTGGGTGCGGGGGATTTAGCTCAGTGGTGCCACTGCCTGCCTCGAAAACACCAGGTCCTGAGTTCGATCCCCGGTACCCCCCCAAATCAGCTAATTGGCTGGGAGCCCTTGTTCCTTCAGTGCCATCCCATCCGTTGTCTGGGGGGGACAGCGAGGAGGCCTCTGTGGAGAGCACCTGCCTGTGTCCCTTGCTCTGGGGAGCTGGGCAGTGGCCGGCTCTTGGAGATACTGAGAGCCAGAGGTGACTCTTGTTCCTCCTTGTGGGCAGTGCTGGGTCCCCCAGTGTGGACGGGTGAGAACCCCAATCCTTAACTCAGGCCCAATGCTCTAGGCTGGTGACCATCCGTGTGACCTTTGAAGAGGGCTGTTCTTTTCCTGGCCACTTTGGGTCACAAGATCACAGAGAAGGGAGCCTCACAGGGGGATAGAAATTGTTTGTCAGCCCCCTGAATCATTCCACAAGCTCTGCTTATTTCATATTTATCACATAACTCATGGCCTGACATGAACCCCCAAACACTCGTGGTAGGTGCTATAATCTGCTCCTCTCCTTTCATAACCCTAATTTTCTATATACTTAGAGAAGGAGGGTTATATGGCAGAGTGATTTTCTCAATAATACTTAATTCTGAATAACTTAGTACAGAGTTTAACTGGCCTTTGGTGACGCCTGAAGATTACTGTAAAATCAGATGAGAATTAATCTCCTCCAGTGTTCAGCACTGTGGCCAAGAGCATTTTAAAATATATTTCACCCCTTAAAGCTTCCTATAAACTATTTATGAAATTCTAAGTCAGTACACCTGTAATCCTTAGCGTCCAGCCCAGGGCAGTACTGGTGAACCTGCTGCAATGTGTTACAGATGTGCTGTAGCAACCAGGGAGGGAGGAGGAGGCACCATTGCCAGGCATCAGAACTATCTGCCACGGTACTAGATGAATTTGAGTTACTTTCAGGTAAGCACCAAAAACTCCTATGGGATAGCCACTTATCCCATCTTACAGGACAGGAAATTGAGGCTTGTGAAGTTTAAGCGTCTTGCCTAGCTCACAGTGACCGTCAGGAGCGTGGTCAGGACACAAGCCCTGCTGGCGCCTTGGGAATCATCTTCTGACCTCCATCTAGGCCATCCAGTCTGATGCCAAGTGTCCCTGGCAGGGTGCAGACGGGGTCAGAGGCTCCATGCTGGATCTGATTTGGGGTAGATGGAGGCAGATGTATGTGCCTGTGTCATCTGGCTCCTGGAAGACAAGAAATGATGACCAAAGTGGCACTCCTTTCACAAAGGGACTGGCAGGGCTAAGGGAAGGACCAGGGCACCTGAGGCACTTGGGAAGGTCACCCCTCCAGGCTTGAGGGGACCAGGAAGGGGCATGGCAGGTGGCCAGTGTGGTGTGGGAAGGAGGTCCCCCTAAGCTGTGGCCCAGGCTGGAGGACCCTTCCAACCTGCACCTCAGGACACTGAAGCTAGAGCTCCAGGGTTACCAGTGTTACCACTCCTTGGTGTGTTTACTGTAAGGAGTTGAAGCTCACTCTCCTGTCGGCTCCCTGCCAGTTCTCAGAGGTCCACTTCTTTTTCTCTCTTTGCAGGGTCGCTGTTTTCCTGGTGTCTGGATTCCAGGTCCAGGGAGGCTGTGTTTTGCTGCCAGTCTCTACTCTGCTGGTCTGGAAGCAGCAACCTCTCCACCCTGAACCCTGGTGTCCTGTATGACAAGGGTATCGGCCATTGCACTAATGAAAACATGAATATAAATATAATTGTATTTACTGAAAGGAACTGTGCCCTGTACACTACTGTTACCTCATTAACAGAAAACACAATATATGTTAGTGAAATTTCCACATCAAATCAACTTCATTCTCTGTAATAGCTGCATATTATTCTACTTCATTATATTGTTTCTAGTTCTTTTCTATTGAAAGCAATATTACAATAAATAACCCTATGTAAGATGGGCACAATGGCACATACCTATACTCCCAACTGTTGTGGATGCTGAGACAGGAGGATTGCTTAAGTGCAGGAGTTCAAAACCAACTTGGGTAACATAGTAGGATCCCATCTTGAAAAAATTAATAAAATGAGAAAAAGAAATATATCTTTGTACATTTATGGAATTGGACTCTGTCTTCGTTACTTTTTGTAGCAGACACCTCTGCCCAGTATTAGCAGGTGATAGTGGCACAAGCTTTTTGCCCCTCTATAATTTGGCTGTATTGTCTTAGGAGTCTGAGCGAAGCTTTATGTGACTCAAATGGACATGTCGGATAGCAGAATTGGGCTAGTATTGCTCCTTTGCTAATGTCTGCTACTGAGACTTAAATCCTAGTGCTGAAGTAGCAGGGCTCGGCTGAGTTCACTTCCAGCCAAGCTCAACTGACTTCAACTAAATTATTCCCCTCTGAATTAACCATTTGTTCTCTTCTGCAAAACATATGCTAGAGCCCTCCTGCTTATGATACTTGCTATCAGCATGTGTCCCGAGGCCTGTCCAACTTCCCTCCTTCCCACACTCGTAATAAATAAACACTGGATGGCCTTGGAGTCCTTTGTTTTTGCTGCCCAGAGCAGCTTGGATCAACCAAAGACTCAGTTTGTTTCAAGACTCAGTCTCCGTGACTTTATTCCCACTTTCCTCTCTCTCAGGCATTGTACTGGCTCGCAGAAGATCGAGACCCGTGGCCAGGGTTTTCAATAATGTCTCTTACAACTTTTTTCTCATTGCTGAGACAAAATACCTGACACCAAAGGTTAAAGGAGGAAAGGTTTATGGTAGCTCACAGTTTGTAGAGGTTTCAGTCCACAGTTAGCTGGCTCTAAGGCAGAGTGGGACATGGCAGAAGAGAAACGGTTCATGGACGGCGGCAAAGCAGTGAAGTAGTGAAGCAGCAAGTGACAACAGTGACCCTCTTTCTGTCCCTTATATTCTATCCAGGCTACACACCCTTAGGGCAGGTAGCACTCACATCCATGGTGGATCTTCCCCTTATCCACACTCAGAACTGTGCCAAACCAGTCAGTGGAGTAATTTAGTAAAAAAACACCCAGCATCACACACTCTAGATCCAGCCACCTCTGAAAAGCCCCATCTGTGACCGTGCGAGGCTTTGGAGGGACAGCTAGATACAGTCATAACAAACTCAGAACTCCTAGAAGTTAAATAGCTGGATTAAAGGTATGCACACTTTATCAAGTAGCACATGATAGAGCATGTGACAGAGTGCCTGCTAACATGCAAAAGGCCTTGGGTCTAAACGCCATCGCCTAAAAAAGAAAAAGATGTGTTTGTTACCAGCTAGCATGGATCCTTGCTATAGTGATAATAAAAATTAAAACTAAAGCATGAATTTGCAAAAACAAAAACTTTAATTAATAGTAAAAGAAAAAAGGGGAACACAGCTATGACAAAGGTTAAGCCAGTCCTCTGACAAGGAAAGTCAGAGCAGTAAGGACAGCATGCGGCTTGGGGAGCTGGAGGTCCACTCTTTGTTTTGTTTTTTGGTTTTTTGAGACGGTCTATGTAGCCCAGGCTGGCCTCGAACTCCTGGTGATCCTTCTGCCTCTGCCTCCCCAGTGCTGGGATGACAGGCATGCACCACCACACCCTGTTTGGAGGCCCACTGTGATGCACCCATGCAAGCAGAAGGCCAGCTCCTAGGGTCAGCCAAGGCAGCCAGGGTCCCGCTGACCATGAGGTGATCGTGGTCTGGGTCCTGGTTTCCTGGATCTAGAGGGGTCCTCATGCCTTGACGAGCAGTTCTGGTTCCATTCCATGAAACGGTTCTCTGTTTGTGGTGGTTCCCATCCTGAGAGGCTCTGCTGTTCCTGAATCCAGGTGGTCATGGGTTTAGGGTGATGGCTGGAGGTGTCTAAGTGCCCTTCCAGCAAGGGGTCTGTAATTCGACTTGTGAAAGTTGATAATCAGGTGTTTCTGTAAATCCTGAAAATTATTTCTTTTTGTCCTGGTGTCCTCCTTCTTGAAGGAGGTGAGACAGGTAAGTTGGGGCTAACAAGCTCTGTTCTGCTGACTTTGACCAGACACTCCCTCACTGACCACATGCACAGCTGAGAAGTGTTTGACCCTGACTTTCACAAAATGGAGGCCAAGCTTTGTTCTCCTTTCAGATAGCAACTGGGCATTTGCAGGCTTGAGGGAACAGCCATGGGCTTTAGCAAAAACTGTTTTGAAGTCCCTGTCTGTGTCAGAAGGAACCACAAACTGCACCAGCAGAGAGAGGAGGAAGGAGCCAGGCTGGAGACACAGCCTCGGGGCTGTACCAATAGTGATGGTGCATTCCAACCAGACCCTGACTCCTACCAGCACCTTCAGCTCAGAACTCTGAGCACCAGGATGATGTGGAGTCCCCGGAGATGGCACCAGAGGGCTGATTCCCAGGGTGCATTTGGAAGACACCCACCTTGCCTTCTGCCCATGATTATGAAGCAGGGCAATGTCCAGGATCACACGTTGTGATGTCACCGGCTGGGCTCACCATGTGAGCAGGTGCAGAAAGAACACAACACTGGAACAGTTGCTTTCTAAGGGAGAAGGGAGGGGAGGTCTAAGGATGGGTGGTAAAGGTGCAGGTCCCAGGGGTGCTGCTGTGTGAGCCTCCCTGCGGGGGCCATTGCTAGGCTGACTGAGCCTGGCCAGGCAGAGCGGGATGCAAGTGCCAGGTGCCAGGAGCTTTTCCTCTCCATCTCAGTGCAGGGACCACTGCACAGAGGGGTAGCAGTTCACTCAAAGATGCAGAGCTGGCTGTGGGAGGGTTTGAATCCAGGTCTGACACCATCTGCGGGCTCAGATACCACTCTATGCAGCACTTCAACGGGGTTGTGCTTGTGTGTTCTTTAGTTCATGAGTTAGACTGGTGGCACTGGTAGCAGACGGCAGTACTACAGTTTAGCCTTCTGGAGATAAAGCAGTAATTTGTCAGGAGAGCGTGAGGCCCATATGACAGTCCAGGAAGGAGGTCCCCTTATCCCCTCCATGCCCGTCACATGGAGCACGTGGGTTCCTGTGAAGAGTGACACTTCAGCTGTGAGGCTACTTGGAGGGCAGGTGGGCCAAGGTCAGTAACAAGGAACTAAGGGTCAGCTGACATATCTGTGCTCACAGGTGTCTCTCCAAGGCTGCCCAAGCCCCCTAGCATCCCTGGCAGGGGAGCAGGCTGGGGTGCAGGCCAGTGCATCAGAAGTCCTCAGGGGTAGAGCACAGTCACCCACCCTGGGGAGTCGGTCTCTCCTGCCAGTGGCTCACAGGTGGGTGCAGCCATCCAGCAATGTCTCCCCTGTCCCTCAGCCTGGGATCAACCCACCTGGTCACACAGTTTGACCCTCCAGGCCAAATGCCCCAGGGAAGTAGCCTCTCCTATTCTGGATTCTGGTGTCCTCCATGTCCTCTCCTGCCTGTTTTACCCTCTGAGGACACACGGTGGGTGGACACAGCACCAAGTGAAGGTGCCCAGGACACTAAAAAGAGGCCAGATGGGGACTCACAGCTTCCGAGGCCTCTTGCTTCCTTTCATAGATGGGAAGAAAAA
Organism: Heterocephalus glaber; assembly: GCF_053883595.1. Classification (NCBI taxonomy): domain Eukaryota; kingdom Metazoa; phylum Chordata; class Mammalia; order Rodentia; family Bathyergidae; genus Heterocephalus; species Heterocephalus glaber. The sequence continues at coordinate 146,253 of NW_028258427.1, forward strand.
GGTCTGCTGCAGATTACCATGTCTGGAATTTGATGATTGCAAGCCCATGACTGAGTGTAACACATTGCTCTGTCTTCTGCATTTTCTGTAACTTGCTAGCTGAGTCCGGAGGTGTGATGAGATTCAGATTTGAATTTGGGGTAAGGTGAGTTCCTGGTAGGTGTGTTCTCCCCCTGGAAGGCAGGTAACATCTGGTGGCTCTCTTGTGTAACATTAGCAGCTGTTGATACTCAATACCTGGCTTCCCGGGGGTTATAACAGTGATTGGTTATCATTTCCTCCCACTTTCCATCTGCATCGATTACTGGATCCCTTCTATAAAGAGAAATTGCCTGCCTCTGCTACTTGGTCACCCAGGGCATTGTCCCTCAGTGCTGGAGGATCCTGGGCACATAGAGTATCCCTGCCTCCATGTGGGGACACTGAAGTCGGAGGGCCAGAGTGGACTGTCACCAGCAGAACTGCCTGGCTGGGCCCCAGCTAACCCAGTGCCATCATACATGAATCAAAGGTGGTTGTGGTTGTTTAAGGCTGTAGATGATCAAGGAGTGTCCTCTGGTGGCAGAGCCAGGCCTGGGGTCCATGACCTGTTATTCTTCATAACAGGTCAGACCATGAAGCATCTTAAACAACATCCTGTATGGCCTTGTTGTTTATGGGGTAGCTGGGGGCCTGGAGGCACATGGACACACACAGGTTTGTTCAGGAGCCCAGGCTCTGGGCACCTCCTTAAGGGAAGCTCCCTGATCCCCCGTGGTCAGCACAGGCTCTGGTGACCACCTGGCATTCTCTCTGTGCAGCTGTGCTATGGCCCTGTGCTAGGCCTGCATTTGGCCTGGCCTCATTCCTCCTGTGACCCTAGCACGTCTAATAGATGCTTGCTGAGTACACATGGAAAGAGGAATGAGAGATGGTGCCACTCTTCTGGATGTGAGGAGCCAGGCTCTGGAGGACACCCCATGATGCCATCCCATTGGGATCTCCACAATGGATGAGTCCACTAAGGAAGGCAGAGCCCTAGGATCCAGTCAGCTCTGAGGCCTCCCCTGCATACTGCTGCTTCAGGGGCACCCAGGGAGCAGCCAACTGTCAGGCCCAGGGCAGGAGCCAGGGCTGTGGGATAAGTGGGCAGGGCTGGGGGCCATGGCCCCAGGAATTCCGCTAGTGAAGGAGCTGGAGGGGTCCTGCACCCCACCCTGGCCAGGGCCAATCCCCACAACATAGAAGCCAGCTGGGGAGCAGCAGTGGGGACAGGGGGCAGCAGGTGGCAGGGTTCAGCCACCCAGCTGGGACAGGGGCCAAACCCCAATTACAGGATGGAGGAAGCTAGGCCCCTGGTCCTCACACCAGGCAGATGACAAGGCAGGACCTTGGGGCCAAGGCTAAGTCAGGAGCCCTGTGTGCAGGACTGAGAGGAATGGAAACCCCACTCATCCCTGACTAAGCTTTCATCTCTCTCTCATGTTGAGACGTCCTGTGGGAATCGATCTAGAGGCAGCAGGGTGCTCCATGGTGCAAAGATGACAGAGAGAACACAGGCCCTGTGTCTTGTTGTCTGCCATCCTCAGACATGACTTCCACCTTGGGGTACAATGTGGCTGCTGAAATTCAGCCTTCCCATGGCTATTCCAGACTGCAGGCACAGTAGGGGTAGGAGAAGAGCATTCTCCTTCCTGTAGGGCCATTCGCAGGATTGTGCAGACTGCTTTACTTACATTCTGTCGGCCAGAAGTGAGTCCTATGTCCTGTGGCAAGGGAAGATAGGAAATCTGTCTCCTTGCACAAGACTGCAAGCTTGGCTAAAAATCAGAATCAATCTCTGAAGAACAAGAGAGCAGTGACAGCGGTTATGCCACCGGTTGGAGGTCAGCAGGGGAAATAACTTAGGCCAGGTGCTGCCCAGGGTCCTGGTCGAGATGTGGGCAGGATGGGGACAAGAGTCCAGAGCTGCAGGCCTGGCCTTGGGCACTGTGGAGGACCTGCTTCTTGCTGCCCCAGTGCACATGCTGTCATTGAGCACAGGGACACTCTTGGAGGAAATGGTTTCTGGGGCCCAGTCCAAGGGCGGCTGGTTCATTGCTGTGGCCTGGAGTGGGGTGGAGCATCACAGTGGAAGGGTATGAAGGAGGACAGCCACTTACCTCATGGCAGCAGGAGGCAGAGAGGAAAGGGAAAGGGAAAGGGCTGGACCATGAGAGGAGGGGTCTCCAAGGTCATGCCCCCCAAATCCTCTCCCTTCAATGAGCCCCACATCCTGTTTCATGCCCCGCGGTGATCCTATCTGATTAGGATCTTGGCGACGGATGAGTCAACTGAGGAAGGCAGAGCCCTTGGGATCCAGTCACCTCTGGGGCTTCCTCTGCACACTGTTGCCTCAGGGATCAGGCCCTCTACACACAAGGTTCCATCCCCAGGGTCAAATTCACTCAATCTTGGGTGTAGCGGGGGTGGGTTTTGGAAGAAAGTTCCCAGGCAGTCGCTATGTGCTGCTGAGCCTGAGCCTGCTTGGCTACTGTGGCATTTTCCCATGGGATTTGCCTGCCCTTTGCCCCAGAAATGCGCTGTCACTGAGCAATCCTCTCTTAGGGGATTAAGCGGTGTCCAGGTTTCGTGTTATTACGAACCCAGAGGCAGCACCTCTTTCTGTGAAAGCTTTCTAGTGCCTATTTTAGCCTTTGCAGGCCACAAAAGGTCTGTCACACTTTTTTTTTTTGGTACCAGGGATCGAGCTCAAGCTCTCGTGCTTGCCAGGCAGTGCTGTGATGCAGAGCTAAATCCCCAGCTCGTGTCACACTTTTTAACTTGGTCACTGTGGCACAAATGTAGCCACAGGTGCAGAGATGAATGAGCCTGGCTGTGCTGCAGCGAAACTTTGTTGGCACAAACAGATCTGGACCCACAGCCACAGGGGATGGACCTCTACCCCAGAGTATGTGAAGGGAGTTTCCCTGGAAGCTAATCCTTTAGTGTGAACTATCCTGTTCTCATGACAGTAGGTTTATACTGCTCATTTATAGAAGTAGACCCATCTTCAAACTTAGAAGCACATTTAGTGGTTGCAGATGATAGCTGTGGTTTGTGTTTTTAATCTGTGACTTTCACTTCAGTACTGAGGAACCTAGACAGTGCCTCTATGGAACCCCAGGGGTCCACAAGGAGCACAGTTTGAAAAACATTGCAGAAGGAAAACTTCCTGGAAGTGGAATTGCTGGAGCAAAGGACCTAGGCCTTTTAAAAGCTTCTTCACAAGGCAGTGGGGTCCCTAAGGTGAGTGTAAGCACACCTGGTCCCAATGGGCCAGCATTTTCAGAACTCTGCTTGCCTCACCTCAGCAGTGTCCCAAACCCAGGGCCAATGTTCGGGGTGGGGGAAATCCTGAAGTCAGCTAACAGTCCATCACAGCTCACACTGATACAGGGGGAAATGTAGCTCCCAACCTGCTTAGATGTCAGATACACTGAGTTCATGTTCCCCAAAATCAAAAAATGAATTCTAAGGAAAAATGGAGGTTAAGAGTAGGAAAAATTGGGCTTGAGGGGGGGGATGGGATAAAATAACATAAAATTTATTTTTAAAAAGAGTAGGAAAAATTTATTGAAAGCGATAGTTCCTGGGAGATAGGAGGGGACTCAAAAGTGGGTTGCTGTGCTTGCTTCGGCAGCACATATACTGAAAAAAAGTGGGTTGTCAATGAGCCCACTTCACAGAGAAAATTTTATAGAGCAAAATCACAAGGTGGAGGGGCTGGGGGTTTGGCTGTGCAGCACCGTGTCTGACTCACAAGTGCAAGGTCCTGAGTTTGATCTCCGGTACCAGGAAAAAAAGAAAAGAAAACAAGTCCTGAGGTGGGTACAATGTGAGTTAAAACCGTGATCAATCAACATGATTACAAGTATAGCCATGTCAGGAGCAATGCTACATAATTTTAGGGAAAAATCATTTGATTTGGCCTAGTTCTCCTGCCTACAGGCCAGCTATGGCATTTTGAGACATAATTCCATTTTGGCCTCCGGTCACAACTGAAACCTCAGTGATCTGGTGATGCTGTGATTCTCCAGGACAAGATTATACCAACTGAAGACATCCTGGGAGGAACAAAATCTTCATCTATTCAGTTCCTCATTGTTCTTGAATTGTTACACTTTGTTTATCTGGATGTACTGAACTCTGTGCAAATCATTTGTTACATTTGTTTCTCCGAATGTGCTGAGGTAAACTAGGGGCTTTCATCTTTGCTGCTCAGAGCAGCACTGATCAGGCCCAAAGCTCAGCTTCTTCTTCAAGTCTCATTTTTTCTACCTTTCCTGTGTAATAAGTTAATTCACTTTGGGCTGCCGTAGCTCGCAGGAGGCTAGGACTTACTGCAGCGGTTCTAGTAACGTCTCCTTTCTCTGTTCCCTACATAGCCATTTAGGTAATACTGATCCAATGGGGAAGCAAGTCATGTAGCCATAGTACATGGAAAGAACAAAGACCATTTTAGGAAGGGATGGATCAGGTGACTGATATCTATGGAAACCTTATTGGATCAGGAAAGTATAATCTTCAATTTATTGCTTGTCCCTCAGGGAGGCTTGTAGGCTTGGTCACTCCATCTTTATCTTGAGGCTTGGCCTTTAACAGATACACCTTCAGCCACAGTTGTGATGTATTCTCATCTTCTGCACTGACTCCTTTGAGGGCCTAGCCCTATAATATTTCTACCTAACTTAGCTGTCTAGAATATTCCCCCCTCTGAAGAGGTACCCCTGACTCCTGTGAAGAGGACAAGGGGCAATGACTGTTCCAGCTACTTCAGGCTGAAGGGAGGTCATAGGTGTGCTCAGCAGAGATACTCTCTAGAGGGTCTATCTAAAGGCTCTTGACAGATGCTAGGTGTTCTCATCTTGGGCAGGCATATAACTAATTCTGGAGGAGACAAGGCCAAAGAAACAAGTCAACAAGACTATTATGAATACAATCAACAAATATTTCCACCAGGAAAAGCCAGTAATAGCTTCCCACAAAGAGGGTAAGGAAATGTTCAGGAAATTTCAGAATCCAACATGGCATAATCTGTCATTTAATATCTTGAACAGCTATCAAGACATTAGCAGATGGATCGGGAATATACACACAATATTCAGATCTCTGGTACCAAAAAACAAAAAAACAAAAAAAACAAACACCAAAATACAATTGCACAGTACCCCCCTGTATTTTTTCTGTTTTAAAAGAAAAGGGCTCACCCCAGTTAGTGAAAGTTTCAACCGAGACCAACAGGTCTTAGAGCCCCTTACTTCTTGGCAAATGAGTAAAATCAAGCTGTCAGTCTTTTTTAGGGTATTTACCATGTCTCTGTATACCTGCAGGGTCTATGGTCTGGTTAAGAGGATTGTTTTTCTGGCAAAGCTCACATGTCTTATCTATCTGCTGTACTATCTGAGTCCCTTTTTTATGAATAACTCTGAGGCCATCTGGCGGATCTTGTCTCTCCCCAAGTGAATGATTTGATGTAAAGACTTAATAATTTTCCATTGACTAGTACCAGGAAGAAACAATTTACCATCATCTGATTGTACCCATCCTGATGGAAGGAACTCACACCCATGGGAGAGAGCCCATTCAATTTCTGACTGAGAATATTTGGGTCGAGTAGGACCAAGGAACCCTTCCCAGATGAGGGGGCCTGAAGGGAGGGCCCTCGAGCAGCTTCTTTTGCAGCTGTATTAGCCAGTCGGTTACCTTCAGATGCTTTGTCAATTCCTTTTTGGTGCCCTCTATAGTGAGTTACCACCACTTTGGAGGACATATAGACAAATGATAAAAGTTTATCTCTCTCTTTATGATACTTTATGGGAGATCCATTGGCTTTTAGATAATTCCTTTCCTTCCATATGGCTGTTATGAGCATGCAGCACTAGGAAAGCCTACTTTGAATCAGTACAAATATTCACTTACTTTCTTTCACTGAATTGTAAAGCCCTTGTCAGAGCTATGAGTTCTGTTACCTGGGCACTAGTCCCAGGGGCAAGTGAGGAACTTTCAAGTATCTGATGTAGAGTCACTACTGCATACACTGGCTTTTTTGGTCCCATTTTCTGTGAAGGAACTGCCATCACAGAAGAAGGTCAAATGACTTGGATAACCTACAGGGTATTGAGCAGGTCCTTCATCCTGCCTAAGCACTCCCAAAGCCATGCCCTGTCTTTCATCAACATATAGATTGAAATGGTGTCCTGTTGGCAGGCTTAGTGCTGGGGCATTTAGAAGCACTTGCTTAAACTTTTGGAATACAGTCTGGGGATCAAGTTCCCAGTTTAAAATATGGGTACCTATTTGCCTTTTGGGCTTGCTTCGTGAGCCAATAAAGGGGTCATGTGATCTCACCGTACCCTGCTATCCAAAGGTGTCAAAAGCCTAAAATCCTCTAAGCTGTTTTAGGGCCTTGGGCTGTGAGAAGTATTGGTTTAATTCTCTCTTCTCCCTGTCGTTGGGTTCCCTTAGATATGATAAGGCCCAAGTATTTTACCTCAAGTCTGCAAAGTTGTGCCTTAGACCTAAAGACCTTATAAACTCTGTCTGCTAGAAAATTTAGCAGGGCACGGGTGCCCTGGCTAGAGAGTTCTTCTGAGGGGGCACATAACAATATATCATCTACATATTGCAGGACTGTGACTCAGGAAAATTCAAAATTTGCCAAGTCATGGAAAGCACTTACCCAAAAAGATGAGGACTGTCTGAATCCTTGAGGAACCACAGTCCAAGTCTGTTGAGAAGTCTGGTCATGAGAATTTTCAAAGGCAAAAAGAAACTGGGAATCTGTATGTAAAGGAACACAAAAGAAGGCATTTGTTAAATCTAACAGTGAAAACCAACCAGTATCTTCCAGAATCTGAGAAAAGAGAGTGCATAGCTTAGGAACCATCGGGTAAATTGGCACCATTGCCTCATTTACCAATCTAAGGTCCTGTACTGACCTCCACTCTCCATTGGTTTTGTTTTTTTCCATTGGTTTTTAAACTCCCAAGATTGGAGTGTTGCTGGGGCTGTTACAGGGTGTAAGTAAACTTTGGGCCCTTAAGTTGTCAATTATAGGAAATGGTCCTTTTTTAACTTCAGGCCTTGGAGGGTATTGTCTCTGATGAGGTAAAATAGCAGAATCCTTAAGATGTATTTGCACTGGGAAACTCTTACTGCTCTTCCTATTTTACCTTTAGCGGCCCATACTTCAGAATTTATTTCTGTCTCCACTAGAGGGAGGCAACATACCTGACTTGGGTGCATGAATATTACAGTATTCAAACAAGATTAGATATCTCTCCCCAGGAGGGAAACTGGATTTTCAGGCATAATCAAGAAGGAATCAGACTGGGGATGTTGCTCAGTGGCACCATACCTGCCTGGCAAGGGCCAGGTCCTGAGTTCGATCCTTGGTATTGAGGGAAAAAAAAGATAAAGAAAAAGAAAAAAGAATGAGAGGGCCAGGGATTTAGGTCAGTGGTGCCACATCTGCCTTGCAAGCGCAAGGTCCTGAGTTCTATCCCTTGTACTGGGGAACAAAGAAAGGAATAGGAAGAGAAAGGCATCCCAGTTACAGCCTCAGGATTGTGAGAAACAGTAAGTTACCTCCTCTCCAAAGACTCTTTTCACTGAATATGATGGCTAGAAGGAGGCCAGGGTTAAAATGAAGGACCAAAAGACATGTGACAGTGTCCAGCAACAGGATTTTTCCCCCTTTATAGTCGTGATTACCTGGGGCTCCTCCATGGAGATGATCACCTGGCCAGAATGAGAAGGCAGAGAGCCCACCCAAGACCTTTCAGTCTTGCTGGACAAGCTGGTAAGATGGGTCTGATACCTGGGACCTCCATCTCAGGGGACAGTCCAACTTCCAGTGGTTACCTTTGCACTCGCGCATGGCTCAGGGGGCCTCTTGTCGTAATGGTTCCTATCACAGTCCCTCCAAGGGTGGCCTGGCTTTCCACGGCAAATGCAGGTGAGTCTAGTCATCAAGATCTTCTTGGAGCCCTAAGAATCAGACTTAGAGTCTATTCCTTTTAAGGCTGCAACCAAGGCAGAAATTTTCTTTTGGCCTCTTTGTTATCTCCTGTTGATCTCTTCCTGATCTTGATTATAAAATACTGAGGTGGAGCTGAGCACCGTAGTGCATGCCTGTAATCCCAGCTCTCAGGAGGCTGAGGCAGGAGGATCCATGAGACAGACCAGGCTGGGCTACATAGTGAGTTCAAGGCCAGCCTGAACTACATAGTGAGACCCTGTCTAAAAGTAAATAAATAAATAAATAACATAATGTAACATAAAATACTGAGGAAGCAATTCTCATTAAAGTATCAAGTGGGGTATCTGGAGCAAAAGCCATCTTTTGTAGCTTTTGCCTAATATCTGAGGCTCACTGAGTGGTAAACTTGTCTTTAAGAATAATCTGGGGCCGGGGATTTAGCTCAGTGGTTTTGCCGCCTGCTGTGCAAGCACGAGGGCCCGAGTTCGATCCCCGGTACCAAAAAAAAAAAGAATAATCTGTTTTTCTACTGAATCAGGAGCCAGGGATGTATGCTTCATCAAAGCCTCTTGTAAATGATCTGTTGGAGGGTAATCAATCCTCCAACTGCCTGGAAAGGGGGACAGTGAAGGCTAAAGAAAGACAATGAGACTTGCATAATTTCATAGTGTATGGGGGGCAAGGAGGTCAGTGCCTCAGGGTACGCAAAGACAAAGACACTTCAAGCTAGCCATTATCTATTGGCTACATGCAATAATTGCAGGGAGCATCAGGTGACTTAGGGGGCAGCAGTAACCCTATGTTGATGAGGACCTTATGCTGATGAGAGTGGTAAGGAGAACATTCTTATAATAGTAGGTGGGACAAGATAGCAGGATAATAAAGAAGTTGTCCTTCCCCCAGGTGAAATCTTTCTCTTTTATTATTACTACTGGGTGACAGCTGATGTACTTTTACCCTTGAGCGTCACAGTATCACAGAACCATTAAGGCCTCAATGTGTGACTGGAGGTAAAACAGACTTATTTTTCTGCATGCCAGAGCTGGCTTGCAGGCAAGGTGACATTGGGCCTTAGACAGCTATAGGCATACTTTAATTATGAAATTATTTTTCCAAAAATATTTATGTAGTATGGCTGTCAACATGATCTAAGAAGGCAGAGGAATTCTCGTCTTTCTACTGATGAATAGTTGACAATTTAAAATAATTGATGGGGTTAGTTCTTCTTCGTCTCCTTCTTTTGCAGTACTGGGGATCGAACTCAGGACCTTGTTCTTGTGAGCCAGGGTTGGTGTCACTGAGCTAAATCCCTGGCCCTTAGTTCTTGTTTTTCTTAGACCTTCAAGAATACATGTCTGAAAATACTTCCTATTCCAATCCCCCATCTAGTTGGTAGGACCGTAGGGATCTTGTGTAGGGACTGCTTGGCCCCCAGTAGGAACTGGCTGTTCCCCTGGCTGCCTGTTTTCTGGCCTTCTAAAATTAATAATATCATATTCACCTCCAAATGTAATAGCAGCTTGCACTTCTGCTTGTCTCTCAGTAGAAGTCAATGTTTGATTTAAGAGCAGCATTACATTTTTCCAGTCTAGTTCATAGGTCTGAGTAAGTCCTCTAAAGACCTCAATGTACTTGTCAGGTTCATCTGAAAACTTTCCCAGATCTTGTTTCATCTGCATGAGGTTGTAAGACTGCTGTCCTTACCAAAAGCTCTGAGGAGCTGACTATAGTGAAGCACACCCAGGGATCCCAGCCGTGCCTCCAGAATGTAAGACCAAAGGCCTTACCAAATGCTCCAAGGAGCTGGAGTGGAGCACACCCGGAGATCCCAGCAGTGCCTCCAGAATGTAAGACCAAGGGCCTTACCAAATGCTTCAAGGAGCTGGAGTGGAGCACACCCGGGGATCCCAGCGGTGCCTCCAGAATGTAAGACCAAAGGCCTTACCAAATGCTCCAAGGAGCTGACTGCAGTGAAGAACACCCAGGAAGGAACACACCAGACAAGCTGGAAAGTGAAACAGACCTTAGTCTGGCCAGGCGGCACTCCCAAAGCAAAGTAGCTTAGAGAGGCATAGTCCAGAGTCCGAGGCTCTTTTTATAGGGGCTTGCAGGGGAGTTAACAGGCAAAATTTACAGAAGAAGGAACAAAGGTTTAGTGGTCTTACATTTGTATGTTAATTAGCCTGACATGTACTGTTAGTCAGCAGATGCTTTGTAGATTGTTCTATGGATAGTGATGTCCTGGAACAAAGGGTTGGATAACTATGACTGATAGGGATCTTATCTAGTGTCCTGGAACTAAGAAGCATCTTTATCTATTTACTCACATTCAATCCCAGGTGGGGCTAGGGGAGTTTTATGATTATAGAGTTATGCAGTCTTACAAGGTCACTGGGAGAAAAGGACAGATGGGCATATGTAGGACCAAATTCTCCACCCACCTCCTGTAAGGAATATTGTCCTTGAGCTTGAGCAAGATCAAATAAGGGTGAATAAAGCCCAGTAGAGGCTTCAATTAAGGTTGGCTTGGAAACTTCACCCATAGAGTCCAGAAGGCATGGGCCGGGGATTTAGCTCAGTGGTTCCAGCACCTGCCTCACAAGCGCAAGGTCCCGGTTCGATCTCCGGTACCAAAAAAACAAAAACAAAAACACACACAGAAGGCAGGGGAGGGGACCTGCAGGCTTAGTAATAGTGGATGAGGCTTTGATTAAGGTTGGCTTGGAAACCTTGTCCTTAGGACTCAAAGGGCAAGGAAGGAAAACCTCAGACTTGGCAATAGTGTGATAGCCCACCCGACTCCATCTTGTGCCTCAATGCCATTTTGTACTTGTGCTTGAACACAGTGCTTGCACATGAACAAAGCACCCAAAACTCCCCCACATCCTGCTTGGCAATAAACTTGGTACAGTTTCAGGATGTTTTGTAGCTCACCTAGTATGTGTGAAACTTCCTTGTATCCCCCACTAACCTGGCATGATTCTGCTTCTGTAAGATTCTGCTTGCTCTCCCCTGAGCCCTCCCCAGCTGAACGCATGGTTTGAAAGGAGAAATAAAATTGCTTCCCATTGCCAAGGAAACTTTCTGGGCACTAGGCCCCCTCGGCCACCGGCTATAATAAACGGGCTTGAATCTGGCACAGAGTGTGGTGCACCTCTATTGTTTGAACTCACCCATTTACAGCAATAGCAGATGCAACCCATTATGCCTTAAGGGACAGAGGTTTCTGGTTTTCTTGTGGCTTATGCTTATACTTTGAACACAAGTAAAGAGTGTCTTTTAATGCAAAGAAAGTCTGAACATAAGGTAATTCTGATCATTTCTCCTCTCACAGTACAACTCTAGTTGTGAAATCGTATCACAATCAATACTTCCCTTTGCATTCTACTTTGCCTCTGGGGATAGGCAGGGCATGCACAGGTACAGAAAACTACTAAACAGCTTTTTCTCTGTATGTGAGGGTTGAACGATTTCCAGTGCTTAAGGATATATTCCAAAGGAGTAACAGAATTTCACATTGAGTTTCCCATCTACAAAACAAGGGGAAAATAGGTGTCCCTTTCATCCCTACTTGGTTTCTGTATCCTCTCAAGGTATCCCCCACGGTGACCTGCTCTAGAGCAGGTGGCTGCTATCTGGAGAGTGATGAGAAATAGATCAGCCAGATGTGCCACTCTTACTGACTTGTGCCCCTACCTTGTCTGGAAACTCATACTCTTAACACCAATGTGTGTCCAAAAGCAAAAGCTACAATTGATTACCCCCTATAACAGTCATGTTTAAAGAAGGAAGCATGCTAGTAAAATTAATCCAATGATCAAGAAATCTGAACAACTGCTTTCCAACTCTTTGAAAGAGAGTGAGAGGGGAAAAAATCAAAGGGCAGATTGGAAGTGGTTGAAGCCACTTCCCAGCCTGCAAAAGATGTCACCTCCAGAGACAGAGAGAGGCAAGTAATGGCTCAGAAAAATCCTGCCCTGGGCCCTAGGCCAAAGAAGTCTCTAAGACTTTTGTGCTGTCTACCTAATAACATAGGCAATCTTCCTTAGCACAAGACAAGGATAAGTTTTACTCAAAACCTACTCTAAAGATTTCTATGTCTCTATATCTGCAACACACTTATGAAACTCACAGGTTAAAACCATACCCGTTGTCCAACAACCTACACATTGATGAAAGTGCTTCCCTCCCCTACACTCTCTAGTAGGAGAGAGAGAGCCACAAAGTTAGGGATTTTCACTTAAACTGAATGTGTTTTGGTCCTTTGAGTACTGTGCTTAGGAAATAGCTCCATCTGGTCTCACTCAGAAGTTGGTTCTTCCCATGGGGTCTCAGGTTTAGTTTCCTGGACCCAGGAGACTGTACCCAGAACACCAAGTGGGGACATCACTTTCGTGTGTGTTATCCTGGGTGGGCAAAATTCTGATGTCTCATCTGACCCAGAGACAGGATATGCATTCCTCATTTGAGATGATTTCCCTGTCTTTAGCATCAACAAATGCTCATTTTCTATGGGCTCAATTTAAAGGTACTTAGTTGTTGGCTAGGAGGAAAAATTGAGATGGTTCAGGGTTCCTTCCTCTAATATTTAGCAGAAGCATGCCTTCAAAAAAGGAAAGTACAAAGCGACAGGAGAACATCAAAAATGAGATCAGACTGCCTTGCAAACGCAAGGACCCAAGTTCAACCTCTGGTACCAGAAAAAAATGAGATCAGAAAAAGAAAGTCTTCTCTTCTCACACTCATGGTGAGTTATTGAGACAATTTGCCCTTGAGTCATCATTCTCAGCCGGAAAGGTGAGAATGGGACTCTCAAGAGCCACGGTTGCCTCCTCAACAGCAGATTATACCTGAAAGGAATCCAAGGCATGACAGGCTTGACATTCCCCTCTAGGGTTAGGGGGCGGGTGGGGCCTAGGCCAGACCATCCCAGTGAAATCTGTTCTCCAAGTCTTAAGAATGACTGCCAGCCTATTGCCCTTTAACTGGCAGTTGGAGTCCCATGACTTATTAATAGGCATGTATATTTCCTGTTTAATAACTAGATTTCATAAAAGGTCCATCTTATAGCATTTTATAAATTCATATTTTGGTTAGTATCAAAGTCCCCTGGGGACACTAACATTACTTTTCCCTACCACTCTTAAGACAACAAACCACAACTGTCAAAACAAATCAAACAGACCAAGCAAGAAACACCCATAAATTCATCAATTTAGTAAATCCAGATGCAGCTTATACAAAAACTAGAATACAAGACTTTGGCTGCAAAAATAAAATGTCCCATCAAAGAAACATGATAATCTTCTGATGTTCTCAATTTAAATTTCATTTTAACAAAAAAACAAGGTGTAAAAAGACAAGGCATAAGCAATTGACAAACAAAGAAGACAATTTCTGATTACCTAAACAAGTCAATCCAGAATCCATGAAACAAAAGGAAACTCTTACCTCCTTCCAATTATCTCAGTGGGACCTGCAAATGATATAAGGGCAAAAAATGTAACTCCCAACCTGCTAGATGTCAGATACACCAAGTTTGTGTTCCCCCAAATCAAAGATTGAATTCTAAGGAACAATGGAGGTTAAGAGTAAGAAAAATTTATTGAGAGAGATAGTTCCTGAGAGGCAGGAGGGGACCTGAACATGAGTTGCCACCAACCCCACTTCACAGAGAAAGTTTTATAGAGCAAAAGCATGAGGTGGATACAAAATCACAAGGTGAGTACAATGTGGGTGAAAACTATGATCAATCAATATGCTTACAAGTATAGCCCCTTAGGTAATTTTTTTATTGTACTGGGGATCAAACTCAGGTCCTTGAGCTTGCGAGGCAGGCGGCAGAACCACTGAGCTAAATTCCCGGCCCCACTTAGGTAATATTGATCCGATAGTGAAGTAGATCACATAACAAGTGTACATGGAAAGAACAAAGAACTATTTAGGAGGGGATGGATCAGGGGTCCTGGTTACCCTCCTGGGTGGCCGATGTCTATCTAGACTTTATTGGACTGGGTGATACCAATTATAGTATAATCTTCAAGTTATTGCTTAACCCTTGGGGAGGCATGTAGGCTTGGCCATTCCATCTTTATCTGGAGGCCTGGCCCTTAACAGATGAACCTTCAGCCACAGTTGTGATGTGTTCTCATCCTCTCCTTCAAGAGCCTAGCCCTGTCTGACTGCTTATAATATTTCTAGCTAACTTAGCTTATAATAACATGGCCATCCCTGTGAGAGTTATCAAGGTCAAGAGAAACAGGTTCTGAGACTGGCCCAAGCTACACATGGTGGTACATGTAATCTCAGCACTGTGGGAGGCTGAGGCAGGGCGATCATAAGTTCCAACCACTTGGGGCTATTTAGCATCTTGGGAAGATTCTGTCTAAAACTGAAAAACAGAAAAAGACCCAGGGCCATAGGTCCATGTGAAGGCCCTGGGTTCAACTTCTACGACCACAAAAAAGGGAGAGAGGAGGAGAAAGAGAAAAGAGTTGAAGGAGGAGAGTGGCCCTGTCACAATCTGCTCCACTTGTATGGGGGGAGGAGGTGTTTTCCTATGTGAGGAAAATGTTGGGGAGTTAGGTCCCACAGCCTTGAGGCCAGTGTGACCTGCTTTAGGAATAGGGAAGTATGCAGAAGGCTGCTTGCTTCCTGGCTATGTGGGAAAAGCTTGAAATCATAGCACTCCTAAGGCAAGATAACATCTGCCAAGGACAATGCAGAACAAATGCAGGGGACTCAGGGATTTAGCTCAGTGGTTCCAATGCCTGCCTCAAAAGCACAAGGTCCTGAGTTCAATCCCTGGTACAATAAAAAAATTACCTAAGTGGCACCAAAAAAAAAAAAAAAATGCAGGAATCCAGGTATGAGGAAGGACTTCTTAAGTTGTTCCCTTTGTGAGGCTTAACTTATCCTCATTTTTTATTGCCTCATTCTTACTGCAGTGCTGTTCCAAGAAAGGTACACTACCCTTCCCCCTGCACTTTTTGCTGGCTAATAAAAGTGGGTCAGTCTCAGAGATTATCAAGCTTGTTCACTACAGGAAGGTTCCTCATGTTTCCCTTATACCTTGAATTTTGTCTCTGTCTTCTTTTATTCTGCATCATCCCCTCTACAAGTATCTGAAGGTCTGATCAGTCCCTGGCAGTGGGGAACTGTAATTGGCAGCTTCACATAACTAGTTGGAACTGGGAAGACCAATTCCTCAAAAGAAAGAAGATGTATTCAGCAGAAATGCCCCTTCCTCTGGGCATTATGTCCCTGCAGCCTCAGGACAGCCTTGCTTACAAAGCCACCCTGTGTGGTGCCCATGCCCCATCTCAGATGGGCCCTGTGAGGCCAGGGGTCAGTTCTCCTGCAGGTTCTGACATGGGTGACAAAAATCATGAGGACCCATCATGCATGCCCCAGCCTTCATAGGGCAGTGCAAGCTGGACCACACAGATACCTGCCTTGTCGGGAGCAATGCTACGTAATTTTAGGGAAAAATCATTTGGTTAGCCTAGTTCTCCTGCCTACAGCCCAGCTGTGGAATTCCGAGACATGATTGCATTTTGGCCTCGGTCACAACTGAGACCTCAATGATCCGGTGATGCTGTCTGTGATTCTCCAGGACAAGAAACATCCTGGGAGCTGAAAACATCCTGGGAGGAACAAACATCTACTCAGTTCCTCCTTGTTCTTGGACTGTTACATCCTATTTACGCAGGATGTACTGAACTCACTGCAAGTCACTTGTTACACTTTGTTTCTCCCAATGTACTGAGTACTGAATAAAAGGTGTGGTAGGCTGGGGGCTTTTGTCTTTGCTGCTCAGAGCAGCTCTGATCAGGCCTAAGGCTCAGCTTCTTCTCAGTCTCATTTTTTACTTTTCCTGTAATTCCCCATGTGCTGCCGCGGCTCACAGGAGACCAGGACTCACTGCAGAGGTTCTGGTAACGTCCCCTTCCCCTGTTCCCTACACTGCCTGAGTCCATGCAGGTGAAGCAGATGCACCCATGATGCTGCCTGGTTGAATGTTGCCCTCCTGTGGCCTCCGCAGCTCCCCAAGGCAAGATGGACCAGGTCTCTGTGCAGGAGCACAACCTCCAGAGAGAACCGAGCCCACCCCCTCCTGCTCAGGGACATTGCACACATGCATGAAAACACAGGGTTGCAATGGGCTTGGCGCTTAAAAGAAACTTGTGTGGATTTGTGGGAGGCACTTTGGGAGTGATCATGAGGGTGTGGGCAGGGTGCAGGAAGAGGGACATGGTGAGGACTTTGTTTTCCTGAGTTTGTATCTGAAGAAAAATTTTGGAACAGAAGGACAGCTGCCTGGCTTCCTGTGGATCCCAATGTGTGCCCGTGGGTGAGTATTGGGTGTGGGGGTGGGTTTGTCTGCACCCTGGTGGCCACACATTGAGGCCCTGTGGGTGCCACATGGGTGCAGTGGGGACAGGTCTGGGGTCTACACCAAGAGAGGGAAAGTAGCTCTTCCTTGCAGGGCAGTAGGAGCCTTGTCATTGTGAAGGTGTGGGGTCAGGGAATTGAGTCCAGAAAACAGAGCAGTGAAGTTAACACAGCAGGATAATAAACAAATAACCATTCAACTGAGCCAGTGGGGAGGGGCTTGATGGAGTTGCATTGTGAAAAGGAGCCTGAGATCCCCCTCAGAGCTGTGTCCTCTCCCACAAGGGGACACGAGTGGCCTGGGGCCTCCTGATGCACCTGGGCTGTTCCCCCTGAGACTGTGGTGTCCAAGCACAGTTGTCTGGCTGGACATGGAACCTCCCATTGTGAGACCCTGATCCCCAAGTCCTGTGCCACCTGCGGTGCCAACTTCCCTCAGTGCAGCATTGAATAAGGAGAACCTCATGCTCAAGGCCAAGGCCAGGACGGCTCTTCTGTCCCCAAGTGGCCAGCCTGGGTGAGAGCAGAAATGGGAGTCCTCAGAGAGCAGCTGAGAGGGCCATTCATACCCTTACCCTGGTGCCACCCCAAGCAGACACCCGAGCTTGGATGATTGAAGACATCTTAGTGATTTCTCTATCTCCTCTTTGCTGTGGGTGAAGGCGAGCAGTGGACAAAAGTCCAGGATCCCAGGCAGAGCCTGACCCGTGGGCAGCCTATGCTGACTTGCACCTGCACATCTGCTCTAGGATCACAGGGCCTGGGGGAGCCAGTGGCCTTTAGAATGCTGTTCGGACAGCTGTAGGCAGCACAGGAAGCCCCAGGTGACCAGATGTAGGTTCCAGAGGAGCATGGAACCCACCTGGCCAAATGGAGAGTGAGCACTAGCAGAGCTCTAATCTATAAAACAGTGACTGATAGGGCTGGGGAAAAAGGAGGGCAGCTCAGGAGCTCAGCATCCTGGCTTGCTAACAAAAGGGAGCCTGAGAGGGGAAGCTTAGATGGGTTTTCTTACTGTTAAATCAGGACAGTGGAGATGGCTATGCACTGGCATGTGTGTGGAGCCCTTCACAAGGCTGGACTCTGGGCACACAGATGGGTGTGAGCTCACACGGGTACACGCAGGACAATGCTGGAAAACAGCAGATGAGATGGGGCCTGAGGATGGGAGAGGCCCTCGCCTGTACCCTGCTCAGTCTTCCCAGAAGCCCACAGGCTGCATTGTTTACTGAGTGCCTTTACAAACCTTCACTGGGTGGGAACACTGAGTGTTGTGTGACAGGAGCTGGGAGGGACAGTGCACGAGAGGCTGCACAGGACCAGAGTCCCAAGTCCTAGGGACCGGATGGGTATGAGGAAAGTCCCGGTTTGCCAGATTCCTCTTCTGACTCCATCCCCTGGCACCAAGAGCTCTTGCTACAAGGCCACCTGGGGTTTGCGGCCCACAGGAGTGCTGGTTTCAGAAGTGAGAAGCCTGGGATCCTGGGCTGAGACATCCTGGTTGCTCTGCTTCATGGCTGCATGACCGCAGAAGTAGCCAACCTCCCTGTGCCTCAGTTTTCTCATCTACAAAATGGAAGTGATGAGGACCCATAGTGCCCATGACGTCCTATTTAATGTAGCTGGCCTAGGTTCTGGCATTTCACAGATGCTCAATAAGATGATTATTCTAATTACTGTTGGCTTTGTGCACTGTGTGGACTGTTCCAGTTATAAAGCTGTTCTCTGAGATGCAATCCCTGGGCAGACAACCAGTGATTCACAGTTGGGAAGCATCTGGCAGTTTGAGAGCCCTTTCCTAAACAGGATGGAGATAAGGTGTTGGGTGTCTACTGTGCCAAGCAGAGAGTGCCCACCCTGGAGAGCAAGGTTTCTTCACTGCTCCCATTTTATAGATGAGGAAACTGAGGCCAAAGAGATTGCCTGAGGTCACACATAGCAGGTATGGTGAGAAGGAAGAGCAGACTCTCCTAGCTTCCTGCTGATTTAATGCAGTTGCTTCACTTCACTCACCCAACTAGTGTCAATTGTGAATCTTCTGCGGGCCAGGTTCTGTGCAAGGGAGCAACCATCTAGTCCACTCACAGCCCCGGGAGGGGAGCTGGTTCCATGTGTGTCAGGGGTAAGCTTGTGGGGTCAGGTGTACCCTGATGGCAAGATGTCCCCAGAACAAGGACAGTGTGGGAGTCTGATCCTGGTCGAGGCCAGTTCAGAGGGCCTGTACACAGAAGGAGCTGCTGGGAGCCTCCATCCCTGGACCCCAGCCCAGTGGCAGATGGAGAGCAGCCTTGGTGTAGGGGTGGCTCAGAGGGAAAGAGCGAGCATGAGCAGTGGTGGGTACAGGAGAACGTGCTCTGCACCCAGGACTCCACTGTTGGGAGAGGTATATGTATGCATGTGGGCACATACACAGATCCCATGTTTAACACCAAGGGCCTGGTCACAGTGCTAAGGAGCATCCTATGAGTGCAGCTCCTGATCTTCACCAGTACTCTGGGAGACTGAGGTAGGAGGACCCACGTTTGAGTCCAGCCTGGGAAAGTTAGAGAGACTCTGCCTCAAAATAAAAAATAAAGAGCTGGGAATCTAACTCAGTGTGAAGGCCCTGAGCTCAATCCCTAGTACCACAAAAACAAACAACAGAGTTCCATAAACTCTTGTAGAAACTTTCAGTCAGAAAGAGTGGGATAGATACCTGGGGAGCATGGGCTGATGGTACTGAGATTTTCTAGCACTCATTGCTTTCAGCTTTGGGTTTGGGTCCAAGGCAGGGCTGGTGCGGAGTGCAGCAGAGTGGGCTGCCATGGTGACAAGCAGGGGGAATGTGGCTCACCTGGAACACCTCCAGACCTTTCTCAGGGTGATTCCTGCCCCGCTGCACAAGAGGCAGGGGTCTGCAGGAGTGTGGTTTCCACTTGTCATCCTGATCTCTGTGGACCATTCCTGCCTTACATCTCCCTTGTGGCACATCAGGGATTTCCACAATAGATCAGGCAGGGTGAATGGCCCTACCATGATGTGCCCACCAGAGCCATCCATCCACACCCTACCAGTATGCCTGCCTATAGAATAGTCACCACTCACACAGGCATTCTTAATCCATCAGCTTTGGGTGGATCTAGAATTAATGTCAGTCCTCATGTAAACGAGGATGGCCTGGACACTAGCTATTCAGAAGCCCTGATCATATGCATTCCAGAAACCATCCATTTTGATTGGGGTGACATTCTCCCCGATGCTGGGAATGCCATGGGACTTTCACCTGCAAGGCAGGCTCTCTCCCATTGAGCCACATCCCCAGCCAGAGTGAGACTTTCTTGACTGTCCTTGAAGTACTTCAATCTCAATGAGCAAATGACACACTTGAACAGTGGGTGGACAAAAATATGGACATTGTGATTCATATTAAGCTTTTATCCACTAAATTCGTTCACAGCAATGATCTCATATTTGTTATGACTTTCATGAGAAAAAAAGAGAGCAAGTATTACTGATGAACAATCAGTTGCCCCAGCTGTCTCAGAAAGTGTTTGAGCCAAGTCTTTGTTCTGCCCCTGGACAGAACAGTGATTATAACCTTCGGACACCTAGGTTGGAATCCTAACTGTGTCTCTGTTTTGAAACAATTTGGGATTTTACAGCCCAAGAGTGTTATAGGTAGTGTAATATCCCTAATCTGCAATGCCTATCTGGAAAACAAGGCTGGTCATTATATCTTCCTTATGGTACCTGAGAAGGTGAATATAAAAGCTCTGAACCACGCTCACATGGTAAGCAGAAAAAGTATGTTAACTATTATCACAATCATTTTCTTTCCAAATAAACAGATGAACTGCTGCATGCAGAATTCAGTCTTTGTTTTCATTCACGTCACTACACACTGGATGAATATAACTCATCTAATAATCAGCTGCTTCCATGTGAGCCTGGGAATTGGTCACCCTATTGAATGGTGTTGTGTTCCCTACTGAGTGGTGAACTCAGGGGTGAACTTTGCAGGCCATGCTCAAAGGAAACCTGATGAGCAGAGTCTCCAAACAGAACTGCTCTCCTGCTCCACAGCCCTAAAAGCTGAGGCCTTGAGAAATCTTCTCAGACTTATCAGAGACCCGGGTATGCTCATAAGAGGTGAGACTGACTTCTGTGCTCACTAGCTGGAATTTCCATCAGTGTCAACTCCCAGAAACAGATGTTAAAAACCAAAGTATCTAGTATCCTGAGGTTCAGCCCTGTGACTCTGTGGGAAGCTCTGTCCCACCCCACCCATGGGCTGCTAGAGGCCCAGACCACCCAGGTCTGAAGCCTAAGTGCTGACTCATGATGTGGGAGGTAGGCCTGTGAACGGCTACTGCTAGGGAAAGGGAGTTGGGCCTGGTCACTGTGGGAAAAGGCTCCTGCAGAACTTGAAAGCCCACCCAGGCCCAACCCTAATTCCTCCTGACCCAAAAGCTCAGAATTGAGATTCCACGACGGGGAGCAGTAGAAAAAGAACAGCAGCCAGGTGAGCATTTCCTCCCAGTCTCAGCCAGGAGCAGGATTTGGGCCACCTGGAAGCTATTTACTTTCACTGGTCATCATTCTTAGCTCTCTGGAGGAATAGTTTCTAATGACATGCAATTTTTCTGCATATTTGATCAAGTTTTTCAGAGTATTTATAATGTAAGGAAGGAGTTACCAATATTCCCTAGCATGTTCTGGTGCAAACCATTCTGAGGTGAACAAGCAACACCAGATAGATCCTTAGACAGAGCCATTGATATTTGCAGCTTTCAGATGAAAATATTAATTCTGGAAGAAGCAACCACATCATTTTGTAAGCAAAGAACTTTTCTTCAAGATTATTTCACAAATAGCATAAAATATTTGGTCTGACAGTAGTACATGCTATATGTCTCTGAAAGATTTATTTCTTATTGATGCTTCGCTTCTACAGACTCTGAAAGGTGATTTTGCCCCCCTCTCAGATCTAGCCAAGCAGGAACCAAGGGTGTGGGGGGGGTGGCTTGGAGAGGGTGCATTTCAGGCTCATGGAAAAGATGTGTGACCAGTGCTGCTCCAGGATGGAAAGCATAATAAGGGACCCCAAGGATCCTCCAGCACTGGGGAGCTGAGCCTGGGATACCCTCCAGGGTCTCTTCCTCAGGTGTACACCCCCCAAGCTGTCTCAGCAGTGGTCCACTCCTGTTGCCAGGTTCTGAACCAAACACCAAGCATTCTAGGCCAGTACTCTGGCAGAGGCAACTGTCCAAGCAGCCTTGGCCATGGAGGCTCCAGCCATTGTGGGTCTCCTGCTTCTATGGAGGATTTTTCACTCCCTTAGACGTCGGCTTGCAATGAGGAGAGAAAAACAGCTCGCTCTTAAGCTGGAAGGACTCATTCAAGAAAAATGCCAACTCCTGGACAAGGTCAGCCAACTTCAAAAAGCATGAAGCCTTGGAGGCAGCTCTCAAGGAGGCCCGCCTGGAGGAGGAGGCCAGGGAAGCACAGTGTTGGGAGGTGGCCTATGAGCAGGTGTCCAGGGAAAGAGCCAAACTTCAAAGGCAGCAGATACACTTTCTCCTCAAAGAGCTCAAAGAAGAGCAATCCAGAGGGTTCCTCCAACAACAATGGAGGATGGTGGAGATTTCCAACGGGATCTGGGTGCTTGCAGAGGAATCGAAATTGCTTACATCTCAAGTAGCCAAAGCCAACGTCACCATGTTCTAAGTGAGGAAAGGAGTCCAGGTTCAGTGACTGGAGACGCCTGGGTCCCCATCCATTGCCCTCAGAACCTTCGCCCCAGAGAAGGCGAAAGCATCCTATTGGAGGAGGGCTCCATTCCTTACTCATTCGCTTTCCCTGATTCCTTTAAAAACAGAAAACATCGGGCTGGGGATTTAGCTCAGTGCCCTGCCTGCCTTGCAAGTGCAAGGACCCAAGTTCAATCCCCGGTACCCAAAATAAATAAATAATGATAAAAAAAGAAGGGCCAGGGATTTAGCTCAGTGGCTCCACTGCCTGCCGCACAAGCGCAAGTTCCCAAGTTCGATCCCTGGTACCAAAAAAAATAAAATTTAAATTTAAATTTAAAAAAAGAAAAAGAGAAAACCCTTGAAACCTCCTTCCCCAATTCCCAGCCATCTTTGCTCCTATATTTTTGTTCCATTTCTAAAGCTAATAAATTATTTGCTTCTTAGTATAAGTAATTTGCTATAGAGTTCATGCTGTATGAACTAACACTTCTCAATTCAGTACCAATATTTTCTCACAAATATAAATATTACTTCTAACTTATTCCCCATCTTAACCTAGTTGCAATGTTACAGAACCTCAGTTTTCTCTTTGATATAAGAAAATTATAGGGCTGGGGATTTAACTCAGTGGTTCTGCTACCTGCCTCATAATCGGTAAGACCCGAGTTTGATCCCCAGTACCAAAAAAAAAAAAGAAAGAAAGAAAAGAAAATTATGGATCTATTTGCCAAATGGTGTAAATAAAAAGCAGTCTCCTTCTATGTCTCAGGACACCTCTATTCTCCCTCTATAGCTCCACCCCACCCTGCAATACAGTAACTCTGGTCCTGAGCTGAGGACAATGTACACATTCTTAGGCCACTGAACTCTGGAGTGTCACAACAGATAAGCTCTGAATGCCCTGACTCCTCTTTTTCTTCTTTCCTGAGATTTTCACAACAATCCCAAAAGAAGTAGGAAGGTCTCCTCTTGAATTGAAAAAAAATAAACAGAGCTGCTTTCTAGCAGCAGAGCCTAGATTAGACTTGCTATCAGGAAGCACATATCTTACTGAAGCAACAAATCCACTGCAAAAATGTTTTAAAATATCAGGCCAGGGATTGAGCTCAGTGGTTCCTGCGCTTGCCTTGCAAGCACAAGGACCTGAGTTCAATCCCTGGTACCAAAAAATAAATAAATATTTTCACACATGGACCACCTGACACAGAGTGAGGAATCCGTAGATACTGAACAAAAAGGAAGTGGGAATCCTAGGGTGAATGACCACCAAAGCCACATGTCACAGGAAACTGGGGCACAAATCCTGGAGACCTGGAGCTTCCGCTATGGTGAGAGAGCAGGGAATTGGAGGGAGGAGCCTGGGCCAAGCCAGGAATCTATGATTGCAAAGGGCAATGCCTTCAGGGTCACCACAGGCTGGAATAAGCCTGACTGCACAAAGGCAAGAGGTAATAACGAGACATCCTGTCCTTTACTTGGCACTGGGTGGGAAGGAAAGAGACAAGATCTCCCATGAGCCATAACTGCTAGCTGGCTATACATGACCTAGTGCCCCAAAATTACACCACCTCTGATTAAAAAGCAAAACAAAACCAAACTTCAAGGTGAGAACTGACTTTAACCTTGTCTTGACTGGTAGTGCCTTAAAGTAAATCCTAGGGGAAAAAAATCCAAAGAAAATAAGCAGCTTATATTCAAAATTAAAAATACATAAAGAATCAAGGCACCACTAGTCAGAACCAGGGGAAACAACAAAATAATAAATATTAAGAACATGTAAGGCTGGATGTAGTGGCGCAAGCCTATAATCTCAGCACTTGGGAGGCTGAGGCAGGAGTAGAACTGTGAGTTTGAGGCCAGCCTAGGTTACATAGTGAGTTCCAGGCCAGTCTGAACTACAGAGTGAGACTTTGTCTAAAAAACAAAACAAAAAACAACATGTAGAACATTAAGTACTATGAATAATATGTTTGGAGAAAACACTTAAGCCTACACAGAAGCTGGATGTATAAATTCAGATCTCAGAAGTTTGAAGAATAGTATAAGAACTTTTAAAGAATGAAAAACATAAATAAAACTTCACTGGCTGGATTAAACATCAAGTTAGAAACAGAGAGAATTAATGACTTAGGAGATAGCTTCATAAATGGGCCAACATGAAGCTCACAGAGGCAACCGAGAAATAATGAAATAGAGGTCAGGAGACAAGACTTTTGCATTGGGCAAGTGAAGTAGAGAGAGGAAACAATAGATTGAGAAAGAATAGTAGCAATCACGGCAGAGAATCCATCAGACAACAAATCTTGGAGTCCTAGGGAGTCCTAGGTGTGACACATAAGTGCACACTCCCAGACACATTGTCATGAAACTGCACAACTGCACAGAAGAAATCCAGCGAGAGCACTTGGATCAGCTCCGAGCTCAGGGGAGTGTGCTTCAGCAGTGCTGGCATCAGGGGCCAAGAAGCCAGGACAGAAGACAAGATCTCCATGGGCACAGAGCCGACAACTGCCAAGCTGGAGAGCTGTCCTCTAGTAGCTAAAAGGCTCTCCAGAATGAGACAGGACTAAAGCAAGATAAAGACACTGTCACACACATAAAGTCTGAGGCAATTTATCACTGGCACATCACCCATTAAAATAAGGATAAAGACAAATTCTTAAGAAGGAAGGTTAGAAGACCTGGTAGTACAGATAGAAACAAAGGAGTTTAGTCAGTCACTCTCCCCGCAACCCTAAAAAGCACCCAAAGGTTATTCCTGCTTCCAGTACCCTAAGAGAAGTACAAAATGAAACAAAAGCCTAGGAGTTCCCCATGTCCTAAGCAGCAGAGCTCTGGCTCCAAGGGAGATTCAGTGGGAGGCACCTAAAACCAGATGTATCTGGCCTTTAAATGCTGAAAGCCTGAGTTATTTATTGGCCCTTTTTTCTCTTTTTCCTGTTGCTGCTGCTACCTTTCCTTTATCTTCAATAAAGGTAGCTACTTACTGCTTACCATTGGGGGCCTGTTGGCAATTCTTTCCTCATTCTCCACAAGAACCTGGACTATTTATTATTGGCCCATTCAACTGTAACAATGGTAAATAGAGACACTGAAAAAAGGAGATAAAGTTACACAAAAATGTATATAACAGCAATGCCTGCTTTGTGGAAGGGGAGTGAAACTAAAGTATTGAATTTTTTTAAAAAACCACTTAATCCAGGACTGGGGATTTAGCTCAGTGGTTCCGGGCGCCTGCCTCACAAGTGCAAGGTCCTGAGTTCGATCCCTGGTACATACTCACCTCCTAAAGGACGAAGATTACTACACATAATGAAGGATGACATTCTTTTTAGGCATATGGAACATTTCAACAAAGCTTGTCTCCATGGTTAGTTATAAAGTTAGCCTTCAAAAATAAGAAAATGAATAACAAAGACCATATATTCATCACAATTAATGCAATGCAATTAATTTAGAAACCATGACAAAAGTGACTCCAAAAGGTGACTGATAACTTTCTGAGCTCTGCCCCTGTTACACATGCACTTGCTTCTTTTGGAGTTTATAATAAATGACCAAGAAATAAAAAGAAGGCATAAATAACAATTTTGCAAATAAAAAGGTTAACCCATAGATGCTGTGATAATTAAACAAGGGCTTTACATAATAATTAAAAATTTGGAGTGCAAAAGATCTTATGTAAGGGTCTTGCCAGGCAGCCAGGATGACCTTGAACTCACTATGTAGCCCAGGCTAGGCTGGAATTTGCTATTCTTCTGCCTCAGCCTCCAAGAGTGCTGGGATTACAAATATGCACCACCCCTGCCAGCTCTGAAAATATATCTTCAAAATACCCCTTATCAAAACTGAGTAAGGGCCGGGGATTTAGCTCAGGGGTTTCGCCACCTGCTACGCATGCGCAAGGACCCGAGTTCGATCCCTGGTACCAAAAATAAAAAAGAATAGAAAACTGAGTGAAGGGCTGGGAATTTTTTAGCTCAGTGGTGCCGCCGCCTGCCTCACTAGCGCAAGTCCTGAGTTTGATCCCCAGTACCAAAAAAAGAAAACAAAAACCAAGCCAAGAAAAATAAATTCTACCAACATTCAAGGAACAGATTGTTCCAAACTTGCACAAACTCTTTCAAACAACAGAACAAGAAAGAAACACACCCCAATTCATCTTTTTTTTTTGGTACTGGGGATCAAACTCGGGTCCTTGCGCTTGCGAGGCAGGCGACGGAACCACTGGGCTAAATCCCCGGCAACACCCCAACTCCTCTTACAAGCTTAGCATAACCTTAATACCAAACCTCTGAGGTACAGTTGAAATGAAAACACAATAAAAAAAAAATTTAGGGCAGGCTCACTCATGAACATAAATACAGAACTCCTATACAAAATATTAGCAAAACAAATCCTGCAAAGTATATAAAAAAAACCCCATGACTCCTCAGTTATTTAAAATTGATTTAAGTTATCATATTAACACTTTAACAAAACCAAACTGATGTTCACTTCCAGAGAAAAGAAAAATAACTACTTGACTTGCATTCAATGTCCATTCATTTTTTTTAAACCCTTGAACAAACACTACGAGAAATTGAAAAGATTTCCTCCAAGTCAGGAACAGAACCAGGATGCACAAACTTTCTCCTATTCTGCATCATTCTAGAGATTCTAGAAAGTACAAGGGCATGAAACATAAGGCATAAGATGTGAAAAGGGAGAAGCAAAGATGTCATTATTTACGGATAATAAGACTTTCTGTAGAAAACATGAAGAAAACCACCTGTTTAAAACTAATCAGCGGGGGCCGAGGATTTAGCTCAGCGGCACCACGCCTGCCTTGCAAGCTCAGGGTCCTGAGTTCGATGTCCGGTACCAAAAAAATAAAAAAAAACTAATCAGAGGGCCAGGGACTTAGCTGTGCAAGGTCCTGAGTTCGATCCCTGGTACCACTAAATAAATAAAACTAATCAGAAAATTCACCAAAACTACTGAATCCAAAATTGGTATTCAAAAGCAACATTTCTAAAATTTTATTTTTAAAACATGTAATTCACAACAGTACCAAAATTTGAAGGATTCAGGAATAAATATTTTGTAGCAAAAATGTACACATTCTATGTGCATTATATAAAGTTACTGTATAAAATTTTGTTAAAGACTACAGAGGACCGAAATCAGTGCATCTTGTCAGAGAAGACTCAATATTGCAAAGACATTAGTTCTCAGCCCTATGAGTTTGCTTAGAACTTGGGAAGCAAGGTGTAAAATTAGGAGTAACGTAGAATGGTCCACAGGTCTTCCTGAAGAGAGGTCCTCTTTCCACTAGATATTATGACATAATAGGAGATTAAAATAATTGGCAAAAAGAACCACCCAAGCTGTAGAAACGCCGGAAACAAAGCAGCTATGGATAGGAACCGGATTCCGACAAAGCGGACACTGCAGAGGCAGGATGGGCTGGACAGAGGAGCAACACAACTGTTCAGTCCTGGGCATCTGGGAGCATCCTTCCAGGCAAAGCATTAGATTCCGAGCGAATTAAATGCCTCGATGTGAAAGACCACGTTGTAAAACTCTAGAAGTCACAACAGAAGAAAAACCTGATTCCGTGGATGAGGGAATAAGTAAGCAAGGACCCACGATAAGCGACAGCCATAACTAAGACCGTCCAGGGAGCTAAAGACTCGCTGACCCGGAGAATCCGTGCCAAGCCCTGAACTCCGGCCTAAGCCAGCTCTGCGCGCGTGCGAGGTCGCAGCCAGGAGAGCAGAGCGGGACCGGGGCCCACTCCGCCCGAGCGTCCGCAGCCTCTCGTGGGGACCGCCGCGGCCCCGCCTTCACGGTTTCAGGACACGAGCGGCCTCGAGCGAGGGGCTCCGCAGACCAAGCCGGCAAGGTCTGCTCCAGAGAAAGCCGCCCTGCTGCTCCTCAGTAGCCCTGCGCTCCGCCCGGCTCGTTCCCCTCCCCTCCTCTCCCCTCCACAGCCTGGACAGAGCATGCTCCCTGGGAGCCGGCAGCCTCCAGACCCCGCCCCTACCCCCAAACGCCACGCCCACGACGACCCAGCCCCCCCCCCGCTCCAGGCCCCGCCCCCCCGGGGGACCTTTAGGTAAACCAAAATCTTTTAGGATGCAGACATCAGGAAAAAACCATAAAAATAAATACATAATCTGAGCTTTAGAAAACACTAAAGCTAGGGCCAGGGATGTAGCCCTGAGTTCCATTCCTGGTACCAAAACAAACTGTACACTTTTTTTTGGTACCGGGGATCAAACTCGGGTCCTTGCTCTTAGTGAGGCAGGCGGCAGAACCACTGAGCTAAATCCCCAGCTCTGAACCTAAAGCTACTACTCATGGGAAAGCTCCACATAGAACAGGAATGGGTTCACACAGAGAGGGGACACTGAGAGAGCCACCCACTCTTGGCAACCTGAACATCCATTCTCTTTGGGTGGGAGCGTGAAGTCGCACAGCCACTTTAGAAAAATTGAACAAGTAAATATTCATCTATTTTGACACAGCAATTCCACACTAATGTATCCACCCAAGATCGTCTCCATAATTTAATTATTTTTTTAATACTAAGGATCAAACCCAAGGCCTTGTGCATGCTAAGCAAGGGGTCCAACACCCACTACATCCTAGGACCTTGCCTCAGTTTTAGAATTGTTCCTTTACTATTCATAAGGTAATGGGAGATTTCCCAGACCATTATTAGTTTTATGTCATTCCCTATTTTATGCAGTTTTAAAGCAACTAAAATTTATGAAGTTTTGTCGGGAGCATTTATACATAAATTTTGGGGAAAAATCATTTCATAATTAAAGTATGACTATAGCTGTCTAAGGCTCAATGTTGCCTTGCCCGAGAGTGGGTTATGGAAGGAGGAAACATAACTCTGTTTTTCCACCTGTCACAGCTGAGGCCTCAATGGTCTGTGATGCTGTGGTGCTCAACGGCAAGATTACATCAGCTGAAGGCATCCTGGTTCCTGGAGAACCCAAGTAGTAATACAAAAAGAAAAAGGTTTCACCTGGGAATGGAGGATCTCCTTATCAGCTCAGCCCATCCCACCTACAGTGGTGGGAATGCTCTCCTTTCCACCCTCATCAGCATGAGATTCGCATCTGCACAGGATCAGACATAAGATCACTGCTGCCCTACAAGTCACCCGATATGCCCTCCAACTATTGTGTGTACCCAGTAAATAGCAGCTAGCTCAGAGAGTCATTGTCTTTGGCCACTCTGAGCATATACTTTGAAATTACAAAAGTCTCTATAGTCTTTTTTTCTTTAGCCCTTGCTGTCCCCCTTTCCAGGCGATTCCTGACAAAGTTTCAAAGTGAAACATGTCCAGTTTGAAGAGACAAAATTGGCATTGAAGTATTGCTGCTAAATGGAAAATTGCTTATGTTTGGTTCCAACCACCATTTGTAGACTGCCTTGATGTTCTACTCTGTTTAGGATTTTCATTCATTTCACAGTTTGCAGAGTGGTTATTTTTACTATGACTATAGCTCCTTTAGAGACAAATCCCTGAGTCTACATTTAAAATGCATGCATGAAAAAAAATAAAATAAAATGCATGCATGTTCAAAGAAAATAACTTGTAAAATCCACTTAGTGAAAAAATACTCATCTAAGCAGGTCTTTAAAGTTACAGATCACCATCTCTGGACACTAAGGAGTCTCATGGTGCATATGAAACTGGACAGCCAGGCTTCCTCTCCCCTGGACCCTTTCCGATCATGAGGAAAGGGCACCAGCGGCATCTACTGGGCTAACAAACAAAGGAACCCACAACTATATGTGGTATCTGAGCACCTAAGGACAGACGTGAAAATGTAAGAATTTCCCAGCTAGAAAAAGCTTTCAAACAGGGTCTCGACCACACCTAATTTTTCCTTTAGAATAGTTTTGAAGTCTCACCAACAACATCACCATGGCATGCTTCACCCCCTTCCCCTTTTACTTCTCTTTGTTCTTTGCCTTCCGGCTAGAGGAGAAAGATCATATACATGGTTTAGATGATTGATTTGTGTGTTAAATATCACAAGATAGAAGGAAGAAGAGAGGTTTTGAAGCTGTGCCTGATTTACCAGTTACCTATTTTTGCTGATATCCACTGAGGTACCCTCTTGTAGAAGTCACCCTGTGTTATCATGAAGAACAGCCCCTGAGACCAAACTCTCTGGTTTTAAAACCTGATCAAAAAAAAAAAAAAAAAACCTGATCCAGTCACTTCTTAGCTCTGTGATTTTTGAGGAAAATACTGAACCTTCTTATGCATCAGAATCCTCACTTATAAAATGAGGATAATAACCCAATTCTTAGAGTTACTGTGAGGATTAAGGGGGAATATATACGTTGCTACTTTCCTGGTGAAAATGCAAAGTAGCACAGCATCTTTGAACACAGGAGCTGTCCAAAAAGTTAAACAGAGTCAGCCAGGCCAGGGATTTAGCTCAGTGGCACCGCTCCAGCCTGGCAAGCACAAGGTCCTGAGTTTGATCCCCAGTACCAAACAAAACAAAACAAAACAAAAACACAAGAGTTAGCCTAAGCCCCAGAAAGTGAGTATACCCAAAACAAATGAAAATATAAGTCCATACAAACCCTTATGTGAGGTACATAGCAGCAATATTCCTAATAGCACAAAAGTGGAGCTCACCAGAATAGCTATCAACTGATGAAAGGATAGACATGTTATTGCCACACAAATGAATATCATTTGGCCTTCAAAAGGAACAAGTACAGAGCTACCTTGGTATTCAACATAAATCAGTTCCAGGAAGCATGAAGAGTACTAAAAATGACAAGTAGCAAACATAGCTTTGTGACTGGAAAGCATAGCAACTCATGAAGTAATCCATAGGTGGTCATCCACAGGGACAAGTTCTAGCTTGCCTGCAAGTCCAGTACCAACCCAATGACCAGTACCTAAACAAAATTTTTGCATCAAGATATGAGTACCAAATGTGATAATTTTCAAACCAATCAAGAACAAAGATATGACAGTATATTATGCTACAACATGGATGAACCTTAAGAATGTTATGCTAAGTAAAACAGATTTTTAAAAACCTATATATGAGCTGGGCATAGTGGTGCATGCCTATAATCCCAGCACTGGGGAGGCCAAGGCAGGAGGACTGCTATAAGTTTGAGGCCAGCCTGGGCCAGCCTGAACTGCAGTGAGACTAAGAGACTAAGTGACTAAGACACTGCTTAAAAATAGAGGAAGCTGGGAGTGGTGGTGCATGTCTGTGATCCTAGCACCCTGTGGACTCAGGCAGGAGGATCACATCAAGTTAAAAGCCAACATGGGGCCGGGGATTTGGCTCAGTGGTTCTGATGCCTGCCTTGCAAGCACAAGGTCCCAAGTTCGATCCCCAGTACCAAAGAAAAAAAAAAAAAAGCCAGCATGGGCTCCATAGTGAGTTCAAGGCCAGGCTGGATTATATGGTGAGATCCTATCTCAAAAAAACAAAAATAAATAAACAAAAATACCTCAGCACCCCAAAGCACTATTCTCCAGGCTATCATTTTCTGAGCACCAACGACGAGTTTATTAAAACTGGAGCGAGGGCTGGGGATTTAGCTCAGTGGCACCATGTTTACCTTGAAAGAACAAGGTCCTGATTTCGATCCCTGGTGACACACACAGAGAAAAAAACAAAACGAAACTGGACCATAGTGAAGGCAAGACTGAATTCCTATCTGTTATCTAAAGCCCTAGATGAGATTACAGCAAGAACCTCGCTGGCTGGGGTGATGAGTAGAGTCAGTTTCTCAGACTGGATGTGCACAGCAACATTCCACATGTGTGTCTCTTTTCAACAATACCCCAAGGCCAGCAGGGTGCAAGCTCCAGGAGTTGGGTATGAGAACACACTGTCTCCTCTTGCTTATTTTCAAAGAAAATGGGGCTGGTTGCATGTAAAAATTTGTCACCTGGAGTGGTGGTATGAGCTTGTAATCCTAATGAC
This sequence comes from Heterocephalus glaber, assembly GCF_053883595.1. NCBI lineage: Eukaryota > Metazoa > Chordata > Mammalia > Rodentia > Bathyergidae > Heterocephalus > Heterocephalus glaber. Next base: position 178,361 of record NW_028258427.1, read on the forward strand.
TTAGGAAGCTGAGGCAGGAAGATTGCAAGTTCCAGCCCAGTTTGGGCAACTTAGTGCCTTAGTGAGACCCTGTCTCAAAATAAAAAGGGCTGGGGATGTGGATCAGTGCCAAGGCCCTGGGTTTAACCTCAGTACTGAGACATGGGATTGGGGCATGGTAGAACTGGTTGGGAAAGTGGGTGTGACCTGTTAACTACAAGATCCTGGACACATGTGCAGAACACTTCCCAAAGCCCTGCACGTGGATTTCTTGCCAGAACTTGAGCCAGGTTTTCAATAGGATGGCCTAGACCTGATGTCAGGCTGAGGCCTGGGATCAAAGCACCGCCTCTCAGGACCTGGATGTAGAAGTTCTCAAGGGTTTCCCTGAGATTTAGACAGCATAGAACAACACATTGATGTCATGAAGGCTTTGCTATCATAACTTTCCATGATAGCCCACACTGATTCCCAGATGCAGCATGTACTTTTGTTTGTTTGTTTGCTTGTTTTGAGACAGGGTCTTGCTGTGTAGTTCAAGGCCAGCTGTGTAGTTCAAGGCCAGCTGTGTAGCTCAGGTTGGCCTTGAATTTGTAGCAATCCTCTTGCCTCAGCTTCCCAAGTGTGCACCACAACGCCCAATGCAGCCTGTACTTTTATCTTTGCTCTCACTCTCTTTTTCTATTTACTTGGCCCAAACTCACTCTGCAGAGCCAGTTTCTCTCCTACTCTACACTCTTACTTTCTTTTTGGTACCAGCTATTGAACTTGGGACCTTGTGCTTGCAAGGCAGGAGGCGGAACCACTGAGCTAAATCCCCGGCCACTCTTACTTTCTTGAATAAACTCTGCCACTGCTTTTTGCTCACTTCATTCAATTCTTTGTTGGAGATGAGAACAAAGAACCTGGAATCCAACTCCAGAAGAAGAGGTGAAACAACCCCAAACCTGGTAACATTTGGCTGGCAAGTCACTTTTTAGAAAAAAGCTACCCAATAACAGTACCACAAAAATAGTAAATAAATATATAGGGTTGGAGGGGAATAGCTAAGTGGTACAGCCCCTAGGTTTGGTCCCCACTATCATTAAAAAAAAAAAATCCTAAACTTGTCATGGCATGGCAAGCCAGAGCACTCAGCAGTCAGAAGGTTGGGATTCAAATGCCTATTCCTGGCCAGACATGGTGGCACATGCCTGTGGTCCCGGCATTGACAGGTGGAGGTCAAAATGTCATCTTTGTTACGGAGAACAGCTATATGTCACTGTGGCACACGTGGACAGCAGATCACAACTCTGGAAAGTGAAGATGACTGGTGTGTGAAGTAAGGTGGGTCTGCTGAGAGTAGAGGGGACCCTACCTGCCCCTTTGACCGCATGGGAGGGAGGAGACGTGATTTTTCTCAATACCATCTCAGGGAGCTCTTATGGAAACTAGAGAGAAGTACAGTGCCTGGAACATAGTAGACTCCAAGAACAGATCCCTGCAGCAGTGTCCTGAGCTGGGAATATAGACAGCTAAGAAATATTACAGGTAAAAAAAAAAAAAGAAAGAAATATTACAGGCATTCAGATAGGGCTGGGCCCTTGAGAAAGTCAGGACAAAGGTAAAACCACATCACGACTGTGACTAAAGACACATCTGCTGGAGACCAGTCTCAAAATAAAGATGAGCTGGGTGTGGTGGCGCACGCCTATGATCTCAGAACTCGGGAGGCAGAGGCAGGAGGATCACTGTGAGTTTGAAGCCAGTCTGGGCTACATAGTGAGTTCAAGGCCAGTCTGAACTATATAGTGAGACCCTGTTTCAAAAACAAAAAGAAAAGAAAAGAAAAGAAATCCTTCAAGATAAAGATGAAATGACCAGGCCTGCATACTTCCTCAAAAGACAAACACTGGGCCTAATGAAGTCTAGATAGACATCAGTCACCCCAGTGGGTGACCAAGACCTCTGGACCCATCATTTCCTAGAAGAAGTCTTTGTTCTTTCCATGCACCCTTGTTAGGTGACTTCTTTCCCTATTGGCTCACTGTTACGTAAGCAACTATACTTGGGACCTTATTGGTTAATCATAGCTGTAACTCACGTTGTACCCATGTGAGTTTTGCTCTATAAAACTTTGTGTAAAGTGGGGTCCCCTCCTGCCTCCCAGGAGCTATCTTCTCAATATTTTCCTACTCTTAACCTCCCTTGTTCCTAGAATTCATTCTTCAATTTTTAAAGAACACAAACTCGATGTATCAGACTTCTAACAGGTTGGGAGATATATTTTCATTTTTCATCTCCTGTATCAGGAAGACCAGTCAGACAGCCCAGGCTGGTCATTCAAGGAGGCCAAAGTTTGGAGACCACATGGGGCAAGGAACTTTATCTTTTTAAAGATTTTTTTCAGGGTCTGGGGATTTAGCTCAGTGGTTCCACCGCCTGTCTTGAAAGTGCAAGGATCCAAGTTTGATCCCCAGTACCAAATTTAAAAAAAAATTTTTTTCAGTACTTGGGATTAAATCCAGGATCTTCACACTGAACTGCATCCCCAACCCATTTTTTATTTTTTATTTTGAGATAAGGTCTTGATAAATAACTAAATTGCTTGAATTTGGGATCTTTCTGCCTCAGCCTCTCAGAGTGCTGGGATTACAGGCTTGTGCCACTAGGCCTAGCTGCAAGGGAGATACTTCTCTTTCTCTCTCCCCCTCCCTCGCTCTCCTTGTTTCCTACACTCAGAAAACCTTGAAAGTTCCTTAAAGAGAAGTGTTGATAGGGCTGGGGATTTAGCTCAGTGGTTTGGGTGCCTGCCATGCAAGCGCAAGGTCCTGAGTTTGATCCCCGATACCAAAAAGAAAAAGAGAAGTGTTGACCAGACATGAATTGGCAAGACTTCTAAAGGAGGAAAAAAAACCCCAAAGCTGTTTATCTTTGCTACCAACTGAGGGACTTCTGAAAATTTGAATGCCCCAGCCTTTTCTTTTTTTGGCGGGGGTGGGGATTGCACTAGGGTCTGGTGCAAGCTAGGTAAGTATACTCTATCTACTACATCCCCAGCCCTTTTTATTTATTTTGAGGCAGGGCCTAGCAAAATTGCCCAGGCTGGCCTGAATTTGTGATCCTCCTGCCTCAGCCTCCCAAGTACCACAGCTGGGATTACAGATGTGCATGACCACACCCAATCTCCCAGCTTTCTTTATGAGTGTGTACTTGCAGTACTTCTGTTGTTTTATGGTTGGTGGTTTTTAGGAGGTGGGGAGAAGACTGGGCTATTGTGTGCTTTTTATAGCAGTCTCCCTCCTCAGCCATTCACATAAAGCAACTGAGGACTAGCTGGCCTGGAAGTCACTGGAAACAAAGAGGAACCAACCCTGGGGAAAGCCCTGGACAATCACTGAACAATAACAATTCCTTTGGGTGCACTGAGAAGACAGGAAGTTCAGGATGGGTGTGTTGACAGCAGCCTTCAATCCCTGCAGCTTTGGGTGAAACACACAAGTGGGGCCCAGCTTCCCACCTGACCTGCCTTAACTCATCCCTGCTGAAGCAAGGCTGCCAAGAGTGTGGATATGCAGGGAAAAGCCCAGGAAGAGGAAGTGGTGGTTCTGGGAGCCCAGAGGTTCGCTTCCCTGCTGAGTCACTTCTCACTGGGCATGGGAATACCTGCTGGAGTTTTTGAAAGCCCTGGAAAACCCCAGCAGCCAGGATCCCTGACAGGCTCTACCTGGGGTAACCCCTCTCACCATCACATTCCCCTTTGGCATTTCCACCCCAAACATCTTCAGATCCTCTTCTCCATGCAGGATCCACCCCCAGGAGCAGCCTCCCAGCCCATCAGCTCAGCTTGCCTGTCTACAATTCTCAATGACAGTGGACCTTGAACATGCTAATTTAGCAATTGCAACAGCTCATAGTTAGTGACCACTTACTATGTCAGGTATTATGGTGATATTCACAACAGGAAGTAGTTACTATAGTTATCTGCAATTTACAGATGGGGAGCCAGCATTCAGATTCCATGGTCCTTCACCATCTACAGTTTGTACAGTGTCAGGCTCAGTGGAAGGAAACCCACATTTCACAACTTGTTTTCGTGGACTCAGAAAATCTAAGATTTGTACAAGTTCCAGCCCAATCTGGGCAATTTAGCAAGATTCTAAAGAAAAAACATAAAAGGGCTGGGAGCGTAGCCCAGTGTGAAGGCCGTGGTTCAATTCCTAGTACTCGAAAATAAATGAATAAATGAAAATCTAAGATTTGGAAAAGATAACCCAATGTAACATTTGATTTTATAAATGAGCAGACTATCCCAGAGAGCCCTCATTCCACAGTAAGATCATGAGAGCCGGGCCAGGGATTTAGCTCAGTGGTTTCACTCCCTGCTGCGCAAGCACAAGGAACCGAGTTCAATCCCCGGTACCAAAAAAAAAAAAAAAAAAAAAGATCATGAGAGCCCCCAAACCCACACTACTTTTGTGCCTTTCGACACAAACCCTTTTCTTTCTCCCAGAAAAAAAGTCATTTTCAAGTGGGTCATGGTGATGCATGCCTATAATCCCAGCTATTAGGGAAGCTGAGGCAGGAGGATCTAAAGTTTGAGGCTGCTTATTGAGATGTCTCAAAATAAAGAGTTGAAGATTTAGCTTAGTGCTCCCTCGGTTCAATCCACAGTACCATAAAATTTAAAGAATTAAAAAAAAAACCTTTTTCTGAAATTTTCTCACTTTTTTGCTTTTCAATTCTCCATAGATTTACTTTCTTCTTTCCCAAACAATGCAAAAAAGTGTTCCACCCCTTCTTTCCCTGTTACTCTTTTCTTGGGAAGAAATAAAGAGGATAAGAGGGGCCGGGGATTTAGCTCAGTGGTTTTGCCGCCTGCTGCACAAGCACAAGGACCCGAGTTTGATTCCCGGTACCAGAAAAAAAAAAAAAAAAGAGGATAAGAGAAGGTGAGGGAAGGGAGGGAAAGAAGAAAAGAAAGGAAGAGAGGCAAGAAAAACAGGGGAGAAGAGTGGAGGAAAAGAGAAAAGAAGAGAAAATCTCACTGGCACAGTAGCACACGCAGGAGGATTACCAGGAGTTCAAGACTGGCCTGGGCTACACAGTTAGCTGAAGACCAGTTTGAACTGCATAGCAAGACCCTGTCTCAAACAAAACAAAACCAAAACCAAAAATCTACCAGGAAAAGAAGAGAAAATAATAGAAATAAAGAGGAAAGAAAAATGCCCTTCAAAATCAGAAATCAGTCCCAAATCAAAAATGTGTCCAGAATCAGAAATCTTTTTTTTAAAGCAAAACACTTCTTGGTACATTTTAGATATAGATAATGGTAACATTCTTTGTACCTGTACATGATATATTTTGCTTGTTTTTTCCCACCCCCCTTCAACCCCTCTTCCCCTCCTTATTTACAAAAGCTTTGTTTTCATTTTTCCTTCATTCTCTTTTTCTTCCTTGTCTCTTCTTTCCTTCCCCTCTCCCCCCTCCTGTGTTTCCCTTCTCATTTGGACATTTTCTTTCCATTTCCCAATATCTATTATATGTTTTGGTCCTTACTTCCACTTTCAGTTTCTTCACCAGAGAAACAATACGGTATTTAAACATTGTGTCCAATTTATCTCACTTAAGAGTATGGTCTCAAGGTGCATCCATTTACCTGGAAATGTCTCAAGCTTCTTTATGGCACAGTAGTACTCCATTGTATAAAAACCCCCCACATCTTCTATATCTATATCCATTCATCAGTTGACAGGCATTTGGGCTGTTTCAAAGATTTAGCTATTACAAACTGTGCTGCTATAAACATGGGTGTGCTGTATCACTGTGGTCTGATGCTTTTAATTCTTTTGGGAAGATACTAAGAAGGGGAATAGCTGGGTTGAATGGAACCTTTAATTTTAGATTTTTGAGGAATCTCCGCACTAATTTCCACAGTCGTTGCATCAGTCTACATTTCCACCAACATCGGAAAAGTGTTCCTTTTTCCCCACAGCCCAGCCAGTATTTGTTATTGATTAATTTCTTGATGATAGCCATTCTTTCTGGAGTGAGATGAAATCTGTGTTTTAATTTGCATCGCTGAATGGTCGGTGATTTTGAACTTTTTTTCATATATTTATTTGCTATTTCTACTTCATCTGAGACGTCTTTATTCATTTCAGATGTCCATTATTGGATTGGGTCTTTAAATTTAGGGGGGGGTCTGATTTTTTTTTTTTTAGTTCTTTCTATATTCTAGTTTAGTCCTTTGTAGAGTAACAGCTGGCAAAAAAAATTGCCCACGTTGTGGGCTGTCTCTTCTTCACTATGTTGGTGGCTTCTTTTGCTGTGCAAAAGTTTTTTTAATGAGATCCCAGTTGTTGATTCTTTGCGATAGTTCTTGTGTGTTCCGGGTTTTGTTCATAGTCTTTGTCTACACCAATGTCTTCAAGAGTTCTACCTACTTTATGTTCCAGCAGACTTAGTGCTTCTGTTTAACATTTAGATCTTCGATCCATCTTGACCCAAATCAGAAATGTGTATACGCCACATTACCTCAAAGCCCGGTGCCCTCATCAAAGAAGGACGCGCAGGCCTTTGAAACCCTGGCTCTGCCCTCAATCAATATGGCGGCCACAGGGGAACTTCAGTCGCCCTCCCCCGCCCTCCCCTCGCGGATGGGCAGCGTGAGGTGCGCATGCGCAGCAGAGCGAAGGGGCGTCAGGCCCGCTTCCCGCAGTTGCCAGGCTGTGGCGGCCCTGGCCGCGGGATGGTGTAGCCCAGCTGCGGGAGGGGTGGACTCACGCCCGCGGCAGAGCTCAGTCGCTGTGGCCTCAAAGTGAGGGGGCGTCGCCGCCCGCCGGGGGTCCCTGAGGCCGCCATGGCGTCTCGCGGGGTGCTGGACGAGTTCACCGCTCCGGCTGCGAAGGCAGCGCTGCTGGAGCGGAGCCGCGGCCGGATCGAGGGCCTTTTCGGGGTGAGCCTGGCTGTGCTGGGCGCGCTGGGCGCCGAGGAGCCGCTGCCCGCGCGCATCTGGCTGCAGCTGCGGGGCTCACGGGGGGCGGTGCACAGCGCCAAGGTAAGTCTGGGGCCCCGGGCCAGCCGAGTCGCTGCCCTGAGAGCGCTCAGGCCCGCCCGCCTCCTCCACAGTGGTGGGTCTCTGTGGCGTGGGGTCTCAGCCCACACTGAGAACCAGAAGAAATCACAATGGGGAGTAACAACGCCATGCGAAGGTCTAGGAGGGGTGGGATGGCTAACAGGAGTGTTTAAAGCTGGGCCTGGTGGTGCACTCGAGAGGCTGAGGCAGGAGGAGGATTTCGAGTTCCAGGCCAGCCTGAGCTACGTAATGGGTTTAAGGCCAACCTAGAGTACATAGCAAGACCCTGATTCAAAAAGCCAGAAGAAAGAAAGTGTTTAAAATAACATTATTCCTCATATTGATGTATGAACAAGCGACATTTAAATAGTGCTTATAACAACATTAGACGTCCGCTATATTCTTGGACTGATGCAGCCCTTAAAGTCCAATAAGGTAGCTTTTATTGTCCAGTGTGTCTTTTTAAAATTAAATTAACAGCTGGGGAGACTGAAACTCAAAGTGGTGACTCACCTTGTGTCTAATCAGCATTTCAGCCTTTTACCTCCTCAACACTTCCATCCACTCCTTCCTCTCCCCAGCCAGGAAACAGCAACAAAGGGTGTCCCTTGTCGGGGAGGGAAGGCTGTCTCCCCCGAAGGTTCTGTAATTTAGTCTGCAAAATCAGTCGGTCATTGAGTCTATTAAATAAACTGTAGACAGACAACAGGAGAAAACCCATTTTAATCACGAGTACATGCAAGGGAGTCGCACAGAGAAGGCTGGAAGAAGCCTGCTCACCCTGAGTACTGGGGGAACACTTGCGTGGCTTTAGGTGATGGTTTTCCTTCCTGCCTTTAGTCAGATCAGGGAACTTTTGAGAAAACCCCTGGCTGCATTTTCGTTCCTGAAGTGCTCAGTCCGAAGTAACCAGTGAGCAGCCTAGAGGCTCGTTTCAGAGTGATGTTTCCTGATCCCCTTTACCCCTCCTCCAGGACCCGGGTTTCTCCGGGTTTCCTGTTTCCTTCGCTGGATTCAGAGGCAGGGAGTTGTTTCTAGAGTCCAAGTTGTTGTTCAGGTGATGAGAGAACCCCCCCCACCCTGTATCCTATTTCACAAATTGCACAGAATTTGAAGGAGCTAAGTAGTTGTAACTCCTGACGATTTTCGATTTAACCAAAAAACCTTGCTGCTACTTTGTGTAGAGCAAATAGGATCCTTAGCTGTATGATTTTCTCGAAGCTTAGCTTAAAACATTGTGGATGTTGAATCAGATTTGCTTTCCTCTGCTTAATTTCTTTGATTGGTTGTATGAAATTTTTGGTTGTTGTTTTTTGAGACATAGTCTTGCTATGTAGTTCAGGCTGGCCTTGAACTCACTATGTGGCCCACTCTGAACTTGAACTTGAGGTGATCCTCCTGCCTCAGCCTCCTGAGTGCTGGGATTGATTGCATGTGTGCACCTCCATGGCTGGATGCCTGCCCTAGTTGTCTAATTTAAAAAATGAAATTTAGCTTCTTTCCATTCTTCCCCTTTCTTCTTCCTCAGCTGTCCAATTTCTTTTACTACCCAGGGCTAAAAAGTTTATATTACTGTTTTGTTATTTCACCAGAAATTCTCTTATTGTACATTCATTCCTCACTTCTCCATTGATTTTGCTCTAAGATCTTCATTCTTGTTCTGTACTGCTTTCACTGACTTTATTTCTTTCAGTTTGGTTTGGTTTTTAGACAGTCACTATGTAGCCCATGCTGGCCTCCAACACTCATTCCCCCCATCTCAGCTTCAGTGCTGGGACTACAGGCCTGGCTTGGCCTGGATTTTTCTTTTTCTTTTTTCTTTTTTTTGGTACCAGGGATTGAACTTGGGACATCGCGCTTTTGATGCAGGCGCCGGAACCACTGAGCTAAATCCCTGGCCCTGGATTTTTCTTTTTCTTTCTTTTTTTTTTTTTTGTGGTGCTGGGGATTGAACTCAGGACTTCACACATCACTGAGCTATGTCTTAATTAGTTTAGTTTTGTTTTTATTTTTCTTTTTGAGACAGACTTTTTCTGTGTAGTTCAGGTGATCTTTCTGCCTCAATCTCCCAAGGTTCTAAGCGTGGGATACCACACCTGACTTCTCTTTACTCTGTTGCTCCCTGCCTTCCTGAGACCTAGGGCCTCCTGTCACCTCTCTCACCCAGTCTAAACTCCTCTACCTACAGAACACTGGCTGGCACGACCCCATCTTATGGTCCTAATTTTCGCTGTGGCAGCTGTCAGCCTTAGCCTGCCCAGTAGTCTAGACTATGCCCTTGCAGGGTGTTCTGCCTGCCACTGGTTTTTTACTCAGGACACCCCAAGAATGGAAAGTGCTTCCTTTGCTTCACAGAAAGCCCCACCCATCCTGCCTTTCCCTTCCCGTTCTGCCCTCTCCTGTTCCCTGCTGAACAGTGTAACCCAAGCTGATTGGAAGAGGTGTGTCTTAGACTAGTTTGATAGTCTGACACCTGCTGGGTTATGTTATCTTCTCAAGGTATATTACTCATAATCCAACCCTCCCACTTACAAGAAATCCTTTTTCCCCTCTTTTGCTTTGAGACTCAGGAGTAAGGGTTGAATGCCACGCCCAAGGGCTTTTTTGTTCTTGATTCATTTGGGAGTTTGTTTTATTTTTTGGGAGGAAGAAGAAACCATGAACTTGCTTTTAAAAAATTAAGGAAGGGCCAGGGATTTAGCTCAGTGGTTCCACAGCGCAGCCTGCCTTAAAAGTGCAAGGTCCTGAGTTTGATCCCCGGTACCAAAAAAAAAAAAAAATTAAGGAGAGCAAACATTTCAAAATCGAAAGTATTTTAAGTAAAGCTGTGGAGAAGCAGGTTTGGGGGGAAATATTTGTTTATTTATTTTTGGTTTTATGGGGCAGGGTCTCACTCCATAATTCAGGGTGTCCTTGAAGTCACTATGTGGCTCATGCTGGCCTAGAACTAGTGGCATTCCTCCTGCCTCAGCCTCCTGCATACTGACTGGGATTATAGGCATGCACCACTGTCCCTGTGGGGCCCAAGAGGAGTTTTTAAACTGGCTGGTATTATCTCTGATCAGAGTAGGATGAGGTCAGCTGTTCTGTGCCCCATTAAGTAGATTACTTTGTTGTCTTTTTTTTATGAGTGTGGTGCTGAGGCTCTAACCCATCACCCACATCCCTGCTACTTTGTTTTCTTTTAAGATGTTAATCCACTGTCTTCTGAAATTCACTGTATTAAGAAGAAAAGCCTGCCTGTTGGGGGCTCCCTGTACTGGAGAGAGGTAGGTTGGGAGCTGCTGGCCGGAAGTGATGAGCAGGGTAAGGCGAGGCTTCTGAGAGGGAAACAAGTTGCCTGAAACCTTGGATAGTATAGGTTGGAGGCCAGAAGACCCAGCAGTGGAAGGAACGTTGTTCCATGTTCACGTTGGAGGTGGGTGGGGAGGACTGGCAAGATTTTGTTTGTTTTAGAGACCAGGTCTCAACTATGTACCCCAGATTGGCTTCAAACTCACAGTGATTCTTCTACCTCAGTCTCCCAAGTGGTGGGAGTACAGGGGTGCACCATGATGCATGGCAATGGCAAGACTGACAGGGACTTGGAACTGAGTGGTTGTAGGGATTTAGAGGAGGGCTTTAAACCCTGGTGGCAGGAGATTGGTTGCTATGTTGCTTGGCTTGTTGGTTGGGAGCTACCAGGGAGTTGCCATTGAAGGAACATTTCTCATGTGCTGGAAAATGCCCTTTCTGTTGGCCCTTGACCTCAAGGATCCGTCAGCCTGGTAGAGAACAGTGGAGAACATGCGTCCTTGCTTTAGTGATGATGGAAATTAAAACTGAGGCATGAAAGTTCAGTACAAATTTACAGGAAAAAGTTTTCATTGGAAAGGAAGAGAAAATGATGGCGATCAAGCTGGCCACCTTAGAAAAGAAAGTTAAGAGCAGACGGGGAAAGGGCTTCCGGGTGAGGGACTGAAGAGGCATGGGTGTGAAGAGGAGGATAGGACCAGGCACCCAGCACACTGTGGGCACCAGTCTTCCAGGGTCCTGTGGTGGCTGGGGTTTGGTTGATCATTGCCTCAGTCCTGGTTTGGAATCCTGTGGCTCAAGGGCAGTTTGGTTTCCTTGAGATGCTTGTCCTTGATTGGGAGTACAATCTCCTCTTGGGGTGGCCTTCTCTTGGGGACTCTGAGGGGATCACAGGTCTACGACAGTGTCTAGAGGCTTTTCAGCATTGCTTCAGGGGCCTCTGGGACTGGAACTTTGTAAAAGCTGGTAACTGGATATCCCTGAAATCCTTCAGAGCTAGGCTTATCTTGATGTCCTCAGTCGAAGGAGGAGACAGACTAGGTGAATTTTGAGTTATAAACCTTGTGAAACAGACTTCCCGAGTGACTAGCCCAGGTAATAAAAGAGACAACAAATGAGGCCAGAGATGTGAGGCTTCATCCTGCTTTTAGCTGGGCATCTGTAGTCCCTGACTCTCAGTCCCTGACTACCTCACGAGAAAACACAAATCAAGCATTTTTCCTTTTTTTTTTTTTTTTTTTTTGTAATTGCACTGTAGTATTGGGGATTGAACCCAGGGCATTCATACTGGGCTATATCCCCACCCCCACCCCCCTTTTTAAATTATTTTGAGTCAGGTCTCACTTAGTTTCCCAGGCTGGCCTTGAGCTTGTGATCCCCATGCCTCAGCCTGCCGGAGTGTTGGGACTGCAGGCATGCACTCCATGCTGTCACATTGTACTTTAATGAGAAACAGGTTAAGGGCCCAGGAGTGTGCTTGCTCTCAAGTGATCTCTAACTGCATCAGAACCAAACAGGACTGGAGTAGCAGTTGAGGTGTGTGCAAGGTGCTACAGTGTCTAGTGTAAAAAGGAAGGCTTGCCTTGCTCAGCTGGCTTCTGAGGGCCCAGGAGAGTCATGCAGAGGACGGTGACTTTCTGGTGGTGAGGGGGCACTCGGAAGTCACAGGGACAGGAAAGATCCATCTTATTAGATTCCTCAGGTGTAGGGCAAGCGAGTGTGTGTCGGGGGGCATGGGTGATTGGAGGTGGAAAGGGGCTGTCCCTGAGCCCATGGCTGCTGGGTACAGGTTTTACCTGCAGCGGGGTGCGGGGGAGGGGGGCAGCGGAGTGCAGTGCAGTCCGGTCATGCTCCTACACGGCTTGTGCTCCCCTGCTGCTCTGCCCTGCTAGAAGTACAGAAAGTGTGTTAGGCAACCTTTACAGCAGCCTCGCACTACTCAGGCTGAGTTTTTGAGAGCCAGGGAAAGCCCAGAAGAGGGCAGTGTTCACAGGGTGCCATAGAGAGGAACTAAGGCAGGAGGATCTCTGTGAGTTCAGGGTCAGCCTGGGCTACACAGTGAGCTCAAGGCCAGCCTGAACTGCAAAGTGAGATCCTGTCTCAAAAAACCAAAAGAAAAAAGAAAATGAACTCTTCTTTTAGATGGCCACAGAGCCAGGGCTTCCTGGAGCCTGGCAGCTGGAGGACTGGGAGGTGGCTGGATGGGACTGTGCAGGGGTGCTCTGCTGCCCTGCATGAGGGCAGGTGCCTACGCATAGCATTAGCCGCTTACCGTGGGGGTGTGGTGCATTCACCAAGAGGCCCATGTGGCTGCCTCTCATTATGTGAGGCCTATTGTGTGGTTTTCTTTAAGTGGCAACTAATTGATGTTTCAGAAACTATGCATGCTATGAATTATATCAGTAAAATTTTGCATTATTCTTTTTTTTTTTTTTCTTTTGAGATAGGGTTGTGCTATAGTCCAAGCCAGCCTTCAACTCACTATGTAGCCCAGGCTGGCCTTGCCCTCAGGGGCATCATCCTGCCTCGGCTACCCAGGCACTAGGATTACAGGTCTGAGCCACCTCGCCTGGCTTGGCATTATTCTTTTAAAAGTACATATTTTAAGAAAACAAAACAAAAACTAGCCATGCCTGCTAAATATGTCAGTGAAGTAGTTTCAACTCGCAAGGTTCCTTTTCAGGATCTCTTCTGTAAGTAACAAGGGAGTAGTAAGATTACACTTTCCTCCATTGGAGAATTAGGCAGTGGAAACCCTCATGGCTCCCACGCTGTCTCATTGCAGTGGGACACTGGTTCATCCCTGAGAGGGAGGCAAGAGCCTGGGGACAGGAGTGTGTTGGTCTCAGCAGAACTGTTAAGTGCAGCGGGAGAGAAGGAGCCACGGGGACCAGGTTATGGCCAGAGAGAGGTGATGGTGTGAACTGGCGGTGTCTTGGGACCTAGCACGTAGGCTGGTGACAGGGACTGGAGGTTAGGGTCTGAGTGCCATTGATCCAGGCAGAATGGGACTTGGGGACTGTGTGTGAGTGATCCTAGGGCAGGTAAGCTGTGAGTGTAGCTGTTCCCGTCTGCACAGTCACACATTGAGGAACAGGGGAGAGCTCTGAGCTATCCCCGAGAGGAATGCAGAGATCAGGCTTGGATGTGAAGGGGTTCTGAGGCCTGGGCTTGCCCTGGTGGTTCTGGGTGAGGTGGAAGTATGGGACTCCTGCAGATAATGCCGTCTGAGATCCCAAAGCCCATTGTAGGAAATGGGCATCAGAGTGACCAGTAAGCAGGAACCTGTCCCTGAGGGTCACACAGAGAGGCAGCCCTGGAGGTAAGTAACCTGCTGGGTGTAGCGAGGTGCCCTCATGAGCCCTTGAGGCGCTGACTTGCTAACCAGGGCTGCCCTGCAGTTAGTGAAGGCGTTAATTACCTCATGGCATGATAGCCACCGAGAGCAAAGGCCAGTGACCTGCTGTGCCCAAGCCCAGAGGACCTTTCATAAGGACAGGAACTGAGGGGGCCTCTTCAGTCTTCAAACACTGAAATTACAGGGCAGCCTAGAAACCTTGCCAAGGCAAAAGAACACTCAGTCCATGTTTAATTTGTGAGGAAAAGAATAAAGGATGGGGTCTCCAGATGAGGTGGTAATGCGTGGTGGCACATGCCTGTATATACCATCAGCACTCAGGAGGGTGAGGCAAGAGGATCTCCATGAGTTCAAGGCCACCCTGAACTACATAGCAAGACCCTGTCTCAAAAATTTAAAAAATTAAGTGTTAATTAACTTTCTCCCAACCGAATGGGTGTTCTGTTTTGTGGCGCTGGGGATGGAACCCAGGGCTTTCTCACTGAACTAAATCCCTATTCCTCTTATAGACAGGCTGGACTTGAATTTGAGATCCTCTCCCTCAGCCTACAAGAGTGTTAGGGGTACACTATGGTACTCTATTCATGCACTACCATACCTAGCTGGCAGTGGAGTTTTTATGTATTTGTGGAGTAAAATAGAAAAGAGATAAGAATGAGAAAAATGTAATACAAGTTGAAGTGGCTTATTACTGCACAGACTTCAGAGGGTTACAGTTGACCCTGTATTATTTCATTTCCTTTTTGGTTGGAAGAGCTTGGTGCTTGGTTCATGAATGAACAGTAGATTTGTTCATGAAGGAAATAATTCAGAGAATGTAATACAGGTATTGTCATTGAGCTTGTTTTGAATTTACCGGAAAGGCGGGTGGTGGCCTTTTTGCATTTCCAAGAATGCTTTTTTTTTTTTTTTTTGAAACTCACTATTGTTGTGAAAATCATCTTCTTAAGAAACAGTGGTTGGCTGGTCTGTTATTATGCCTAACATTTTGGGGTTATACCAGAATGTTGAAATCCGGGATACTCACAGTGTAGTGCTCAGGTCAGAGGTGATTGCTCTTCCTTTTCATTTTCCAGATAGTGTTGTAGGATTGTAATTAAACCAAGACCACATTTTTTCCTGGGTTTTACTCAACTGGCATAATTGTATAAGGTTGGCAGTCTTAAATTTCAAAACAGAATTATAGGTGGAAAATCCTTGCAATAAAGAACTATTTTTTCAATCGATGTAACAAAGAAAATTCTTGTGCTGAATTTTAAGAGCTTTCTTCCTATTTGGAGGGTTTTTGTTCAGTCTTTTAGTGCTGATAGAATAATAGTTGACAGTTGATGAATAAGAGCTGTGTGAATAAATTCACATCAAAATTCAGAATTTTCTGCCTGGAAGGCAGTTGTGATTATGGTGTCTTCTGATTGACACCACCTGTCCACCACTCCGTTGAGGTCTTCATCCATTCTGCAGGCAACATATTTAGTTCACATTGACCCAGTATTTTTTTGTACCGGTGATCAAACTTGGGACCTTGTGCTTGCGAGGCAGGCAGTGGCACCCCTGAGCTAAATCCCCAACTGCCCCTGGTATTTTTAAATGAAGGTAATAAAGTTGTTTTTTAGATTAATTAATGCACCTTGGTATGTCTCTATTAGTTGGAAAATGAATTTCCTGCAGTAATAAAAGTCTATACAAATAGGGATTTAGTTTTCTTTCACTTAAGAAGTCTAAATGTAAGCAATAGTCCAAGGCTGGGTAATGGCTCTGGTCACACAATGGCTGCTGCAGTCTCAGCCATTGAGCTTTTCTGTCTTAAGACAGAATGATGGAAGAGGAAGTCACACCTTTCCAGAAAACTCTAGCAGCTTGCACACAGCGTTTGTTAGTAACAAAAGGAGTATAGGGAAAATGGTTTTTTAAAAAAAGACAGTACAACAGAAAGAAACAAATGTAGGGCATGATGACACATGCCTATAATCCTGTAGGAAGTTTTTAGTTTTAATGTAGGTACATTATTCCCCTGAATAAAATCTGAATCCTATTATTAAAGAAGTAAAGAAATGGATACTGTATTGGTAGACAATACGTAGGACTGCCACAGCGTATTAATCTACTTTTTAGCGTGTACTGTGTTGGGGACTAGGCTTCGTTCTGGAGGTCAGTGTTATCTTGCCTCAGGAACAGGGAAGTATGTGGAAGATGGCAGGGTCCCTGGCTATGGGCCGAATGCCGACAACCCAGCAGTCCTGAGACAAGGCAGCATCTGCTGAGGACAGTTGTCAGTGTATAGACATTTGGGTGTAGAGAAAATCTGGTTCCTCATTAACTTAATCCTCATCCATCTATTCTCTGTAGTTGCTGTTCTGTGAAATGCTTGCTACCCCTCTCCCTGTGCTTCTCATTGCCTAATAAAAGCAGACCAACCAGAGTTTTTTATTCAACTCTGTCTGCCAGGGACAGGTCTCCTCCCCATTCCTCCTTTATATCTTGAAAAATGTCTCTGTCTCTTTTTTTATTCCTCATCATTCCCCCTAAAATGTAGCTGAGGGTCTGATCAGCCCTCAGTAATGCTATACTCTCAATTCCTACCTTTTTTTTTTTTTTTGGTACTGGCATCGATCGAACTCAGGACCTTGTACTCTCAAGGCAGGCTCAGTGCCACTGAGCTAAATCCACAGCCCTCCTACCTTTTTCTCTTTTCAGTATTGGGGATTGGCATCAGGGCCTTCACACAGGGTCCCGTCCCGTCCCGTCCCCCCCCCCCCCCATTTGAGATAGGTCTCTGTAAGTCACTAAATTACCCAGGCTGGGCTCAAATTTGAGATCCTCCTTCCTCAGCCTCTGGAGTGCTGGGACTACAGGTGTGTGCCACCCCACCCAGCACCAGACTTATTTTTTATTTTGAGTCAAGTCTCCATAAGTTGCCCATGTCAGGTTGAAACTTATGACCTTCCTATCTCAGCCATCCAGAATATTGGGATTACAGAGCTATCATGCTCAGTTGGAACGTTTTTTGAACTCGGGTCCTTGCGCTTGTGAGGCAGACGACAGAACCACTGAGCTAAAACCCCAGCCCCAGTTGGAACATTTTTTATAAATTTACAGTCCAGTAGAGTTGTGATGCACATTATAACTAAAATAATTAATACACACACTCCAGATTTCTCTGAAGGTGTTTTTCCATAAGAGCAGAAGGAAGGAAAGGTTAAATCAAGTTGCAAACAATAAGCAGACATATTATTAGAAAGCATAGGGGGCTTTGAATGTGGCTCTAAGGGTCTTCAGCATTAATCTTGCACAGTAAGCAGTTTAAGAAGCTTTTAAGCAAGAAAGTGAAACTGCACTTTCAGAAGTAACATCATTGTTACAGTAACAAGGGAGTGGAGGCTGATAAGACTGGCAGTGGAAAGAAGAATAAGAGTTGCTTGCAGTGTTCACTTGACTGGAACGACAGGCACTGCAGGGAGCTTGGAGCATGGACAGAGAGGTGGCCACTTTCGAGCTTAGGGCTGGCCAGGTGCAGATGCCTTTAAAGGTTGGGCTTGGAGCCTCAGTTACACAAGAACAGAGAGCTCTGATTGGAGCCTGAGGTCTCTGAGAGTGTAGTTGATGGAAAGGATCGGAGAGAGTTTTGAGAAACATCTACATTTAGGAGCAGCAGGAAATGACATCAGAAAACTGAGAGAAGGAGTCAGAAGTAAAGAGAGTCAGTGGTGTGTGCTGGAACAACACAGCCCTGATGGTGTGCGCTGGCCTCAGCAGGTGTGAGATGGGGAGAGGCAGGCATGTTTAGAGTGCACAGAGTAATTATCGGGGAACACACTGACAGACACTTGGCTCTGAGGCAGCAGAAGCAGTTAGTCCCACAGTTGGGTCAGAAAGAGGACCGTGTTTATGGGTTCAGATAAAAGTGACTTCATCTTAGGAGGAATGTGATTGGTTTAGCTTAAGATAATCTGGGAGAGTCAGGTGCATCCCAGGAGCCCAGATCTGATTGTGTGGTTTGAGCCAGATGGTTTTATCTGTTCATGATTTGCTGGGGAAACTGCAGGAAAACCTGCCTAGGGTTCCTCCGGCAATCACAGCCCCTCCGGCTCAGGATGGCTGCAGTCCTGTCACGCTGTCTCTATGCAGGTACCGCACATATGTGAAGAGGAAAGAACTTATCAAGCACAGGTATTCTGACAGTCTTGTGCTGAGAGCCTAAAGAGGAAAGTGCAGTTAGGTAGGGGCCTTTGTTTTGGCGATATCTACTGTTGTTGGCATCCCGATAGGTTTGGTTTGCATAGCACAGGATGATGATTTCAAGGGGCAGATGTACAGTGGGTAGAGGCGCCTTTGCTAGCCAAGTGTGGTGATGAAAGGATGACAGTGGAGTGGTCCCTGGATGGCTTCAGGGCGGAAGAGGTGTGAGGTAGAGCTAAAGACCACCCCAGCGTGTTTGCAGGCACAGGAGCCAGATTGGGTACGAAGAGTGGCTCTGGGGAAGGCAGCGTGTGAAGGCACACTGAAACAAAAGGAGGGAAAAGGAATTCTTTTTTTACATTTTAAATTTTTGTTTATTTTTAATTTTTGAGACAGCATCTTGCTAAACTACCCAGGCTGACCTTGCACTTGCTGTTCTCCTGCGTCAACCTCCTGAGTAGCTGGGACTATAGGCACAAGATAAACAGAGACGAAGTCAAAGGGGTTCACACATATTGGCCCATAGACTCTGATAAAATATGTGTGACTTTTTATTTGGGGGTGGAGTACTGGGGATTGAACCCAGGGCTTTAGCACTGAGCTACATCCACGCCTCTTATCTATCTATCTATCTATCTATATCTATTAAATTTAGGGAGACATACATACATTAATTAATTGAGTAATTAATTCATTTAGGGAGACAGGGTCTTCCTATGTTGCCTAGGCGGGACTCTGACTTGCAGCCCTCCTGCCTCAGTCTCCCAGAATGCTGGGATTACAGCTGTGTGCCACCACACCTGCCTTCAGGCATATATATATATCTGTGCCTTTTCCTGAGTGACAGTAAACAGCATTGGTAGCTTGCCAAGGTTCTTTGTGTAAGAGTAAAGGATAAACTGACCAGGAAAGTCGACTGTTTTGAAAGCAGTCAAGCTTTAGAGCTTTACAGATACAGTTTACATGGGGATAAAGACTGGTGGACTCTTGAGTGTGACTGGGAGTACCCCCTGTGACTGTGCAAGAGGGCCCTTCCCTGGAGGGCAGTGAAAGCTCCTCAGGAAAGAACTTGAGAGGCAGCAGGAGAAAGGTGCAGCAGATGCTGAGAAAGCAGATGCTGAGAATGTGTTGGAAAAATGGTTAGTAGTGGTAGCATGTTATTAACATAGGCAGATAGAGATATGAAGTGGACCTGCTGTGGACTATAGATAAGTAGATTACTGATGTTAAGAGTTTGTATTTTCTGAGGCTTATTTTCTGTGCCTTTGTGCTTGCTTTGGCAACACATACACTAAAATTTTCTGTGCCTTTTTTCCCCTTTGTCTTGCTGGCTGTGGAGCTAGGTAAGTGCTCTATCCCTGAGTTACATCCCAGCCCCTACATGGTGTTTCTGATTTTTTGTATGTTGTAGGACTTGTTAATACCTCAATGTCATAGGAATTCTCTTTTCTCTTAAGGTAACGTAAGAACTCTTATGGAAGTGTTTTCTAAATAGAAAAGTATCTTTAGAATCCCAAAGTATGCTGCCAGGGCTGATCTGAACCACTGTAGAACTCCACCACCTTGAGAGCCTCTGGCCCTGTAGAGTTTCTCCTTCCCCGATGATTTGCAGATTCTCTGAGCATCTTTGTTGTACCGTGATACAGTGGTACCTGGCAGCTAGGCTGCCGCTATCTACAGCCAGGATAGCGGTCTCCAGTCATGGTGGTTTTTAGCCATTGTCTACCTTAAATGAATGTTTGCACATGTGCTATTGTCACTTGATCCTGCACAGTCTGCAGTAGCACCTGAAGTTGTTCCCTCTGGTCAGCTGCTTCTGAGTATGGAACTGGCAGTGAGACTAGCAGAACCCCCTCAGGTGTGTACCTGTTTTAAGATGGTAACGGTGAACAGTGGTGTGAAGGGACATACACCAGGGTGACCTGCAGGCTCTTGGGAGCTGCTCTCGTTGCCAGTCGATCTGCCTGGCTTTGTGAAATGCTGATAGAGTTGAGAAGAGCTGAGTTTGTTGAAGGTAGAATAATAGAAATTCCTTTCATTGAGTGAAAGGGAGATTGATCATTTCAGGGTGGGCGAGACAAGTTTTTACTGGAAGTAAAATGTTCAGATACCAAATATAGCCAAATGCAAGTGATGGATGTGTAGATCTACAGCAATCAGGGCAACTGATTGCTACAAAGCTCCTAAAATGTAATAATGCTATATATTTTATTGTTCACTTCTGAACATGAGTATAACATTGTTACTACTCAGTAATTTGTAAGAGTCAATCATTAATGAAAAAGTTGAAACCAAGCATGGTGGTACACACCTGTAACCCCAGCGCTCTGGGAGCAAGGCAGGGGGATCAGAAGCTCAAACCCAGCCTGGGCAGTTTAGCGGCTTAGCCAAGACCCTGTTTCAAAAATAAAGCATTAAAAAAGGGCTGGGGATGTGGATCATTGTGAAGGTCCTGGGTGCAATCCCTAGTGTGTGTGTGGGGTTGGGGGGGGGGATTGAATCTGAATTGCAAGAGCTAATTTCTGTTATAAAACAAGAAATGGATTTAGTGCATTTGAAACAACAAGCAACCTGTGGTAATAGTTCTAGTGATTGGGGGACGAAGTTGGACACCTGTGTATATTGGGCCCTCTGTCCCAGTCTTCCCAGCTCTTAACATCGGGAGGCACAGGCTGTCTGTACTCACAGAGGATCTGAATTTTACTCGATTTTCTTTTCCCTCAAAAGCTAGTACTGTCATGGAAATAGTGTTTGGATATATCCCCTAGAGTACCACTTTTGTGTGAAAAGATTGTATATACTAGGAAAGGTAAATTGACAAGTGCGTAAATGATAGATCATGTTAAAATTGAACTACCTATAGGCTCAAATGTGTAAAATTGACAAGTTGTTTAAAAAATCAGGACTTGGGTGATTATTAAAAAATTGAAGTAATTCACTGGTCTTGCAATTTGTTATCTGTGTCAGTGACCAGTGTATTTTATGTGTTCCTACTGGTTGCATGGAATTGAGAACACAGAAATCACAAAGGTGATTAAGTTGCCTGTGTCATAGTGTTTGAGCAGTTCTTGCATAATGTTCTTCAATTAAGCTAATCCAGAAAAGTAACAGAGAAGTAATAGAAATGTTTGTTTTAAGGATGAATCATTCATGCTATTTCATAATTGCTTACATTCTTTATCTCAGATTTCAGGCAAGAGTCAAGCAAAACTTAAAATGAGGACCAAAGTTACCAGCAGTCCACTATCAAAGCTTGCTATATATCCACTTTTTAAATTTTAAAATTAAAATTAGAAACTGAGGCTTGTGCCGAAATAGTCCATGAACATGGGTAAAATAGAAAATCAAGTAATAGAGGTTTAAGTGGAGAGTAGCAGTACTTTGCTTCTAACCTTTCTCAACTATTACTTGCTACCAGTTTTCTTTTTTGAGACAGTCTCCCTTAAGGAGCCTAAGCTGGCCTCGTGTGCTAGCATGCCCAGCCTTTTACCATTTTTAACTGTTTGTTCTGGTAGTTACCTAAATAGTTAGAAATACTGTGATGCTGTTTCCATTTTGTTGTTGTTGTTGTTGTTGGTTTTAGTTGTTTGGTGCTAACTGAAGTCAGAGCCTTGCTTTGTAGTAAAACAGTTGATATAATCATGACTTACATAAATATTAGTACTATTCTCCAGAATGTTTTCTTTCTGATAATGGCTTTAAAATTTTTCCTACTTTTTTTGAGACAGGATCTCAATATGTATTCCAGGCTGGTGAACTTGTTGTCTAGCATCAATTTGCTATCAAGCTGAAGCTAGCCTTGAACTCTCGGAGATCCTCCTGGCTCGGCCTGGGAGTGCTGGGATTTCAGGCATCCTCTACCACGCCTGACATCCTGGAATTTTTATCTGCTCTTTTTTTCATCCACTTGTGAAATTTGCTGTATACACATCCCTAATATTTTGCAGATGATTCCTTGTCTTTTTACTGAGCCTTTCTTTCAGGTGAACACCTCTAGCAGTGGGTCCCCCTGCTTGTCTGCCTTAGTGAAGATCTTTGGGCTTCCATTTGCTGCTCTTGGTTTGTGGTTATCAGTGACTTCAGCTTTCATATTTTGGTGTATTTCATTGTCACGTGGTTTCCTAAGAAAAGTATCGGTGGGAGTAATTTCTGGGGCTTTACCATGTCTAGAAATCTCTTTATTCTCCTGTATGTTTGGTATGTAAAGTAGTTGGGGGTAGAAGATCCTCCTTGCAACTTTGAATGCATCACTGCTCATGTCTTCTGCTCATCCAGGATTGCTGTTGAGAATCTGTGACATCCTGGTTGTTCTCCTTTTGTTGTATCCTGTTCCCTCTCTACCCAGGATGTTTCTTGCCAGCCTTTTTTAAGTAATCATGTTTCAGGTGTTTTGCATGTTCTTTCAAGAAGGACCTGTCCTTTTGTGACAAGAAATGTGTGTATATAACGTATATGATTTTTAAAATAATTATATATGGGTCTTATGTGTTTCAGTTTCAGAAAATAATTTTGTGTTACTTCTCTCTCTCTTTTTTGGTACTGGGGATCGTACTCAGGACCTTGACTGTTAGAGACCTTGACTCTATTTTTTGTTTTTTTGGTTTTTTTAGGAAAAAGGGAAATTTATTTATTTTTGAGACAAGGTCTCTCTGTGTAGCCCAGGCTGGCCTTGAACTCACAGTGATCGTCCTGCCTCAGCCTCCGAGTGGTGGGATTACAGGTGTCTGCCACCACGCCCAGCTTGTTAGTTCTCTATTAATTGCCATTCTTTTTTTCTTTTGGAATACCAGCTATTTGGATTTGGAATATCCTGAATCTAAATGATCCCTTAAAGCCCATCTTCCCTTTTTTCCTCCCTCCCTTTTTTCATTTGTTAAGGGTTGTTTTTTGTTTTTATGGTACTTTGGAAAGATTTCTTCCACTCTCACTTCTTCTGTTGACTTATTTTGGCCATCATATATATATATATATATATATATATATATATATATATATATATATATATATTTTTTTTTTTTTTTTTTTTTTTTGGTACTAGGGATTGAACTCAGGACCTTGTGCTTGTGAGGCAGGCGTGGTACCACTGAGCTAAATCATATTCTTAATGTACAAGCACTCTTATTCTGATTTCTTTGCTTTCTCTTCTTTCTTCTAGTATTCTCACACCAGCTTTATGTGTTTAGTATCATTTTGCATCTGTTAGACTGCACTAATTAAAATTTTGTGTGTTTTGGGCCGGGGATTTAGCTCAGTGGTTCCGGCGCCTGCCTTGCAAGCACAAGGTCCCGAATTCGATCCCCGGTACCAAAAAAAAAAAATTTTTTTGTGAGTTTTCTTATGAACCCCTATATTACCTAGTTTCTTTCCATTTTTGTTTTGCATTTTTTACTGTGTTCATATTTAATGTATTTGTCTTTCATATCTGAGTCTTTCCTCTAGCATGGGTGTTTTTATGTTTCATACTAAATCTGAAAAGCCATTTGATAGCTCTGGTACTGGGGCAAATCAGGTGGGCTTTACCTTTGGTCACTTAGAGAATCAGCCCTTATCTTGAGAGTATGTGAAGGTCTTCAATTTACAGTCTCTCCCCTCTAGTTTGGCTAATTGTTCTCAGTGGCCCACTGAAAAGATTTGATCAGCTTTGCTTTATCCTAGCAGCTGCACAGTTGTCTCAAACAGTATTTGACTCATGGATTTGACCATGTTCCCAGTCCAGCTAAAACAGAGGAACCACCCTGTTAGTCTTGCTGAACATAGTGGTAAAACCTGCACCAAATACATGGAGCAGCTGTTTGAAGAGTCTGAAAAGTAATAGTAGCAGACAGATGGGAAAGAGTGCCTGAATTCATAGTACCAACAAACGAGCAGTGGGTTTACCAAGTTCCCTCTGGTGTCCTCTATCCTGAGCATAACACATCTCAGCCTGAAGTGGAAATAGCACTGGGACCCAAAGAGGAGCCCTCTGGTTTTGGCTCAAGGAACAGAAAAGAGAACTCCTATCACTTAGAATGCTAAAGCCTGTTTTTCCTTTTCTCCATCCTCATGTACTTCATGTACCTCAGCCCACTCCCAGCGCTGTGGTGGTGGCAGTGGAGTTTGTAGGAGCCGAATTCTGAGGGAGAAGAACCTCTTCCTCTGATGAGTGGGTTGTGGACCAGCCTCTCTGTGAGTTTCTTCTCCTTGCCCTCCAATGGGACCCAGGCTCAGTGGCCAGAGTGCAGCCAGAGTGATGTCACCAAAACCTGCACTTCCTGGCTAGAGGATCAAAGGGAAAGCCCAGGAAAAGTGCCAGGAGGGAAGAGTGATGGCCCAAAGCTCTGGTCCTGCTCCACAGGCAGAATGCGTTCCTATGAGCCTGAGAACTGTAAAGAGCAACACAAACACTGCGCTACACACGTGGGACAGATGTGAATAGGCCTGACATTGGAATCATGGCTCACAGAAGATAGGTTGCAGCTTGCAGCCTGAATATCATGGGGTCAATTATCTGTTAAGACAAAAGTGTCAGCATTCATTGGGCTTAATCAAGGCCTGGTGCCTCATACCATGATACAGTGCAGAATTACTCAACATATGAAAAACTAGGAAAAACTCTTACAGGAAAGGACTGACACAGTGCTGAGGTGATAAAGATGTTGGAATCCATTGACAAAGACTAAAACAGCTGTTACAAAAATTCTTCAACAGGCAATCACAAATATTCTTGGAACTACTGGCAGTAAAAAAGTATAAAGTTTCAACAAAGAAATAGAAGATATAAGAGGAACCAAATGGGAAGGTTAGAACTGAAAAATACAGTAACCTAAATAAAAACTCACTGGGTGAGCTTGATTTTGAAATGGACATGGCAGAGACAAGAGTTATTAAACTTGAAGAGAGAACAAGAAGAGTTAACCTAATCTGCACATGAAGAGGGTGATAAGAGTGTGATGCTAAAAAAGTATTTAACAAAATGAGCTTTGAAGACTTCCCCAAATTTAGCAGAGAATCTCATAATGATTCAAGAAGCTCAGTGAACACAAACAATAAAACCAAAGAATTCCACATCCAGACACATTGGAAAGACACTGCTAAAAACTGAAGATAAATTAAAAATCATGAAATAATTCAGAGAAAAGCACAGTATGGTTGGGGAACAACATCTAAAATGACTGGATTTCTCATCAGAAACCAGGGAGGCCAGAAGAAAGTGGCACAATATTTTGTAAACAATGAAAGAAAATAAATTTTAGCTCAGAACTCCCCATCCAGGGGAATTATTCTTAAAGAATGAAAATAAGGGCCGGGGATTTAGCTCAGTGGTTTCGCCGCCTGCTGCGCAAGCACAAGGACCCGAGTTCGATCCCCGGTACCAAAAAAAAAAAGAATGAAAATGAAATAAAATATTCTCAGTTGAGGAAAACTAGAGGGAATCATTGCCAGCAGCCACTTCCAAGAATTTCTAGAGGGAATTCTCCAAACAGAAATGGTAAATATCTAGGTACTATTAATAGGCCACTTTCTCCTAAGTTCTTTAATATGAGTTTGACCATGAAAAGAAAAATTAAAACATCTGATGGGTTTTCACATGTATGTACGTGGAACACATAGATAGCTGTAACATAAAGTGGGGAGAGAAGGAAAGGAACCCAGAT
This sequence comes from Heterocephalus glaber, assembly GCF_053883595.1. NCBI lineage: Eukaryota > Metazoa > Chordata > Mammalia > Rodentia > Bathyergidae > Heterocephalus > Heterocephalus glaber. Next base: position 203,859 of record NW_028258427.1, read on the forward strand.
AAAGAAACCAGTATGCTGGTGTCCTAAAATTTATACTCAAAGGATATGAATTTGTGGAGGTGACCGAGTGATGGCACGAAGGTCAATGTCATTGAAAGGAGAACTTACTCCCTAACATTTCCTGAGAGAAGGGGAGAATCAGGTTTTGGTCAGCAGGCAGAAGCAGGATCAAGTGGAGAGAAAGCCTGGGTAGCATCCTTCTCTGGGGTGATACAGGGGAAGGGAAATATTTGAGCATTAATTAAGAAGAGAGCTGGGTGTGATGGCACATACCTATAATCCCAGCACTCGGAAGGCTGAGGCAGGAGCCAGCCTGGGCTACATAGTGAGTTCAAGCCAGCCTGAACTACATGGTGAAACTCTTGTCTCAAAAAAAAAGAGTGGTGGGAGAGTAGGCGCATGACACCGTATGGGGCATTCTGCAGATGGAATGTGTGCTCCAGGCAAGCTGGTCATCCATCCCAAGGAATTAGTTGCCCTTGCCCCTCCATGGTTCTGAAAGTGTCCCCACAATGTCAAAACTTGATGAGATACAGAAAATAAAAAAACGTAATTTATATGGATGGTAGTAAGGTTTAATACATGCCTCTCAAAATGATAGATTGTTGAGTCTAAGTGGATTGGGAAAATTACATATGTATATTGTAATCACTATTGTGACCACTTAAACAATATAAAGAGATACAGTTAAAAGGCAATAAGCAAATTATAATACTAAAAGTAGATGTATAGTGCAAAAAAAAAAAGCTGGGTAGGGAAAACAGGAACAAAATATAGGGGACAGGTAGAAAACAAAGACAAGTAAATTGGTAGATTTAAATCTAGATATACCAATCAAAAGACAAATTGTCAGGATGGATTAAAAACACATAACCAAACTATAGTTTTTTTAAGGAATTCATTTCAAAAATAATATAGGTATACACTCAGAGTATAACTATTCAAAAAATAAATGGAAGAAAAATACACCATGTAAACTATCATCAATACTATTATCAGACAAAGTAACTTTCAGAGCTAAGGAAATCCCCACAGATGATTGTAGTACATAATGATGAGGGTCATTTCAAGAAGGAGAGGTTATGTAACAATGCCAAATGTGTGTATTCCTAGCAGTGGAGCTGCAAAATACATGAAGCAAAAACTACCAGAACTGAAAGGAGAAATTGTATAATTGTACAATCCGCACTTGTAGTTGGAGACTTTAACACTCTTTTCTGAATAGTAGATAGACCATCAGAAAATCAACAAAGACACAGAACTTGCCACCACTACCACTCAACCAGTTTATAAAAGATGGCTTGTAAGAGATGTTTATAGAACAGTTTACCCAAGAGTAGGAGAATACATAACCTTTTCAAGCACCCACAGAACTATCAAGGTCAAATCCTATCTGAGCCATAAAACAACAAATTTAAAAGAATTGAAATCAGGTAGGATGTTGTGACCACAAAGTAATCAAACTAGAAACCAGTAATACAAAGATAACTGGAGCCTAGAGAATACTTAAAAACTAAATAAAACACTTTTTTTTTTTCCCAGAACATGGCTCTTTTAGAGATACCAAGTTTTTTCGTTGTGTTTACGATGAAACCCAAGATCTCAGGCATACTAAACAAGTGTTCCTCCATTGAGCTACCTCTCAAGGGAAGTTTTAAAAATTGCATTGAGCTAAATGAAAATATAACGTATCAGAATATTGGAATACTGGCAAAACATTACTCAAAGGGAAGTTTCTTGGGCCGGGGATTTAGCTCAGTGGTGCCACGCCTGCCTCATAAGTGCAAGGTCCTGAGTTTGATCCCCACTACTGGGGGTGGGGTGTGTGTGGAAGTTTCTTGTTTTGTTTTGGTTTTGGGTTTTTTGAGACAGGGCCTCACTATGTAGTTTTAGGATGGTTGAACTCACTAGGTATCCCAGGCTGACCTCAAACTCTCAGTGATCCTCCTGCCTCAGCCTCCTGGGTGCTGGGACTACAGGTATGTGTCACCACATCATGCTCAAAGGGAAGTTTGTAACACATAAATGCATACATTAGAAAAGAAGACTCAATCTAAGCTTCTACTTCAAGGACCTAAAATAATAAGAGTAAAATACACTAAAGCAGAAAGAAGGAAATATAAAAAAGGAACATGTTAAACTTAAAATAGAAGCAGAAAATCAATTAAACAGAAATCCATTCTTTGAATTTAAAAATTGATAAACTTTTTAGCAACATGACAAGACAATTCCTGACAGCAGGAATGAAACAGGATACCACTGTAATCTTCAGACATTTAAATATAAAGAATAGTGTACTCTGTGTAAGTTTAGCAATTTCAGTGAACTGAGGTAATTCTTCAAAAAGTACAAACTACTGTGATTCCCCAGTATGAAATAGGTAATATGAATAGCCTTAAGCTATTGAGGAAATTGAGTTAATTTTAAACTTCTATAAAAGAAATCTCCAGGCCTTTGTGTTTAGCTGGAGATTTTACCAAATGTTTCAAAATGTTTCAGCATCAAGCATGCTGACATCAGTGTTTAACACTTCGCTTGCCCGCGCAGGAAGAAAGGACAATCGGTTATTACACTTTGGTTCAATGAATGAAGTTGTCATGTTACCAACAAGGCCAAATCATCCTGCAAAACACCTCTGACCAGCACCAGAGGCTTCTGTGCTTCCCCACCAGGACTGCAAACACCTGGTGCACTCAGCAGATGCACAGCCGAACATCCTGTGATTTGGGTCTGGCTTCTCCTTGATGTCTTCCTCAAATTTCTGGCATTTCATCTCATGGGGATTCTGTGGCTCAGAGCTGTAGATGCACAGGGAATGCGCATGCATGGGTGAATGTAAGTTCTAACTGAAGACGAGTTTCCTACCAGAAATGCGGTGAATGCAACAGAGCCTGTCCTGGCTGGTGGTGTGCAGGGTGGACTTTTAAACAGCATTATTTTTGGCAGTGCCATTCTGATTTTAGTTGAGAGTATGGATCTGGTATCACCTCAGGCTCATTTCTTACAAGTGTCTATCCAGAAGGTTTTCACTGATGAGTTAAGTAACGATGTTAGTATTTAGTAAACATTTACTATGTGCGAGTCACTGCTGTCAGGACTTCATGTTCATTATGTTTTAATTCTCTCCAACTTTCTATGATTGCACTATTTTTACTTTTTACTTTTTTTTTTTTTTTTGTGGTACCAGGAATCGAACTAAGGACCTCACACTTCCGAGGCAGGCAAGGCACCACTGAGCTAAATCCCTGGCCCTATTTTTACCTCTTTTACAGTTGAAGAAACTGGTTGTAGAAGACTTAGGTAACTTGCACAGGTCACACCAATGTAAATTGTTGCTAGAATTTGAGACCAAAACACTAACCAAAGTTGTGTTAACGGATAGTCTCACTGTCCACTTGTGTGTGCATGATCACTTGCCCAATTCTTCTATCTCCCTTAGCAGCTTTGATGTGGAGAGCCCAATTCCCTTTATTCCTCTATTTAGGCCTTCTCAAATACAGTATCTGAGAGTTACTGTACTTTTTAGCATTCTCCAGTTTTTCATACTTAGGTCTGTGTTTATTTTAAACAATCTGGTCTTCCCTCTATGAAATTATATAGGGTATAGGTTGTTCCAAGCAGCTGGAAAAAATTTTTGTGAAGTAATCTTGTTCTTTCTAAATGATTTCAAGAAATCTGGAAACAAGGGGGACTGTGTTTTGTTATACCTGAAAACCAGAATAATGGTAGCAAAGCAAAAGGCAAGGTTTGTTCTCTAATTAGACTATCTTATCTCTAGATTATGTCCTGGTAGTGATAAATGACTGGTAGCAAGCATAGATATTTATTCTTTGGATGAAAATAAACCTCTCAGGATTCATATACTGTGTAGCTAGGAAGACATCTAAGATCACACTGCAAAATACACAATTAAAATGTTGTAAATATCCGTCTTTTAGATACAGATGCAAAGTTTACAATACCTCTAAAGATAAACAGCTTATGTCTTATATCCAACTTTTATTGAAACCAGGGCATTTTCCCCAAAATTATAAACATGCTTAAGACCTTTTGTGAAATCACCTTGATGTTTGTAAGTACATGTGTAACTTCACTTTTGCAGTTAAGGAGCTTTTGAAAATGGAGCTAATTTCTTACCTTGTCTTTACAGGAGTACATCAAAGGTATCTGTGAACCAGAACTGGAGGAAAGAGAGTGTTACCCTAAGGCCATGCACTGCATTTTTGTTGGGGCTCAGAGCCTGTTTCTGAAGAGCTTGATCCAGGACACTTGTGCAGACCTCTGCATCCTGGATATCGGTCTTCTCGGCATCAGAGGAAGCGCAGAGGCTGTGGTCATGGCCAGAAGTCACATCCAGCAGTTTGTGAAGCTCTTTGAGAGCAACGAGAACCTGCCCAGCAGTCAGAAAGATTCTGAGGTGAAAAGGGAATTCAAGCAGTTTGTTGAAGCTCGAGCAGACAGTTACACAATGGATTTGTTGATTTTGCCCACTTCCTTGAAAAAAGAGCTTTTGACTCTCACCCAAGGTGAGAAGAATCCCTTTGAAACTGGAGAGGATGAGATTGTTGAAATCAGAGATGCCCTGCAAACAGAGTTTGCACAGAATGCTGCTGCAGGACCGGGTATTTCTAGAGATGAAACTGTGTTGCAGGAAGATGCGAGAAATAAAGCCGGGACTCCTGTTTCTGAGCTTACAAAACAAATGGACGCGGTCTTTTCTAGTTCACCAAATGTGGTTTTTGTGCAGCCAGTAAATGGTCTAAACCCTGACGAGACCCTTTCCAAAGAGAGAGTTTGTTACAAAAGGAGATTTTCTGATTCGGAGGAAAGGCATACCAAGAAGCAATTTTCTTTAGAAAATGTTCAAGAGGAAGAGCTTTTACATGATGATAAGACAGCTGGAAATGTAATCATTGACCTCTCTGACCCTTCTGCTGATTCTGAAAATTTAAGTCTGGATGTGAAAGACACTACCGAGGAGATGGAATACAACATCCTTGTAAACTTTTTTAAAACCATGGGCTATTCCCAAGAAATTGTCGAAAAGGTCATTAGGGAGTATGGACCTACTACTGAGCCATTATTGCTCTTGGAAGAAATTGAAAAGGAAAATAAAAGATTGCAAGAAGACAAAGAATTTTCACCCGGTACTATGTATGCAGACAGCAGTAAAACCAAAAGTAAAAGTATTTGTGGCAGCAAAAATGAACTTACAACAGATTCTACTCCAAAGAAAACACAGGTCTACACACAGCAAAATACAATAGGGAAGTTTTCTCAGTTACCATTCAGAGTAGAAGCTAAACCATGTACCTCAAATTGCAAAATTAGTACTTTCAGAACAGTGCCAACGGAACAGAAACATGAAATCCGGGGTTCGAACCAGAGCTATGTTTGTAATGCAGACCTTGAAACTGATGGCCTTTCACCCTCTGTTGCCCCACCAAGTCCCAAAGATACCAATTTTGTTTCAAGGGGAGCTTCAAGTCACCAGCCTAGAATCCCAGTTTTTCATGAAAATGGTTTACAGCAGCAAGCAGAAACCTTGCTTCCAAATAATATGAAAGCTGCATGTGAAAAACCTTTGGGATGTTGTGGCCCTCCTCAGTCTAAGCCGAACTGTCCACCCCTTTCACCAGCAAAGCCGCTACCCTCCCTGCCCCCTTCAGTTACTGAGGCAAAGTTGTCAGGACCTTCCGATCATATTGATTCCTCAGTTACCGGGGTGCAAAGGTTTCGAGATACTCTAAAAGTACCCTACAAGCTGGAATTAAAAAACGAGCCAGGAAGAGCGGATTTGAAGCATATTGTTATAGACGGGAGCAATGTTGCCATTACGTAAGTACACTCTGCAGAGTTTCACAGTGTCATCCTGTCTTGCTTTCTTCTCTCAGGGGTCTCAGAAGCACACCCATGTGAGGACTGTTTATCATCTGTCTGCTGATCTGGACCCTGCCTGGGGAGAGGGAGGTCAGATGGTTGAAAAGGAGTTTTTGGCATTGCATGTTCCAGAGTTGTGAACTTTGCTTTCCTCTCCTGAACTTCTGTCCCTGTGGACCAGAGATAGTAGAGAATTTGACCTTTTCACGTCACATTGTCCAGTGATATGCACTATAAAGAGTTTTAAGTTACAGGTTCTCAGTACAATGGGTACTGCTGGGTTCTAAACACAGGGGTGGAGCTTATGACAAAAAAGATTTTTCTGTCTTTTTATGCTGGAATGTGCTCAGTGTGTAACCCAGAGTGTGCAGAGGTAATAAGGGTGATAGATTTCTGCTCTACTTTAGTTGAGGGAATGATAGCAATTTCCTTTCTAAGGAAATTAGTCAGTTTGAGCTTTCATTGTGGGCCTGCATTCTTACTAAAAGTTTCTGTTTGCTTTTGGTAGAAAGAATGGTACCATCGTTTCTGCTTAGCCTGTCTTGGAGTTCCACTTAGGATTCTCAATTTACTCAATTTATAGCTATGGTGAGGGATTGGGTTTCTTCTCTTAAGATGTGGTTAAGCATAGAGGCCAAAGTGAGTGAGGGTCTGCGTCCCCACCCCACTGTGCACCAGCTGTTTGATTGTGGGGAGGGCCCTCCACCCCTCAGTTGAATTTGCTGCAGTATCTTGCCTTTTCCACTGTCCTTAAGGACATCTTTATCATGGGTTTCCACAACTGCTAGTTTTCAGAATCAGTCACCCTGTTATGAAAAACTTGACAAATTAAACTTGGCAGAATTAACTTAAGCAAAGACTGATTCATAAATGAGGCAGCATTCAGAACCAGAAGTCTCCCTAAGAGAGTAGATGGGCAATATTTATAGACAGAAAAAGGAAGTGGGTACAGAAACAGCTTGATTGGTCAAATTCAGCATTCACCTTATTTGGTCATGGTATGGCAAGGGATTTGCCCTATGTGATTGGCTAAGACTCAGCTGTCCCAAGAAGGTGCTGTAATACTAGGTTGCAGTTCACTACAAACAACTTCATCCCAGAGGCAGCTGCAGGGCAGCTTTAATTTAGCACCACCACCCTTTGTTGGTATTGGGGACTGAGCACAGGGCCTTGGGCATGCTAGACAAGTGCTCCACCACTGCGCTACATACTCAGCCCTTTTTATTTTGAGATAGGTTCTCAATAAATTACCAGGCTGGTCTTGAACTTGTGATCCTTCTGCTTCAGCCACAATTTAAGAAATAGGGTGCCTGCATGTGGTATTGAGGGAGAAGTTGCCAAATATTAAAAACTTTTCTGAATTGTTTGTGTGACCTTTTCCCTGGAAAAGATTAGTTGATGTCCTGAATTTTTAGAATACCCATTAAGATTATTTATTTTGTAGTACTGGAGGTCAAGGTTGGAACCCAAGGCCTTCACATTGAACTACACTGCTAGCCCTACTGCTATTTTTTATTTTGACACAGGGTCTCACTAAGTTGCCCAGGGTGGGCCCCAATTTGGGTTCCTCCCAGAATGCTGAGATTATAGGTGTGTGCCACCACACCTGGATTTATGTTTTTTTCAGCTCTAGGAGTGAACCCAGGGCGCCACACATTTTAGGGAAGCATTCTCCCACAGAGCTGCATTCCCAGGCCACATATTATTTGTAAGGAAGTTTTAAATACTATATACTATTTTATCCAGAAAGAGTGTCGTGTATTTGATGCTGCTGCTTCTGCTGTTGGTGTAAAGTTTCACTGCACACAGAGGCGAGCAAGGCTCAGGCCTCAGCTGCTTACCTCAGGCCCAGGGAAGTTGCTCAGCTCCTCTGGCTTCCTCTCAGTGTGGACCCTTCTTGATGGGCACAGGCCACTTGTCCCGGGGCACTTGGCACACCTGGCGTAGCACTGTGGTGCACCCCTTGGCCAGTGTCCCACATGAACTTACTGTGCTTGGCGAGGTGCCACTGCCTGCTTGGCATGTTGTTGGTCACTTTGTGGTCCTATGGAGGCCAGGGCCTTTGGGAGCAGAGCCACAGTGCTGTGGAAGGGTGAGGTGGTGTCTGGCCTGGTCCCCACCTCCCCAGGATGCAGCCCCTGCTTCCCAGGGCCTGGTCACCATGCTGGCAGGCTCAGCCCCATGGCTGTAATGTGTTGTGTTTTTTTTGGTACCGGGGATCAAACTCAGGACCTTGCACTTGAGAGGCAGGCACGGGTGGCACTGAGCCATGTAATGTGCAGTTTTAAAAAGAGAAGGATTATTTTGCCTTTTATTTCGAGAATGAACTTGGTGCTATTTTGTTGTCCACAAAGAAAGAAAATGCCAACATTTCAGATGTAAAGTTTGAAGACAAGCTGTAAAAATATATAGTATACTTGTCTTTGGTTCCAAAAATCGCTTTTTATTATCATTTCACTTTGGTTTTTGGCAGCTGTGCTGGGAAAACCCAGCAGATTACCCCCAGCACCATAGCATTACCTAAGTAAAGGTATACAGTGTAGTTTCAGTCAGCTGGAGTCCGAGCCAGCTCCACTTCCTCAGGGTTAAGACTTCTTGAGCCGAGTGCTAAGAAACTTAGGCTACAACTGTAACACTACTCTTTCCCCAGAAACTAACTCTGTCCTCCTCCTCCTCTTTCTGTCTGTCTGTCTGCCTGTCTATCTTTTGAGACAGTGTCTCACTGTACAGTTCAGGCTGGCCTGGAACTTGCAGCAATCCTCCTGCCTCAGCCTCCCAAGTGCTAGGATTGCAGTTGTGAGCCACCAGCGTGGTTCAGAAACTGTAAAAAAAATTCTTTTTGTTTGTATATGTTTGTGATACATAATGAATATGTTCATTATAGGGTTTTCATACATACTGCTTCTTGATCCTGTTCCTTTCTCCATCCCTTCCCATAGAAACTTGATATATGTGGAAAAATGCCCCACACCGATGTTCAGAGAATAAGAATGCAAATAGACATCTACAGAGCCATGATGGGATGCTTTGTAAAGTTCCTTTAGGAGTGGTGGCTAGCATCACCTCTGTGTCAGTGGGATTTAGCGCTGCTGGCTACCTGAGCCAAGGTGTTTTGCAGTCTGGCTCCTCCCATCTGTGCCAATCCCAAGACTGGGACCCAAGAATATGACTGCCTGTTTCCTAACACCCTTGAGTACAGTGCTTTCTCTTTTGAACACCACTGATGTGTACACTAAGGCAAACCTGCAAACTTTTCCTGATGTTTCTTGAAAACTGATTATTTGAGGGGGGATTTGAATTTTCTTTGAATTCAGATGTTTCAGTTTAAAAGCAGAACTTTCACTAAAGGATGTGTTGCCTAGACAAGTTACTTAATTGGATATAGATTGACCTGAAAATGTCAGTAATTAAAATTACTGAAAGAAACTGTTTATTAATACATATAGGGTTTAATTTTGGGGTGATGGAAATATTTTGGAACTAGATATAAGTGGTGGTTGCACAGCATTGTGAATGTACTAAATGCTATTGAATTGGCCTCTTGCTTATGATTATTTTATGTGAATTTCACCTCAGCACACTGAAAATTGGCTTATTTTGAAACAGATGCTTCCAGGGCCAAGGATTTAGCTCAGTGGTACCTCGCCTTCCTTGCAAGCACAAGGTCCTAAGTTCAATCCATGATGGTGCATGCCTGTAATCCCAGCACTCAGGAAGCTGAGGCAGGAGGATCACCTCGAGTTTGAGGCCAGCCTGAGCTACAAAGTGAGACCCTGCCTCAAAAACAAAACAAAAGAAAAATAAATAAATACAGACTTGTGAATGGAAAATTTAGAGATTAGGATGTTTGCTTGTTTTGTTTTGTTTTTTGTTTGCTGCTGCTTTCTTTATTTTTTGAGACAAGGTCTCACTGTGTAGGCTGGACTTGAACTCACTATGTAGCTGAGATTGGCCTTGAATTTGAATTGATCCTCCTGCCTTAGCCTCCTGAATGCTAGGGTGACAGGCATGTGCCACAGTTTTTGTATTTTTGAGATAGGGTCTTGCTATGTAGCCCAGGCTGTCCTCAGATCCACCTGCCTCAACCTCCCAAGTGTTTGATTACAGGTGTGCAACATGCCAACTAGCTATAGATTAGGATTTTTTTCAAGTTCAAAAACTTGTTTTATTTCTTGTTACCCAAGAACCTTTGAAAAGATTATTATACAAGTCATGGCATGAAAAATGAGCTTCAGGCAGCCCCTGCTGGCCCTGGCCCGAGAAATGTACATATTTACTTGGGCCCTTAGAAAGCAGGGCCCTAACCCACTGAGTGGGCTGCTGGAGACAGGTGGAGGAGGGGCCAAGGCTTCACGCAGTGGCAGGCAAGAGACAGCTGTGTTGAAGGCACTCAGTGACATGTACCATTTACGGAGGTCTGCAGGGCCCCCTGCACCCAGGCCTGGACCTGGGTACAGTGAGTGACCTCCCCCCAACACACAGTGTGCAAGGTCCGAGGTCAGGGTTCCAGGTCAGCTGCCCTGCTCCCAGAAAGTATTGTTATGGCATGGGTGGGACCTGCAGGCCCAGCAAAGGGACCCACCCACCCAGTAGATTAGAATTTTTTGGTTTTCTTGAGACGAGGTCTTGCCATGTGTAGTTTAGGCTGACCTTGAACTCATTTTGTAGTCCAGGCTGGCCTAAAACTAATTATCCTGCCTCAGCCTCCTGAGTGCTAGGATAACAGGCATGCACCACCACACCTGGCTCCAGTAGGTTAGGATTTTTAAAGAGACTTTTCACCACTCATTTGCACAATTCATGGTTGCCATTCTAATGATCAACTTAAATTTTAACTGAGGATATCATTTAATTAAGTAGTTTAAATCTTTTTTTTTTTTTTTTGGTACCGGGGCTCGAACTCTGGTCCTTGTGCTTACGTAGCAGGTGGTGAAACCACTGAGCTAAATCCCTGGCCCGAGTAGTTTAAATCTTGAAGTGTACCTATCATGTATCAGGTATTGTGTTTTATTTTTAAGAAAGTAATCTCACACCTTCTGAGTTCTGAGGCAGTTCTGAGGCAGCAGTTCCTGTAACTTGGATCACATGACACAGGTTGAAGACTTGTCCAGGCATTTTTGTAGAGGTCTGGGGGCTCCCCTCCCACGGATTTGGAGGTCAGATTTTCAGGACTGGGCATCATTGGACACTCAGTGCTGGATTGCATAAGCTCTGCTGAGTAAACCTCACCCACTTGACCCAACTAGTTGGGGAAGTAGTTAAAAGAAATTTGAGTCCTTAACCAATTAGTCCTGAGGGTGGTGTGAACCACACCCTGCCACACCTCAGGTTCACCCTTCCCCGGGTCTGTGGGAAGCTATCAAGTTGGTGGCTATCCCACTTGATCTGATGTGTGCAGCTGACTCTACCTGTGAGAAATTCTGCAGCACCTCTGCCCGTGCTGCCTGGTATGTGTGTCTTCACTTGGCTTTTCCCCTTGTCACCATGAGTGAGTCAAGCGATGAGTCATGGAAATTGTTTGTGGTGGATGGCTCAACATTGTAGTGGCGGCAAAGTAACATTTGGCTCTGTCAGCCTGAAACTTCAGCAAAAGAGCACCTGACTCTTCTGGGCTGATGGTTTTCCATGCAGATGAGGTGTGCTGCTCACTCGCTGGGTTGTGCTTTGTTGTGTCTCACTCTAGTCTTCCTCTAGCAGGCTCTGTGGCTGTTTGTATTAGGGAGGGAGGTTATAGGAGGACATTACTCTGTTCCAGGTTACTCAAAAAGGGCATTTTGCTATTTCCCCACACTGCCTTGTCTAGATCGGTGTCTGCTGTGAACCCAGGGCCTTTGCACTGAGCTGCATCCCAGGGCCTCTTTTATTTATTTTTTAAATTTTGAGACAGTGTCTTGCTAAGTCGCTCAGGTATCCAGGCTGGGCTCAGACTTTTGATCCTCCTGCATTGGCCTCCCAGAGTGGCAGGATTCTAGGTGTGCCTCGAGTTTGTCAGCTGTCACCTGTCTCTCCTCTGCTTTAGTTGTGTGTCTGTGATGATATGGAAAACACCCAGTGGTGTAACTTGTTTCCAGGGCCAAGCGGGAGTTCAGGCCTCCATTGAGAGTCTATACCCACGGCCCCCAGGCCGAAGAGCTGTGGGTTCTACCTTTGGAGCTGGGCCCAAAGTGGAGCAGTGTCGCTACCCACTGCGTGCCGTGATAGGCAGGGCAGCTATCAGTCTTGATTTATCTGTCAGCAGGCTGCTCTGGTCTGATTGTGAAGGGGCGGGTATTGCAGATGATACACTCAATCAGAGAGAGAGCGGTACTTTAAGAATTAGTTTGGAGCTGACGTTTCAGAAACTCCAGTTTCCTCTAAGGTGTGAGGGACCCGGGGCAGCAGAATTCCCCTGGTTGGTGCTGGCACTTTGCTCAGTGACCCAGTGGAAAGGAACTGGGTGAGCTCTTATCAAGCCAGCTTCTGGTTTTTTGTTTGTTTTTAAGGAGTTTTTTTGTTTTTGTTTTGAGACTGGGTCTTGCTGTATAGTCCAGGCTGGCCTTGAACGCATTTCGACCCTCCTGCCTCAGCCTTCCAAGTGCTGGGATGACTGGTGTGTGCCCCCACGCCTGGCCATCTATCCAGTTTCTAAAGTGGAAGTCAGCAGAAGTATTCAGGAAAAGAGCAGAAGCAAGCGGGTACACATTTGTGTCTGTTGAATAGCACGGGGCGTTTGACAAGCCTTTTTGTGGATTTCCTTCAAGGGTTTATCCTTTGCAGGACTAAACACATGGACCCTTTGGTTTTCCCAGGAGCCCACAGGCTTTTAGGTCAGCATGCTGGGGCTGGTGACGTTATTATGTAATTAGAGTAATATATAATTTATCCTTTTTTAAACATTAAAAAGTACCCCTCTAGTCCCTTTGTAGCAGATGTCATGTTACACTCATGCCATGTTTGGATGCTTTTAGACGAACAGAGGACTCCAGAATCATTTTATCCAGAATGGGCGTTTTTACTTCCAGTGTTTGCCAGAGTGGCCACTTATGCAGTTCCCTGAGAGGGTAGATGTGAGCCTCTGTAAGAGGAGCTTGTAGCAGTTCTTCTGAATCTGCTGTCCCCTTGGCTGTATGTTGTGCATCCTACTCTCAGAAATGAGGATGAGGATGGGGACACAATCAGCCGACACCCACGGAGGTGGAGTGGGCAGGGCACTGGCTGGAGCAGGAAGCTGCAGGGACTCTCAGTCTCTTCCTCAGCAGAGGAATCGAGCTCGCTCCATCTCTGTGAAAGTATCCTTCCTCTTTTTCTTTTGAAATACTTAAGAGATTTATTTGAGGAGATGCTTTTAAAAACTCCTCTACCCTGGGGCTCCTCACTGGTTTGTGAGTGTGGGACAGTGCACACCTGTACACAGTTACAGTGGCTGCATCCGCGCTGTCACTGTGGACCTGAGTGGTGGCCGGAGACCACATTGACCCCTTCAGGAAAAGTGCTCTATTCTAACCTAGTTCTTTGTTACCTTTTCCCTTTGCTTTCTGCTTTCTTCAGTAGATCACCTGCCCTCAATCCGCTAGTTTGGTTTGAATTTCAGCCTCACATCCTTTCCTGTAGGCTGTAAGCTGGGGGATGGAGCCCTGTCTCCGTGCTAAGGCAGTGGCAGCCTTGGCCCTGGTGGTGGTGACAACCAAGTCATGCCTTTATCCCTTCCCTCCACCATCAGCTGGTGGGGGGCACAGGTACCATCACGGCTGCTGTGCTGTTTCTACTTCAGCAGCATATTCTTAATAAAAGTCACGGGAGATTTTAAGAAGCCAGTGATCATGCAGAATTTAGAAGTAGTATGTTTTCCCCAGAAGAGTCAACTCTTTAAGCTGGACATAGTAGTATATGCCCATAATCCCAGCACTCTGGGAGGGTGAGGCAGGAGGATTCCATGTTTGATCCCAGCCTGTACAGTTTAAAGACTTAAGCAAGATCCTATCTTAAAATAAAAAATAAAAAAGGGCTGGGGAAGTAGCTCGGTGCGAAGGCCTTGGGTTCCAGTATCACCACAACAAAACAAAACTCTTCAACATGCAGTAATAAATGAGTATTACTGTGAAACCCATTGCCTTCTACCAGAACAGCACATCCAGTTAAACTGACCAAACAAAATATAAGAAAAACCATAGAACTATTAAAAGATACAGTTCCTCAAGTTGGTCTTTTCTTGGCTTTGCAAAGTAGCAGGCTATACAACTACATGTCAACAAAATGTAGGGATACTAAAGGAAATTTTGTTCTTAAGTGTTTTTATTGTATGTGAATTTTACCTTTTTGTGGTAAAACATGCTTTATTTTTTTCCTATTTTAATTTTCTTGCCACATGTTTGTACTGCATTATGATTACATTCATCGTGGGAAATTGGCACATACACACAAGTCTTCTCATTTCCTTTTTGTATTTAACCCCCTTGCCTCTCTCCCCATCCCTGCACCTCTTGGTCCCCTTCTGGATAGACAGACAGACAGATAGATAGATAGATAGATAGATAGATAGATCACACACATATCTGGGGGTTTTTTTGTACTGGGGATCAAACTCAGGACCTTGTGCTTGTAAAGCAGGCGCCGGATCCACTGAGCTAAATCCCTGCCCCATATATGTTTTGAATATATGTTTGTAGTACATGATGATCACACTCCTTGTAGGGACTTGGTGCATGACAGCACCTCAGTCCTTCCCTTTTTATATTAATCTCCTCTCCCTTCCCCCTCTGTCCATCTTTCAGTTCCCTTCCCTTATGCCAAAGATCAATCTTGCTATTTCCTACTCTCTGTTCTTTATTTTGCACTTTATTTATATAATAGGGTTTCTCATATAAGATAAGCCATGTGATATTTAAGCTTGTGTGTCTGATTTGTTACACTTAACATTACGGTCTCAAGGTACATCCATTTTACTACAAATGGCTGAAGTTTATCCTTCTTTATGGCAGAGTAATACTCCATTGTGTATAAATACAGCATTTTCTCCGGAGCACAGAGGGGCCCTACACTGAACAGACCGAACGCCTGGCCACCATTGCCGCCAGCCCGGCTCCTCTGACTGCCACCGCAGCTGCCTAGCCAGTCCCTCCCCCACCGGGCGAGCTAATGCAACATTTTCTTTATCCATTCATCTGTTGATGGGCATTTAGGCTGTTCCCAAGATCTAACTATTATGAATTGTGCTGCTATAAACATGGGTGTACATGTATCGCTCTTAGTCTTCAACTCTTTCAGGAAGATACCTAGTAGGAGAATAGCTGGATCAAATGGGATTTCTACTGATTTCCATAGTGATAGTGGTTGTACCAGTTTACACTCCCACCAACAATGAAAAAGGGTCCCCCCCCCCACTACTTCCTATAGCCTCCCTAGCATTTGTTCTTAGTTGATTTTTTGATGGTAGCCATTCTTTCTGGAGTGAAGTAGAATCTCAGCATTGTTTTAATTTGTATCTCTCAAATGACCAGTGATGCTGAACATTTTTTCAAGTATTTATTGGCTGTTTATACTTCTTCATCTGAGAGGTATCTATTCATTTCAGATGCCCATTTTTGGATTGGGTCTTTATTTGGGGGGTTTCTCATTTTTTGAGTATTCTAAATATTAGTCCTTTGCCTGATGAGTAGCTGGCAAAATTTTTTTCCCCATTGTGTAGGCTGTCTTTTCACTCTGTTGGTGGTTTCCTTTGAAACTTAAACTCTAGACAAAAGAGCCAACGAAGGAAAGATAGCCTATTTAATAAATGGTGTTGGAAAAACTGGATTTCAACCTGCCAAAGGTTAAAACTTGACCCATGCCTATTGTCAGGTAAAAGGCTGAAGACCAAGACCAGACCAGGCCACAACAAGCCTTTATTAGGGGAATAGATCTGCCGGGCGTCTCTGAACAAAGGAGAGACAAAAGCAATATGGCCGGGGCAGGGAGAGTCTTTTATAGAGACTGGGGTGGGGTTTGTAGGGACTGAGGTGGGGTTGAGTGAGGTAGTGACTAGGGAATGCAGGAGCCGGTGATGTCACTAGGTGGTAGGAGGTGAGCGTGTATTAGGTTACTTTCTAGGCGGGAACAGGGGCATGCTGGGAAGAAGGGTTTATTCTTTGGTGGGAGCAACCATCTTGGCATGATGTCACACAGGGGAGGGGGCAAGGCACAAGAGGAAGAGGGCAGCTACTATACATAATAGCTGCTGAGGTGGTAGGAGACCTATCACCTATCACTATGCACTAAATTAAGATCGAAGTGGATTAAAGATTTAAATATTAGGACAGAAACACTAAATTTGCTGGAAGATAAGTTAGATAGAACTCTTGAAGATATTGGTATAGGAAAAGATTTTATGAACAAAACCTCAGTGGCACGGGAACTTGCACAAAGAATCAACAACTGGGATCTCATCTTATTTAAAAAGCTTCTGCACTGCAAGAGAAACCACCAACAGAGGTGAGAGACAACCTACAATGTGGGAAAAAATTTTCAGCAACTGTACCTTAGACAAAGGACTACTATCTAGACTATATAAAGAACTGAAAAAAATCAGACCCCCCCCCCCAATTCAAAGACCCAATTCAAAAATGGGCATCTGAAATGAACAGACATTTTTCAGACAAAGAAGTAAAAGCAGCAAATAAACATATGAAAAAATGTTTAACATCACTGGTCATTCGAGAGATGCAGATGAAAACAACACTACGATTTCACCTCACCCCAGAAAGAATGGCTGCTATCATGAAATCAACCAATAACAAATGCTGGCAGGGTTCTGGGGAGAAAGGAACCCTTCTCCATTGTTGGTGGGAGCACAGATTGGTGCAACCACTGTGGAAATCAGTATGGAGATATCTCAAAGAACTAGGCTTAGAGGTCCCATTTGCCCCAGCTATGCCCCTTCTGGGTATCTTCCCAAAAGAATTAAAAGAATCTTACCACAGCAATATATGTGCACCCATGTTTATAGCTGCACAGTTCGTAATAGTGAAAGCTTGGAAACAGCCCAAATGCCCATCAACTGGAGACTGGATAAAGAAGATGTGGTTTTTTAATAAAATGGAGTATTACTCAGCCATAAAGAATGAAAAACTAGAGACATTTATAGCTAAATGGATGCATATTTAGGCCATCCTCTTAAGTGAAATAAATAGGACACATGTGTAAATACCGAATCGTTTCTCTATTGTGAGAAACTGAAAGTGTAATTAATGATACACACGGATGAATATGGCCTAATAACATATTTCTCGGATTGTGTTTCCATTGCATGTCATATGACTGTATTTGTTCATTGTTGGTTTTGAGGAGCTTTCTGAAACAAATCACATCCTCTGGGGTCTTGTTGGTGCTTGAGATGCTTTTTTAAGTTATATGGAAAAATGTTTAAGTGCTTTTCAGTTTTGTTTTGGTTGAGTTCTACTGTATTAGAATATTATTGTAGTTTTTTTCCCCTTGCGTTGTTCTTCTTTGAATGGCTTTAATTTTTTGTATATATGTGTGTTTGATAATAAAGTTATTTCTTTAAAAATATTTTTAAAAAAGAAACTTAAACTCTAAACATGCTTTGAACTGAAATTTTATTTCTTTTTTTCTAGCCATGGCCTGAAAAAGTTCTTTTCTTGTCGTGGAATTGCAATTGCAGTTGAGTATTTTTGGAAGCTTGGCAACAGAAACATCACTGTATTTGTCCCTCAGTGGAGAACAAGACGTGACCCCAATGTCACAGGTGAGCCTGGCTGCTTTCTCCAGATGTTTAATAATTGGCTTAAAATTGCAAAACGTGGTGCTCGGAATAGAGGCATGTACCATGGTCAGCGGCATTAACTACGGAGTGGTTAATAGTGGTAAATCTGTTCTGAATTCTGTAGAAACAGCTGAAGAGGGTGTCACAGTACCAAAGTTAGATAGGTGACAGTTGTTAGAAAGTTGTGTTAGAATTTATTAGACATCACAAAATTTTTTCTGACTTTCTAAAAATTAAAATGTTGCCTTCCCTCAGGCTGGGCTTCTGCTTTTGAAGTAGTATTTTTGAAAGTTCACATGTTAAGTTTGGCCCCTTCAAATATACTGTCTTTTCAGCAGCCTAATTAATAGCATAAACTGTTTCTGTTGGTCATAGAGAGCTTTGTGGCTGACCTGCAGGCCACGCACAAAAGATGTGAACTTACTGTCAGTCCTGAAATAGTCCAGACGCACTGGGCTGAGTGTGTTACATGTCATGCAGGAAGACAGGTGAAGACTGTGCGGGCAGCTCACACCTCAGTGCCCAGAGAGAAAAGGTAGATGGTAGGGGGCAAACTCAATCACTACCAAGGTTCCCAAAGTCTTGCCAGCGCCTTCATTTTGGAGAGCGTATTTGTCCTAACAGAAAGCACAGGAGTGGAGCAGATCTGCTCATTTCTGTAGCTGATTTTGCAGCTGGATCCCTGCACGAGTCTGCTTATGGTGCATACTGTGTGGTCTGGGATTTAACTTCTGCAGACGTTTCAGTTTGGGCCAGTAGCGGTGCCGCTGTAGTGCTCTTGCTTGTTAGTGGGTTTCTGAGATGTGCCTGTGACCCTCCATGCCCCTGTGTCACCACCAACCCTGTAAAAATAGTAAAGATTTGTATGAAGGAGTAGGAAAGTCGGGCTGGCAGCTGGAGGGAGACGGTGACGGGCTTCTGGGCTGTGAGCACTCGACCTCTCTTGGGACTGGCAGAGTGGCTTTCCTTTCACTGCATCTGTGGGTGCTCTCTCCTGTCCCTCGCCTGCCCTCTCTCCACAACTCTGTCACCCTCTCTTTGTCCACTACTGCTTGTACTATGGCTTTGGAAAAGTTCTCGATGACAGGATTCATTAAACATAGGTTTTAAGAAGCAATTGAGCTGAGCCTTTTTTGTTTAAAAAGATTGCCAATGTAAAGCCAGGTGTGGTGTCGCATGCCTGTAATCACTGCACTCAAGAGGCTGAAGCAGGATTATCACTGTGAGTTTTAGGCCAGTCTGGACTGCATAGGGAGACCCTGTCTCAAAACAAAACAAGACAAAAGTCAGTTCGTACATTGCATTTGCCTTAGTATCGGTCTTACTGGATTTTTTTCCCTTCCCAGTGAGTTAGTAAAATTGAGTCAGTAGAACAAAAGTTTACAACTCCCCAAGGCAGATATTCAGGTGTACTTGCAGAGAGCCTTTTTCTGAATGTGTGTATTCAACTTATTCCATGAACAGAACAGCACTTCCTAACCCAGCTCCAGGAGCTTGGAATATTATCTCTAACTCCTGCCCGGATGGTCTTTGGAGAAAGAATTGCTTCTCATGATGACAGGTATGAAAGGTTTTCCTTTCTAAAGTTGGGGTAGGTGGGAAGGGGTCCTTCCCCTGGGAGGTGCAGGCTGTCAAAAGGCTCGCCAACTCAGGGCTTGAGAATTTTCACAATTCCCTGTTATTAAGGTTATGTGCTTAACAGTCTTTGCTCTGTGGGTTTAGGAACATCACAAAAGAAGCTGTTGACTTAGAGGTTTTTTGTTTATCTGAGATAGGTATTTAGTTGTAACCTTTTTGGTGCATGTTGAAAGTTGTGCTTGTCTTGCCTTCACTTGGAACCTTGGAGTGGCTTTCACCTGGGTCCACTGGTACACACCTGACATCCCGGCTGTTCGGGAGGCTGAGCCCTGGAATGTGACAACAGTCAGGGCAAGACTGTCTTTTAGCACAAGGCCAAAGAAGAAGAAAGGAAGGGCGGGAAAGAAAAATGACTTTCAGTATCATCTCCCAGCCCTCGGTCTATTGTGCCAGGATGCCTGGGCTGTGGGATTTTTTCCACACGGCGGAAGCCGTCTCTACTGACCTTCTGAGAGAAGGAAGCCAGTTCCTCCATTGGTAGATCACTCAGCAGGTGCCAGTGCATCTGAGACATTAAAATTGAGTACACATTTTTAAAATTTCTTCTCTAAAAACTTTCCTGAGCATTAACCACACTCTTAGGTTCTGGGGACACAGTTCTGCTATACCTCCTTCTCCAAGGGTGTGTCTAGGAGAGAAGGGACAACAGATAAGTAATGCAGTTCACCGTGGTGCACTTCAACACTTAGCTCCTTCCCCATCCTGATATATTTTGAGACAGTGTCTTACTATTCCCTACACTGGCCTCAAATTCATGATCCTCCTGCCTGAGCCTCCCAAGTAGCTAGGATTACAGGCATGTGCCATCACACCCAGTGAGAACATTCCAACTTACCAGTGGCACATAGTTCTTAAAATGCTCCTCTCATGTGAAATAAGTAATAGCAAATAGAGAACGTGTTGGGAAGCTTAAGAGGCAGGTGCCTCAGAATAACTTTCCTCTCCTGCATTCTCCCCAGACCTGTTGAAGTTAGTATTAGCTTGTGACTCAAGCTAGTGAGTGCTCAATTGGTATGAAAAGAGCTGTGCCAGGAGAAGGTGACTTGGGACAACCGCAGACATTTGCTTACTATGTGGGCCCTCTCACCTATAGCCTGTCTAGGCTCTTTCGAATCGTCAGGACAAAATCCCTGATTTCAAGGAAGAGGTTCATTTTGGCTCAGTTTTGATCCATGGCTGGCTGGCTGGCTGCAAGGCAGGAACAGTATGAGGGAGTAAGGCCATGTGGGAGTAAAGGTGCATAGCCAGGAAGCAGAGAGGGACGAGTGGGACAGGAACACACCTTCCAGGTCCTGCCGTGACCCCCCTGGCTGGGCCTCGCTGACAGCACATTTGGATGCCACACTCATCAATAGATGCATCCGCCGACGAGCATCTCGCCCCGTGATCCAGTCCCCTTCCCCACACTGGAGGCCTTGGGGGACATTTTGTATCTGACCCTTGGCACAGCCTTTTGCCTGTGGAGGACCAGGTGATGTGGAGGAGAGGCGTGTGAAGAGCCAGGGGACAGCAAGCATGTGGGGCACATGGTGAGAAGGCTGTGTTCTTGCTAACCTGGGACAAGGGCAGGGCCCTGGAGTATTCACAGAGAAAGGCAGGCTGGGCACTGGGCTCAGACAGCCTTCAAGTCTTCTAACACTACAGCCTCGTCCTCAGACTGCAGGATTCATACGCAGGTGCAGATACACAGTGGCGGTTTTTGCTTGGCTGTCTGGGTTTGGAGGACTAGTTCATAGTACATGGACAGACTTGGAAGCCTTACTGCCTGAGAATCATTGCCACTTCACTCATGCCCATTACAAATAATTTGTAAATAAAATGCTTCTCAGAACTAACCATGTCTACTTTCCAAGGTTTCCTAAGACTTCTGAAGCAAGTAAAACATGGGGTTTTTTTGTTTTTTTGTTTTTTGTTTTGGTTTGTTGTTTTGTTTGTTGCTTAGTTTTTTGAAACAGGATCTTGCTGTGTGGGCCAGGCTGGATTTGAACTCAGTGTGTAGCCCAGGCTGGTCTTGAACTTGCTGTGGTCCTCCTGTCTCAGCCTCCCAAGTGCTGGGATTACAGGCTTACAGCACCACACGTGCTGAATTTTATTTTTTAATGTCCTTTAAGAACTCATTGCTACTATGGGCAGTTGTTTGCACCTTCATGATTTAGTTTGTGTCATTGTCTTTGTCTGCGTTGCCTCAGACGTATGAAGTCATCTTAATTTAAGATATAAAATCTGTATTATCCTCACAAATCTCTTACTAGGACAGTGTGAGCTGGAATAATCTCTGGCAGTTAAACAGAATGCTTCCTTATTTTTTTTTCATCTCCATGTGCCCTTTCATAACTTGCTTTTGCGTAAATCTGCCATTCAGGCTGAACAAAATACAGAATGATAGTTCTTGTCATCTCTTCTTAAATGAAAGCAGAAAATGAGTGTATGAACTTTAAAAATTGCAAGGCTGACTGTGCCAAGCAGCTAATCTAGAACCAAAATCCTGTAGCCTAGCAACAGGAAACTCAGTGGCAATTTCACTATCTGGCCTCCTGATTCATGTGCTGCTCCAGTCCTCATGCATTCTTATCACTGCTTATTGGTAATGTAACTTTTCTAGAAACATGTAAACATTATAATCGAAGTCATTTAAAAAATTAAGCTGTATAAAAAAAGTTGTTTATAGACCCTAATTTCATAAATATTCATCATTCCAGTTGTTCTTCAGTTGACAGAGACTTTAACTTTTCTACTCTCCAGGTTTGGTTAAATTCTTTGATGATTTTCCTCAGTAGAGGATGACCTTTTATTTGTTTATAACAGCTTCTCAAAGCCACGGATGTGTGTTTGCTCATTTTAAACTCTCTTGTATTACTATAGGTTTCTGCTACATTTAGCAGACAAAACTGGTGGCATAATTGTAACAAATGACAACTTCAGAGAATTTGTGACTGAGTCAGTCTCTTGGCGAGAAATTATTACAAAAAGGTAATATTTTCTACCTTGTCTTTGGTTAGAAAGCTTTTGTTCCTGTTGGTTTTGTTTGTGCTTTGCCTGTCTGTTGGGCCCTGGGCCCTGCCAAGGACAATGCTGTCCCCAACCTGCCTGTGGCTGGCCCCGCCAGGAGCTGAGACACACGCAGGGAGTCCATGTGTGACCTGCTGTGTGAGCCACACGTGTCTTCCAAGAGACCAGTGGCAGGCAAGTGCAGCCCCAACGGGCCTGCCGTGTTGTGCAAGATGTCGGCAGACCTTGTGCCTCCCTACTTTCTCGGCTGTGAAGTGAAAGGTTGGACCACACGACAGCTGAGATTTCACTTCTGACGTACACGGTTCCAGCAAGAGGACAGGACTGAAAGCAGTGTACTCATGGGGTTCCACTTCTTAGAGGATAGGAGAGATCATTTCTGCCTTTAGTGTCTGATGTTTGTCACGAGCTTTTGATAGTCTAGCATAATCACCTGTATTGCAAACGTGAAGAGTCGCTGTGCTACATTAAGTTTTTCATGCACGGTGACACTGAACACGTCCGACTGCTGGAAACTGCCTTTACATCAGTGAGCACTAGCTTGTAGGACTTCCCGTTAACAAGTGTCGCCTGACCAGTTATGCAGAATGAAAGCACGATCCGCTCTAGTGCCAGGCATGTCATTCATGCCACAGTCTTAAAACATGAAATGAAAACGCACAAGCCAAATACCGCTAGATGTCAACTAGCATGATGAGACGTGGGGTTTCACTTGCTCCTTGTCTGTTATTTAATTTTATTTTTTTTTTTTTGGTACCAGGGATCGAACTCTGGTCCTTGCGCTTGTGCAGCAGGCGGCGAAACCACTGAGCTAAATCCCTGGCCCTGGTATTTAAATTTTGCTAAATCATTAGAGGATTTTCAAAAAGCTTTGCTATAACTGCCCAGATGAGGGTTAACTGGTACAGGCATTCGACCCATATGCAGTTAGAAAGCTTTGGGTTAAAAATAAAGCTGTGGCACCAAAAAAAAAAAAGCTGTGGGTGGCGGCTGAACCAAGGGTTGGTCTTTGACCCATGGCCACAGTTGATGAACAATTTGTCTTCACCACACGTTCCTGCTGGGCTCCCAGTCAGTGTTCATTAGGCCCTCATCTGTGCTTCTGTGGAGGCTTCAGATGTAGTGAGATGCAAACTAATCCATTCATCCAGAATTTGCATAAGTAAAGCAGAAACCAAGATGAAACAACAAACACAAGCACTAGCGCCCTCCCCCCACCCGGGGATTGAACCCAGGGTTTCACTTATGCTAGGCACAAGCTCTGCTATTGCACCCCAGCCCTGCCCCGTATTTGATAACTACTGCTCTACTGATGAGATCTTTCTCTCTTTCATATATCATATTGTTTTCTTTTATATATTTAATTTTTGTGTTTTTTTTGAGACGGCCTCACTGTGTAGTCCAGGCTGACCTCCAGCTCAATCCTCCTGCCTCAGCCTCCCATTCCTGAGATTATAGGCATGCCACCACCATGCCCTTGTTTTTCTTTTTGAAAAGGTTATTTGCAAATGTTTAAGTGCTTTTCAGTTTTGTTTTGGTTGAGTTCTACTGTATTTGAATATTATTGTAGTTTTTTTCCCCTTGCATTGTTCTTCTTTGAATGATTTTAATTTTTTGTGTGTTTGATAATAGTTATTTTAAAAATTTAAAAAAAAAAGGTTATTTGCAGTGGGTTTGCCTGTGGACACATTCCAGTTTTATTAAAGAATTAAGCTTTCATATATAGCACCTGTTATATCCTAAGCAGAAAGTCTTTAAATCTTGCTTGCCATATTCATATTAGAAAAAGCTGCTTCCCGGGCCAAGGGAAAAAAAATCTGAAGGTCTGATAAAAAATGTGGGGACAGCTGCTAAAAGTTTCTTGGACTAATTCTTTTGTGTCCAAAACAGAAATTAAAATGGTTTAATATGAATGTGGACTTTTCTCCCCTTAAGGCAATTAAGCGGTCTTAGAATTTATAGGCTGACCATGGCTTTGAGATTGGGTGACTACTTTGAGCTGTATTTTGGTTCCTGCAGCCATGAAGAGCTGGGTTTCTTCAGCTTTGTAATTTTTCTGTGTTGCAGATTGCTTCAGTACACCTTTGTGGGGGACATATTTATGGTTCCTGATGACCCTCTGGGAAGAAGTGGACCTCGATTAGAAGAATTTCTTCAGAAGGAAGTCTCTCTTAGGTATTTCTTCAGATTACCATGTATCTAAAAGTTTATTTCAGTCTAATGCTTTGTGCTTTGTACAAGTGTTACCTCTGCAAATTAAAAATTGCATTTTAATTCTTTTAAAGCCTTAGATTTAGTGAGAGTATGGCATATATGGAAGCCAATCAAGCAAGGAACTGAAAAGACCAAATAGTGAGTTTTCATCCTTTTTGTTTTAATCCTAGGAGAGGTAGGGACTTAAACTTTCTTTGAGCCCAAGGTTTTCTGAACTGGTGGTCATTTCCTAGTGAATGCTATTTAGGTTTGGTTTGTGTGGGTGAATGTCTTCATTCACTGTGTCATTTGTTGTATGTACGTTGTGCTTACATTAATTTATTTTCTATTCAGGAATCACTGCCTGGAGATCTGACAGCTACTTTCTACCATCACTGAATGGAGAAGCCAGTATTACCTATTTTTCTGAAATCTATTTGATAGTTTAGGACCTAAATCTAAACTTTAGGTTTTCTTTGTTGAAGTTTAGGTTATTTTGAGGGTTTTCTGTTTTTTGACCTTTTTGATACAGGGTCTCACTAGCCCAGCCTGGGCTTGAACTTGAAATCCTCCTGCCTCAGTCTCTCAGAATGCTGGAATTAAGAGGCATGTGCCATCACACCTGGCAGGTTTGTTGGTTTTTTAAGGAAAACAGTGATTGTCGAGTGCCAGTAGTT
This sequence comes from Heterocephalus glaber, assembly GCF_053883595.1. Classification (NCBI taxonomy): domain Eukaryota; kingdom Metazoa; phylum Chordata; class Mammalia; order Rodentia; family Bathyergidae; genus Heterocephalus; species Heterocephalus glaber. The sequence goes on from NW_028258427.1 coordinate 228,993, forward strand.
ACTTCTGTTTTCAGAATTCTCTGGTAACAAACATTATTAATCATTTTTTTATGTGCCTTGCTGGCAGATCATATAACCTGTTGTGATGGCTGTAATCTAGTTCTGTGTATCTCCAGCAGTATTTGCATGGGGGTGCTCTGAGGGTCTAGGAAGAGAAAGGCACGTTGCTGTGCCAGGTTGTATTTTATTTTGTTCTGTTTTGGTGGTGTTTTTTTGGTGTGCTGCCTGTAGAATACACCCAGGACCTCACACATGCTAGGCGAGTGCTTTACCACTGAGCTGCAGCCCACCCCTTTCCCAGCTTTCAAGTCAGTGAAACGTTGCAATTGCTCTTTGCCCTTTGCATCACAAGCCTTTGGGGCTTTCGGTTTGGATTGGGTGGTGATTTTTCTTTTCTTTTTTTTTTTTCCCCACACAGAGGTGTCTTCTACAGAGACCACATAATTTGAGGTCTCTAATCTGGGGAATCATTTCTCTTGGAGCTTTTGAGTTTTAGTGCAAGGATCAGTACTTAATTTCCTGCAATACTCTTAGAATGTCAGTCCATCCCGTTTTTCCTTACCTAGAAAATCTTTCTTTGGGCTCTTGGCCCCGGGGGTGATCCTGCCCCACCTGCCCCTTCCTCTCACCCCATGGCTCTTTATAGAGGTGTTTGCTGATTAGGAAACTGGTACTCACTTCCTCCGCAGAGAGACCACACTTGAGTTAGCCAGGCTTTTGAAGTTGGGAAAGTGGCTCACTTAGCTCCATTTCTCAGCTGAATGCCAGAGTCATTGGGAATTTAAAAAGAACACAGTTCAGATGCCTTTGCTGTGCGTACATCTGCCCACACCCATGTTCGAACAAGTTGTGGGCACCAGCGTCTCAGCCATGCTTGCTGGGCTGTGGGGATCCAGAGGTCTGTGAGGGCTGCCTCTCTGCCCAAAGGATGAGTGGGTCCCTTTCCTAATTCCCTTCAGCCAGGCCCTACTTGAAATGAGAATCTCCAGGACAGTAGGACACCGTGGTTGGTGTATTCTAAAATCTCTCGTGCATCCCTGGGTTAGCACCAAAACAGGTGGAGAGGTGCGGTCAGACTGAGGGTAAGGTCAGCTTGTGAGGAGCTTGGTCCCTACTCTGCCAGGCCAGAGGTGTTGTCACTGGTCTCCCAGGCTCCTCTGTAGGAGCCTGTGTCCCTGCCGCACAGCAGTCTGGCCTCTTGGTTTTGGAAGCCAGGGAGCAGCCTCTGGAACCTCAGAGCCAGCAGCACATACTTTAGAAGGGTCTCTGTTTATCTTACACACAACTCACCAGGACTTACTTCATCCACAGAGACATGCAGCCCCTGCTTGGTGCCCTGCCAAATGTGGGCATGTTTGACCCCGGCTCCAGGGTCCCTGCCACCCAGCCAGCCAGCACCAGCCACCAGCCTCCAGCCCGGACCCAAGGAGCGCCCCCAGGCCATTGGCTCCCTCAGCAGCCCCGCTTCCCGCTCCTGCCCCTGCCTGCACAGAGGTCTCCTTCAGAAACCAGCGAGCTCAGGGAGGCCCTGCTGAAGATCTTCCCTGACTCCGAGCAGAGGCTGAAAATTGATCAGATCTTGGTGGCCCATCCATACATGAAAGACCTGAACGCGCTCTCCGCCATGGTGTTGGATTGAGGCTGCTGAGCTCCGGCCGACTTATCGCAGAGCTGAGGGGTTGTACACGATGGAAAGTTCTGATAGGAAGGAATTTCCCCGTGTAGACATCTTTGTATAGAGAAAAGAAAGATATGTATAAAAAAAAACCCTGAATTTTCAAAACCAGCTTTTTTCTATATATAAATTATGCTGCTATTACAGATTTAACATTTTCTGTAAGAGAATAGTATACATTTTCTGCCTGTTCAAAACTGTTTAATAGCAGTTATTCTTTAGCGTATTTACATTTTTATGTTTTTTAAAACTATTTTCCTTGAAGTGGATATTGAAAAATGGATATGGTTAGCCTTTCTAAATAAAAGAGTTGCTTTCTTAAGGAAAGCAGTAGCTCTTAAAGTATATTTTCTTGAGGTGAATATATCCTGTCCACTAACATGAAGTGTGCTCCCCTGCCTAGTTCCCCTGGATTGGGGTTGGTTTGCTCCTGTGGGATCTTTTGTTGGAGCCATTTGTGAGAGTGGACAAGTAGTGCCACTAGGTGGCACTTTGTGCCTAGCCATTGTTAATGACCAGGGCCAAGTTAGATTATCAGGGCTAGAAGTCTCCCAGCTCATGTAGTCCCTCTCCTTCCCTTTCCACCCCACGGGAGAGGAGCTGAGGCCCCGTATGCCCCTGCCTAGGTGTGCCCAGGGCTGCAGCGCGAGCAGCCAGCCAGGCAGGGCTGTACTTCTTGCTCAGTGCTTCTCACAGGTTGGGGCCTCCACACACCTGCCTAAAAGTCCCATCTTTGCCTCAGAAGACTGAAGCATGGTGTGAGGAATTTAGCATAAATCCCCGACCATGGGGAAATGCCTCAAGGTAGAGTTTGTACAGCTTTGCCAAAAAACTTTTCTATTCCCAAGATGACCCAAGCCAATAAATAGCATTAGCAGCTTCCATGGGGGCCCCAGTGACCTCTTTTTATTTTCTCGTGTTTGTCCCGTCAGTGTCATAAGCAGCTCTTCCCGAGTTTTTTGCACAACTAATTCTGTTAGTGGTATCTGTTTGCGGTGTTACTCCAGTTGTGTCAGTGAGGTTTTTTTCCTGGTGATTCCTGACATCCATACTCTCACCTGGGCCTTCAAAGGGCTTTCTGCTTCTATACCTATGCTCTCCCAGGGCTGCTCACAGTGATCTGGTGTCTGCCCTGTGGATCATGTCTCTCCTGGCCCTGAGGAGTAGCAGATGAGAGCTTGGTGCTGGTATGTCCTTCGTGGTGTAGGGCCTGGGTGGCATTCCAGAGTGCTCCCAGGGCATGTCCTGTTGGTTCTGTTTGACCCCTGCATCCCTAGGAAGATGAATCAGAGCCCTCCGTGTGGCCAGACTTGTGTTTCAGTCATGTTTTCTTCAGGTGCCTCGGTGTACATCCTAAAGTGGAAGTAGTTATCTGCTGTTGCTTCTGGCTAGGCTACCAGCATGGCTGGCTGTGGAAGTCAAGGCAGAGATTGGAGGCCAGGGAAGTGACTTGAGTCACAGCTGCTGTCTTAGGATGTGTCTGACTTCCTGGCTCAGGGCTCAGCCCAGGAGACAGACCCACCAGATTGCCCAGGTTGTACCTTCTCCAGTGCCAGCTGGAGCCACCAGGCAGAGGGCTCGTAGGTCTTCTAGGCTCTGGAAGCAGTTTGAACTTGACCTGAGTTCTGTGAGCTTTGTGTTCTTAGTATTGTTCTGAGATCTGCCTGTCGCTCCCCCTTTTTGGACATGGGAGGAAGAGTAAGTGGGAAGAGTACAGAGAAGCATTAATTACTTTATAAATTACAGTGTGAAGCATAATTCACAGTTCTTTCTGAAATCCATCATGTTTACTTTAATATTTAAAAACCCAGTTATCAAACCATTGAAGATGACTCACAACCTGTTCTCAGCCATGCTGCTGCTGGTAAGCATTGGAGATGGTCCTACCTCCAATCCCCCATGCTCCTGGCCTATGTAGCCCCTGCCGCCTCCTGCCTCCTCTGTGCCACGTGGCTCTGCCTCCTGTGTTGACACATTTGTGTGAGGGGCTTTAGGGGCAGAAGGTTTCTTTGTCCTGAGGCCCCAGGCCGCCATCTCCAGGAGTAAAAAGGACCTATTTGGTCTGTTGGAGTCCCTGTTAGAGACCCAGTAGGCCAGCAGCCAGGAGAGCAGAGCAGCGGGCATTGTTGCCCTCCTGGCCGATGGTTGGCATGGTCAGGCAGCCTTTCTGTGTTGCCCGGGATGGAGTCAGATACGTGGGCTTGCTGTGTGCATGGAGAGCCAGACTCTCCACACTGCCCTCGGCCCTTCCTGCCACACAGGCGGTGGCTCCCTGTAGACCTCAGCTGCCCGACTCCGCCTCTCATCAGTGCTTCCGGTCCTCCTTCCAGGGTGCCTGAGCCCCTCTCCTTACATCTCCTAATTGTAATTTATTTATTTATCAGTAACTGCCCACCTCCATTTCTGCATGATCTACCTCTCCATTACCCCCTACTTATTTCTGATTTTTTTTTTAACAGTACAGGGGGTTGAACCTAGGGCCTACACACTGAGCTACATCCCCAACCCTTTAAAAAAATTTTTTAAAATAATTTTGAGACAAATTCTCACTAAGTTGCCAAGTTACCCAAGCTAGGCTCAAATGTGAGCTCCTACTGCTTCAGCTTCCCAGAGTGCTAGGATTACAGATATGCCTAGGAAAAGTCACCAGGGATTACTTGATTACTAACTTTTCTCAGTCCTTAATATTAGTGTACACAGTAGGCAATGACAGCATTGGACTCCATTGACCTTATTTTCCCCATTTTTTTCCCCTTCTAGAATTTCTTCACTCCTTTTCCTCTTTTTACCTAAAGGCCAGTCCTTAACACCCTCTCTTTCTCAGTAGTTGGTTCTCAAACTATGGGCCACCTGTGGAAATCAGGATGGAGATGGCAACTCTTGTTGAAGATGCAGATTATTGGGTTCTCCACAGAGGTGTGGACTCAGAAGCTTGGGGGGAAGCCCTTTAGCACATACCCATCCTGGTGGCCCTGGACCACACTTTGAGAAATGGTGGCCACCACTCTTCCCTGACCAACTGCTGTCTTTTATTTGCAGTGTCCTCTTGTCCAGTCATAGCCCAGTGGAACCCATGAATTCCCCAGTCCCTTGGCCAGCTCTGCACCCCTCCCTCCCCACTCCATGCACCCCACATCCTGTCACCCTGTGTTCGAGCACCGGCCCACCCCTGCACTCTCCCACAGCGCTCAGGTGGGTCTTCCAGAAACCCCACTTCTCCCATGATCTTCACTGGCTCCTGTTCACACTCTAGCCTTGTGTCCCTGGCTGTCCACCTCCTTGAGTACCACTGTGTACCCCCTCCCCAGATGCCCACTGAGCCACACAGCTTTCCTCTGTCACCTCCTCTTCCCTTCTCAGAGCCCCAGCCCAGTCCCCTCTGTGCCCCTACCTAGTGCTGACCAGAAGCAGCTTCGTGGTATTGTGTGGCCCCGTGGCACTTTGTCTCGCTTCCTGCGCTTGCTGCGTGGCAGTGTCACTGCAGCTAATCTGTGTTGTTTTACCTCCCTCTAGACTGTGAGCTCCTCTCGGGCAGGGACCGTCTGTGTCACTCTATTTCCCATGCACCTAGCACAGTGCCTTGCACTTGACAGGTGCTCAATAAATGTTTGCTCAAGTGAACTGGAGCATGGTGCCTCCTTAGCGCCATTCGTTCTTGACGGTAGCATCAGCAGGACTGGGACAACCTTCAGAAACCTAGTCTGCCAAGGCCCAGAGCCCACTGCCTGCTGGGGCAGACCTGGTGTGGCAAGGGCTGGCTTCCTGTTCACTCTCATCTCTTCTGGGTTCCAGCACGCACCATCCTGGGCAGACCGGTCATCCTGGGCAGCTGGGCCAGCTACTCCAGCCAGTCATCCCTTGGGTTTGCCCTTCGGTGGGGAGCTTTGGGGTACCTGCCAAATTTGCTAGAGGTCATTTTCTGCCATGAGGAAAGCTGGGCTTTGGTAGAGCAAACCTGGCCGTGTGAGTTCCCGGGTCCCAGTGTCAGGAATGCCCTTTCTCAGATGTCACTGTGTCCGGTATTCTAGTGTGCATCCTCTGTTTATATTTTGGAGACAAGGTCTCACCACATCTCAGAACTGACTGAATTGAAATCCCCCAGCCTCAGTCTCCTGAGTGCTAGGATTACAGGCATGTACCTGTGCTCCCAGCCCTGCATGTTCCCCTTTTGGCTAAAGCTAGTTCAAGCTGGACCTACTTCCTCTGAGTAAAACACATGTCACTGTCCTCAGCAAGGACCTGCAGGTTGAGGCTGAAGTTGGGCTGATGTTTAGACAGGTCTCAAAGCTTGTGCAGCTGGCATGAGAGGCAGCCATTTCTAAGTGCCCTGGCTGGGCATCCACTTCCTCTTCAGACTATGCCTTAAATTCTCTTCTGTGAAGTTGTACGTTCACTTTCCCAGCTGGGCAGAGACCAGCCGAGCCCAGCTAGAGTTTGACCTTCCTTTGTGTTTCAGTTTTCCTTCCTGTAAAATGGGCATGATAAAATTCTTCTGAGGTGCTGTAAGGACCAAGCGTGTTGGTACCCCCAAGACACCTCTAATCAAGCCCGATCGAGCCTGTCAGTGTGTTGTCCTCTGTCTTTGCTGGCCCCCAGGACACTGGGATCAGGGCACCTGGATTAGTATCTGCATCTTTGTCAGAGCTTCCACAGGGGAGCGGGAGGGCTGGGTGGTGCCTGAGAGGCCACGGAGACCTCTCAGTCCAGAACAAAGGGCCATGGGTGCGGTGGCAGGATGCTGGCATAGCTCCAGCTTGTTCAGTCCTCTCCACTAGGCCCTGGAGTGGGGCTGTCATCTCCTTTCTGTCAGGGAGGAAATAGGTGCAGAGGGGCTCAGGAGCTTGGCGTTCTCAAGGCCACCATGCCCGTGGCTTGAATTCCCAGCATGCCCCTCTACCCCCGTAGGTGACTTGGACAGCCAGGATGGTGCCTTAGGATACCGCCCCTGCTCCACCCTGCTAGAATGGAGAAGCAGACGGATGGACAGCTGGGAGAGGGAGGCAGTGGGAAGAACCGGCTCAACCTTCCTGGACAGGGGCCCTGGGCTGTCCCTGTTCTTGAGGCAGGTTCCCGCAGAGCCCCTGTCTGGAGGGAGCCTGTGCAGGCACCACAGCTGCCTCTGCTGCGCTCAGGGGGCCCTTACTGTGGCCTCTGCTGGGCTCTGAAAGCTGAAAGCAGCCTTTTATCCCTCAGCCCGAGTCCAGTCCTCTTGACCCCTATGATGCCGGGGCTGGGGAAGCAGAGGCTGGGCAGGCAGGACTCTGCCTGGGGACAGGACAAAAGGCCCATAGCCAGTGCTGGCGAAAGCCTGAGGGGCACTGAGCCAGCTCCTCCCACCTCCTGCAGCCCCAAGAGTCACAGGACTGCAAAATGCAGACTGCAGATGTGGGGCTTTCCCTACCACCCCAGCCCTGCCCCAGGTCCCCAGGGAATGCTGCTTGGCCACACAGCCTGAAACCCAGTCTGGGGTCAGGCCTGGGCAGGCCCTGCCCTCCCCCTCCTATGCCCAGCAGCGGAGGAGGACGCCTGTGAAAAGAATGTGCTGTCTGCCGCCTGTCTGGCTCCTGATCAGTCTAAGGTTTCAGCCACCAAAAAAGGCAGCAGGAAGGAGAGGCCTAATGGGCTGGCCCTGAGGAGCCGGGCCTGCTTTGCTCAGGGACTTCCCGGTACCAGCGGGTCCTTCAGCCCCACAAGGGCTGTGCACCCCTGAGAAGGCTGAGCACCAGTGCCTATTCCTTGTGTGTGACTGGGGAAACTGAGGCCCGGCTATAAGTGGAGGGAGGGTGGGAGCACTGAGCATCCAGTTCCCTGGGTGCTTCTGCTTCCTTCACCACCTGTTCAGAAGCCATCCTTGAATGCCGTGCTGGGAAAGGAGGCATCCAGAGCGGCCCTCTTTCTTGGGACCCCTGGGTAACTGGGTCCTGCTCTGACCTCTGGTGCTGTGGGGCTTCTGGAGGCTGCAGTGTCATCTGCTGAGGGAACTGTGCAGCTCACAGGGGCAGTCAGGTGGTCACCCAGAGGAGGGCTTTTCCAATATCAGAACCTGGCCACATGCCATCCCGTGGGGTCCAGCCCAAGCCTCTGATGTCTGTTTCCCATCAGTTCCCACTGACCCCCTCTTGTCCTTGAGGTTGAGGCCCACCATCCCACTAAGCAGCTAGAACTAAACCCTCAGCAAAGGCCGGGCCCCAGGAACGTTTCCCCACACTGCATTCCATCACCAGGAGGGCACCACGGGCCTAGGCCTGGCATTCCTTGGACACGGAGCTCCACAGGGGTCGCCAGGCCTCGTCTGACCTGTGGTGGACACAGTGAAGAACCCTGCTGCTCCTTTCCTCAGCACCAGTCTGGGCTGGGCTGGGCACTTCTGTTTCTCCCCAACCCCTAGCCCAGCTGTTTGTCCTCACTGCTTGGCGGAAGTGGGCATAGTGACATCGAGGGACAATTCTAAAGAGGGAGGGGAGCAGCTAGTACCCACTGAGCATAAGAGCTTCTCCACACCAAACTGGCACCCTCGCACTGCCCACCATGCCCACCACAGACTCAAGCACTGACCCACAGGCACCAAGGGCTGGGAGCTCGGGGTGGGGCAGGCGAGAAGGGTGGTGGAGGCTGTTGAACACGGGTGGCTTCCCGTGCACAGAGGCCCTGCTGGCCTGGGAGTTCGTGACCATCAGTAGGTGAGGGAGGAGTCACATTGATCTCATTCCCACATCTCTTTTGTCCTCTGCCTCCCCGGAAGTCGTGGCCATTCCTTCTCCTCGGGGTGTTTTCCAGGTGTCCACTGCCACCAGATTGATCCCCCAGGCCAGGACCAGCCAGAGCATCTCGACTTGGGAGAGGCAGACACCCTTGACCACCAAAATGGCCTCCAGAAGTGACTGGCTGTCCCACACATCCCTGTCCCCAGGCTTGGATCTATTTGCTGCCCTCAGGGTTATCAAAATGAATATCCCCACAGGTCCACCCTGTGAGGCTTGGCAGCCCCATGCTTCTGTTACCAGTGACTACCATGAGAGTCTACACAATGGGCCTGGGGACCAGCCCAACATGAATGGTTGGAGGACATGAGTCTGGACCCTGTTCTCTCCCACGGCTGCTTTCCAGACTGAAGATCCAGGCCCCACCTGGGTGGCCCCCACGTGGAGCCCCGTCTCAGCCAGAGCTGCTGTTTTTCTCATTTGAATTAGCCTCCATAGGAGCCCAGGGGGCCAGGCAGGAATGGTTAAACCCCTTAGGAAAGCTGAGGCAGATCCAAGGCCTGAATCCAAGTCCTCACCCTGATCAGCAGCTCTGCCCCTCCATTGCCTGGCTCAGGAAATCCCCAGCAAGCGTCCCTTTATTCACTCAAGTCAGCAGGTCTCTGTCCATCTCTCTGCAGACCAAGTGTCTCGTGGGATGCGCCCCGTGGGAGACAGGAAGGAGGTCAGAGAGGAAGGGTGATGGGGAAAGAGGCCACGCTGGGGAGCCTGTGAGGAACTCGAGTCCTGAGGCTGGACAGGGTAGGGATAGAACTTGGCTTTCCCGCAAAAATGTGTCTGCCTGCTTCCTCAGCATGGGGGCAAGGCCAGTGGGGTATGAGCCCTCCCCAGAGCCTGTGTTTCTGCACTTGCAGAGCTGTGCAAGAGTTCAGGAGGGCAGCCTGGTGTCCAGCCAGCCCTGCTCTATGCCTGTGTTGTACTGAGGGGGTGCCAAGACAGGTACCAGTCCTCTGAGGTGCCTATCACTAATCTGTGGTGACCGAAGCCCTCTGAAACACAAACTACAGGCTGCCTGCACCTCTGGGCTCCACCTGGCTCTCCACCGTGGTCACAGCCCAGCCTGGCAGCAGGAAAATGCATCTGGTTCCTCTCTGGGAAAAAAAGTAAGCTTTTTTGTAGGCTTTTTTGTTCCTAATCATGACTTAATATACAATGTCTACTTTAGAGTGTCCCTTAACAACGGCTTCAGTTTCCCCGTCTGTACTCTTGGTCACCCTGCTTGGCAAGATGAGCTTATATCTGGTAAATCCTACATAATCAAGTGGGGTTATTTCCCTTTTTCTTCTGTCAGTTTTTGAAATGTAATTGAAGAATACACAAAACCAGGTATGGTGGTGCACACCTATAATTCCAGCACTCTGGAGGCTGAGTTTGAAGTCAGCCTGGACTCTGTCTCGAAAATAAATAGATGTTTTAAAAGGGCTGAGGATGTAGCTCAGTGTGAAGACCCTTGGGCTCAATCCCTAGTACTGCAAAAGAAAAAAAAAAAGTTCACAAATACAGTGTGCTGAGTGTTCACAAGCCCAACATTCTGTCACCCACACAGCATTGTGGAGTTTCCCTCCTATCCTCAGCCCTCACCTTCACCAAGGGAAAGCATAGCCATGACATCGGACAGGCCTCAAGAGGCTTCCTTCACCTTGCTCCATGCAGGGCAGACTAGGATGCATTTTTAAAGGTAGACGGATGTGAAGAGAGGCCAAGGCCTGCAGCCCCCATGCCAGATGCCTGTTCCCTGGCCTGGCCAAAGAGAGAGAAGTCCTGTCCACAGCCTTTGCCGTGCTCAGAACCCCTGGGCATGGCTAGGACGGCACCAGCACCCCTGGCTTTGACCTCCCCACCCCAGGGACCTAGGGGACCTCCCCAGAGCAATATACAGAAAGCCAAATGGGCACAGTTCTGCAAGGAAAAGGGCACTTTTTTTCTTGTTTTTAAAACTTGTGTGACATGTTTAGAACCAGATGTCCAGTGGGTCGACCAGAGAAAGGCAGCAAAAAGAGGCTGAACGTTGGCAGCGTGGAGCCCAGCAGCGGGAGTCCTGGGCCCCTGTGGTGCCCTCCCTGAGCTGTGCTCCCCACGCTGGCCCCTGTGAGGTAATTGCATCCATCTGTCCAGAGTGGAAACTCGTGGTTCCAGGTCCTGGCACTCCCACTGCTCTCCAGAGGGCAGTTGTAGGTCACCAAGGATAGAAGTCCCTCCCCCGTGCCCACAAGCCATCTCCTGTCAGGTCGTGGACACACAGGCAAGGTCGCAGCACTGGTGTGGATTCCCCGGGCTGTCTCGTCAGTGTTCCAGGACATGAAGTGCACATGAGAATACCTACACCAACATGGCTGCTGGATCGACGGCCCTGAGCCCACGGACCTGAGTGCTGTGACATTCGGCAGAGAGCTCAGCTCCACGGCCCCCCTTCCAGGAGGCCTCCTGTGGGTGGGAACAATGGCCTTGGTGGCTGACAGGTCCCTTGGTTCGGTCATCGTTTGGGGGCAGGTTCTCCACACAAACACAGTGAGCACAGAGCTGTGAGTAGCACATTGGGCCCGACCTCATAGAGTGGTGGCTTTGGTCACCTATGTACCTGGCCACCATCTCCCGGTACCCACCGTGAAGAGTGTGGAGCAGGAAGCGGGCCATACCCTGTGTGTCAACTGTGTCTCTGTGGAGAATGCTCACGGCAAGGACAGACACCCTCTCGCCCTGGCTGCTGGCTCTGTGGGGCCAGCAAATAGCACCCAGCTACAGCTCTTGCCCTGCCAGCCCCACCCGAGTTCATGTGCATGGACCCTGTCCTGGCCTGGGTCCTTCCCAGAATGCAGGATGGGGCTGACCTCGGGAAACTTACATCGCTCCCTCCTTTCTTGACTCAGAGAATCGCTTCTCACTGGGGCAGAGGAGGCTAAGAGCCAGAACAAGAAGCCAAGTCTTCCTCAGAACCAGGTGAACCCATACCTGCCCTCTGACCCAGCCACTGGGTATTTACCTAGGAGAATGAAAACCTAAGTCCACACAGCAGACTTGTATGAATTTCCACCATTCTTCTTCCTAACAGCGAAGCTGGAAGCAACGTCAGTGTCCCACAGGCTGTTGAGGCTAAGTTAACTGTGGGTCATCGTATAGTGGCATCCTATGCTTCAGGGACTCAAGCCATACAGCAAGCACAACAGGGTCACCCAGACTTTATGTGGGGTGAGAAGTGTTAGACACGGGCCTAAGGGTATTGTGGCTCAGTGAGAGTGCTCCAAGGGCGGGCATGAGGTCCTGGGTTCCATCCCCAGGACTGCAAAACACACAACACAGAAGAAACCAGACAGTGCATACATACCATATGAGACCATCAGTATGCGGTTGCAGAACAGGCTATGCCACTCTATGGGATCATCAATCAGAACATAGTGGAGGGCGTGAAGAACTTTCTGGAACAATGGACACGTTCCATATTTTGTTCTGAGCAGTGGTTGTGTAGGTGTATACAGTTGTCCAAACACTGAACAGAGAGGATCTGTGCATTTTAATGTGTACAAATAAAAATAAAACTAAAAGGGGCCAGGGATTTAGCTCAGTGATTCCACTGCCTGCTTCTCAAGCTCAAGGATCTGAGTTCGATCCCTGGTACCAAAAAAATAAAAAGAAAAGCCAGAGCCCTCAAGGCCACACATGAAGGCTATGCATGTCCTGGGTTTCTAAGTGGACCTACCCCAGGCTCTAGGAAGCTTATCTGACTTCTCAGATATTAGCCGTTGCCAGGCCAGAGACTATTGAGCTGTTTTCACAGGCACATTGTTAAGCAAGGACACCAAAGGGGTGCAAGTGGCCAGCAGCAGAGGACGTGAGGAGCTGCTGAATGGAGAAGTTCATCAGCTGCAGCCTGTTATTCTTCAAACATTTTGTCTGCTATGTGCCAGGGGCTGTGGCAGGCACTGGAGACCGAGCAGGGACTGAAAGACACCTGGCCTTATGGAGCTCACTGGGAGAGACAGACATCGAACAATGACTCATACCAAGCCCTGAGAGGTGGTGGTCAGAGGGAGCGGAGGAGCTTGGGGAGCTCAGGAGCTCAGAGATCGCAGTCCTGGGACCTCTCCTTGAAAGAGTCTGGGAAGCCCTCAGGCCTCAGACATTGCAGCCAGGTGAAAAGCGGGAGTGACAGCGGAGGGAACCACACTCTGCCTGACAGGTGGCCACTGGGGTGTGGGGAAGAGGCTGCCTTGAGAGGAAGAGGGCCACTCACTGTTGTCCTGTGAGCCTGATGTGTTGCCCCATCTCTCCAGCATTCAAGAAAACCTATAAATCTGGAGTTTTAAAAGTGTAAACTCAAATTAGTTTCTATATATCATTATTTGTGTATACACGTGTGGTGCTGGGACCTCGAGCACGCTGAGCACAAGCTCTACCACAGAGCTACACTCCCCAGCCTCAACTCAATTTTTAAAATCACTTCTATACATTCAAAGCACTCCGATGCCAGATGTAGTGGCACACACCTATAATCACAGCATATGGGAGGCTGAGGCAGGAGGATCATCATGATTTCAAAGCCAGCCCAGGATACATAGTAAGTTCAAGGCCAGCCTGAACTATATAGTGAGACCCTGACTCAAAGAAAATAAACCAAACCAAATCAAAACAAAAAATAACAACCCCCCCAACAGTTTCAGCAAGATTTTTTGGTAGAAATGTTCAAATTGATTCTAAAATGTATATGGGACAGCAGAGAATCTAGAATTTAAAAAAAAGAAAAGAAAAAGAATTTTGGAAAACACCAGTCAAGTTGGAGTACTCCTTTGCCTTGGCTTCCAAACTTGGTATAAATTTAGTCAGGGTATCAAGTTAAGACAGAAGGATGAATGCACAGATCAATAGGATAGAAGAGGTGTCTAGAAAGACACATGTGCATACCTGGATGGCCCTGTGACCTTTGCCTCTGGGGTTCACACTTGAGTGTGAGCAGGCCCAGGGCTTGTTTCTCCTCTGTGGGATGTGGACTGGAAGGGTCATTGCCATGATTGCATCACATGACCAAGACCCTGTCTCCAGACTGTCCCCGCAGGCTTGATGAGCAGGCTGTCACATTTGGAAAACCCATGTATGGAGCAGTCAGAAACTTCTAGGACTGCCTGCCTTGCAAGCACAAGGTCCTGAGTTCAATCCCCGGTACCGAAAAAAAAAACAAACCCAACAACAACAACAACAAAAGAGTATGTGGGGCCAGGGATTTAGCTCAGTGGTTTCACCGCCTGCTGCGCAAGCACAAGGACCCAAGTTTGATCCCCAGTACCAAAAAAAAAAAGAGTATGTTCTCAAGGTGCATTCATCACCATGGATTTAGCTCAGTGGTTCCATTGCCTGCCTCGCAAACGCAAGGTTCCGAGTTCGATCCCTGGTACCAAAAAAAAAGAAGAAGAAACGTCTAGGAGCTGAGGATGGCCAGCAAAAAGCCAGGCTTTCAGTCCTACAGCTTTGAGGAAACCAATCCACCAACAACCCACGTGAGCTTGGAAGCGGATTCTTTGCAGTGAAGCCCCCAGATGTGAGCAGGTCTGGTAATGGTGATTTCATTCTGGGAGAGGCCATGAAGAGGGCGAAGCTCAGGGCACACACGGACTGGAAGACATAAATGGATGTCGTTCAAGCCACTAAATTTGTGGTCATTGATTATGCAAATTAATACAATCTATAAGCCAAAAATAGAACACCCATATTTCATAACATCCAAAAATTAACTCAAAGTGGATCAAAGCTCCATGTGGAAAACTAAAACTTATAGAAGACAAGGACGAAGACACTGAACAGAGATGGAGCTGGACAGGTGGCAGCTGACTAGAGTCTGGTACTGGTGGTCTGGAGGGAGAGCCCTGTGGGGGCCTATGGCCCTCCAGCCAGATTGTTCTGTGCTTTGAGGTGGGGTGGCAGCAGCCCTGGCTTCAGGACTTGTGGTGGCATCTCTAGTCCCCTCTGGTCTCCTATTCCCTATTCTCCAGTCTGGTCCACATTAATTGGCTTAGTTAGCTCTGTCCTATTTGTCAGAGTCCTCTCCTGGATCAGTGCCCAGTCCTGGTCAGTTTCTACCCTCTGCACAGCCAGTCAAGTTGTTGCTGCCTGGGCTGGGGCTAGGGCTCAGTGGTGGAATACTTGCCTAGCATGCACAGGGCCTTGGGATCAGTCCTCAAAAGTGGAAAAACAAAAGCTGCCTCCTAATCAGGGCTCTGGAATGGGCACTAGACAAGAGAGGTTTGGTGACAGATTCATCAGAAAGGACTCCTCTGTGTGCCCCTGCTTCCCAGCAAGGGGCTGAGTCACTTTCATGCCCACATTTGGAGGTTCCATGCAGAGACACCAGCTGGGAATCCTTGGCCCCCAGGTTAATTTTGGCCAGACTGCTGGGCTACAAGCCTCAGCACGCTGCAGCCACCAGGACGCCCTGACTGAGAAGACTGGAAAGTGACTCTAACTGTGCTGCCAGTGGCGCAGCCCTTTCCGAGAAGAGCCTCCAGGGAAAGTGGCAGCTCAGGCTGAGTCATGCTGACAACCTGGGCCTTCGGCCTCCAGGTGGAGCAAATCCTCGAACACTCATGTTTGCCAAACAGGGGCAGGAAGCAGGAGGTAGCACTTTCCAGGAAGCAGTTAGAATGGTAGGCCCAGGGCCCTGAGCAGCACTTGTTTAATTTCCATGTGTTTATGAAGTTCTTGTGGTTTCTTTTACCATTGATTTCCAATTTCATTGCACTATGGTCTCATAATATGCATGGGATAATTTCAATTCCTTTGCATTTACTTAAGTATATTTTATGAGCTAGTATGTGATCTGTCTTGAAGAGCATCCCACATGCACCTGAGAAGAATGTGTATTTTGATGTTGTGAGGAGGAACACTCTGTAGACATCTATTAAGTCCATTTGTTTAAAAGTTTGCCTCGATTCTGAGATTTCTTTGTTGATTTTTTGTCTGGTTGATCTGTCTGTGACAGTGGGGCATTGAGGTCCCTCATTACAATTGTATTAGTGCTTATTTGATTTTTCATGTCTGTTAGTATTTTTTATATAGTTAGGTGTGCTGGTATTTGGTGCATATATATTTATGATTTTTATCTCTTTCTCTTGGATTGTCCCCTTTACAAGAATGTAGTGACCTTCTTTGTCTCACTTGGCTTGAAATCCACTTTGTCTGCAAATAGAATAGCTACTCTTGGTTTTTTCTGGTTTCCTGTCACATGGAGTATTGTTTTCTATCCTCTGACTTTTAGTCTATGAATTTCTTTTTTAATTAAATGTGTTTCTTGTGTGCAGAATATCATTGGATCTTGCTTCGTGATCCACTTTGCTGTCTGTTTCTTTTGGTTAGTGAATTGAGACCATTTACGTTGATGGTTATAACTGATGTGTATTGACTTATTTTGTCATATTATTTCCCTATTGGTTCCTTTTTTTCCCCTGCCTCTGTTTAATTGCTTGTCTTGCCTGGTGGATTCATTGTGTTGGGATTAATGGAGTTGTAGGCCTCATTATCTCTTGCTAGAATATCTTTCAGAACATTTTTGAGTGCTGGTTTGGTGATCATGAATTTCTTCAGCTGTTCTTTATTACAGAAGTATCTTATTTCATCATCAATTTTGAAAGATAGTTTTGCAGGGTACATCAATCTGGGTTGGAGGTTGTTTTCTTTTAGGGCTTGAAATACTTCACTCCAAGCTCTCGTTCACTTCAGGATTTGTGTTGAGAACTCTGCTATGATTCTGATGGGCTGACCTTTATAGGTGATTTTTTTCTTTAACAGCTTTTAATATTCTGTTCTTGTATTGAATTTCTAGAATCTTGACTATTGAGTGTCTTGGTATAGATTTTTTTTTATCATGGATAATTGGAGTTCTCTATGCATCACTTATCTGTACATCAAATTCTCTTTCCCTGCTTGGGAAGTTTTCTGCCATTACTTCTGTGAACAGGTTTTTAATGTCATTTGCACTATCTCCTGCTTTTTCATTCACTCCAATCAATCTTATATTATTCTTTTTTGCATCATCTAGTAGCTGTTGGATTGATTTTTTGTGGGCCCTTGCTATTTTTAAGAAATCTTTCTTTTCAGGGATGCTAACCACAATCTTACCTTCTATATCTGATAATCTGTCCTCACATTGGCTCATTCTGCTGTGTATGCTTTCAATGGAATTTTTAATCTCCTGGATATCTGTTTGAATCCATTTCATGGATTCCATTTCTTTCCTATTTTGGAAATTCATGATTTCCACCATTTTCCTAAGTTCCTCTATTTTTTTTAATCTGTATCTCCTCTCAAGTCACTAAGCATGTCTTTCATTATGGTCACCATCTCTGTAGTTATCTGAGAAACTATTTCTGCTTGTACCAGGAATTGAACTTGGGTCCTTGTGCTTGCAAGGCAGGCAGTGGAACCACTGAGCTAAATCCCTGGCCCATCTGCTTTGATTTTTTCCTAGAGCCTTGTTCATCTCTTTTGTTACTTCCACTATTACCATTTCAGAGAGTCCCAGTGAGTGGATTTTTGAATTATTCTACCTCATTGCCCCCTAGTTTTGCCTTTAGTGAGCTATAAGTCTGGGGTTGCATCTTATTTAAGTGTCTTCTCACTTTCTTTTCTTTAAAATTTAATTCCTGGGTTGATGCTTGTAAATTGCTAATGGTAAGTAGCTTTATTTCTAGTAGTTAGAACCCTTAGGAAATGACTACTTCTCAGAGATGTCTTCCAGGTATAGCTGGCTTTTGGGTTTTGAGTCTGTTGCAAGATCCTACCTCTTCAATTTATTGGGGACGAGAAGTTGCTGCCTACTCGGCCTAGCCCTTGGTTCTTTGGCACTGGGCTACAGTATTGTTTATGACTCTTAGATAATCTCAGTCTTAGAACACCAGGAAGAAAAACCAATTAGAACAACTTTGCCACTTTGGCTAAAGTAGTATAATCAGCAACAACGATAGCATGAAATACAGCCTAGAAAGGACAAACTGTGGTAACTATTAATGTGTCACCTTTAACTGTATAAACTAGATTTGTGGTTATATAACAAAATCTAAACCAAACCAGAAAATTGTATATAGTAAATATGCCCTCAGTATGGCAGTTTTACCCTCAGGGGAGAAAATTTAAAAGAGAGTAGAGGGGGAAAATAGAGAAATAGAAGAAGAGGAAGAAATTAAAAGCAAGGCTGGAGAACAAAGGAAAATTATGCAAACTTTGGGAAACTGGTGAAGAAGACAGGTGGGAAAGAGAGAAGGAAGGAATAAAAATAAGAATAGAACAACAACAATGACAAATAACTAGAAACAATGTTCATACTTATATAAAAACAGGAACAAACAATCAGGAGAAAGGAAAAAAGAGAAGAAAATAAGAGAAATGAAAAGTCCATTTCAAGGCATGTCTCTGCTGTCACTGGTAGACAGAGTAGGCAGACAGAGCCAAGATCTGTGTTAATTAATCCCAACAAGCCAGCCATAGATTTACAGTGGGGTAGTGGATAATCCCAGCAAGCCTCCACCTTTAGTTTTGAAGCTCAGGCTGGTTTCTGGCTGTGAGGCTGGAACCTGTTTTGTTTAGGCTGCAACACCCTATGTGCCCACTGCCGGCTTGAACTTGGCTCTTTGACCTGCTGCCAAGTTGAATTCAGTTCTGGCTTACCCTGATGGAACTGGTCTGCAGCTGCACTGAGTTCCAAGCTCAGGTGTTTCCTCTCCAAGATGGTTACTGGCCAATTTCCCTCTCCTGGGGGGGCATCTGAACCCAAATAACTCCCCACCCACTGAAGTCTACTGCAACCACTGCTCCGTTCCACTGGTGTGTTTGTGGAGGCCTCTGGAGTGGCCAGTAGTCACTGTGCATCTGCAGGTTCAAGTTCCCTTCCCACAAAGTGAGTCAGGGCTCAGGGAGAAAGTGCCACTTGCCACCTTCTTCTTCATTGAAGTTTCTCTCTTTGCTCTCCCCATGGGCTTCAATTCTCATTTCAGATTCTTGCTAGTTCCTGGAGACCCACTTGCCTCCTTTTCTCTTCATCTCATTGCTATATTCTAGTGTGTGGACACCACATCTCAGAGATGCTGTTTCTCTGCTGTTCACTACTCTGCTATCCCCAAGCAGCACTTGTGAGGAGGATGCAAAGGATCCTTCTGTGGAAGGTATGGGGTCTCAGACGAAGTAGGAGGCATTGTCAGGCTGATGCCCGGTTCAGTCCCTGACACAATTCTCTAACAACCCCATGTGCATTTTTCCACCTGTGGGCAGAGCCGTTGGGGACCTGCCTGCTCCCTGGCTTTTAGAACACTTTCCTTCCTCTTCCTAAGTTTGATGGGCAGGGCTTTGTAACATCAGGCAAGCATGGCCTTCATCATCCTCACACATAGGATAGGACCTGACACTTTCCCTGTGGGGAGGACTGTGATTCCCAGTGTCAGAGATCTAGATAATGGAGTATCCCTCTGCCATGAAGAAGGGTGAATTTGAGTCATTTGTAGAATGGATGCACCTGGAGACCATAATGTTAAATGAAAAAAATCAGATACACAAGTTTAAATATCACATAACTTATACGTGAAACTCAAAGCATAAATAATTTTTTTAAAGATAGATGAGAGGGGACTGGGGATTTAGCTCAGTGGTTCCGGTGCTTGCCTCGCAAGCAAGCACAAGGTCCCGAGTTCGATCCCCAGTACCAAAAAAAAAAAAAAAAAAAAAAAAAAGATAGATGAGAGGATGGGCCGGGGATTTAGCTCAGTGGCACAGCGCCTGCCTCACAACTTCAAGGTCCTGAGTTCAATCCCCAATACCAAAAACAAAAAGATAAATGAGAGGAAGCAGGGAGATGGATTTTCTGCAAATGGGAAAGGGATGCAGGGACAGAGGGAGGGGGGGAGAATGGGAAGGAAAGGAGAATAAAAAGAATTAAGATATGTTAAGTAGGGGCTAGGGATTTAGCTCAGTGGTTTCGCCACCTGCTGCACAAGCACAAGGACCTGAGTTCGATCCCCGCCCCCCCCCAAAAAAGAAAGGACATGTTAAGTACATGCACCAGTTCCCCACCATGAATCATTATGAACTGCAAAGATATACTAATAAAAAGATGAATCTCAATTCATTTTGTTCTATGTGCCAATAAACAGTGCCAACATTTTCATTAAGCTGGCAAATCAGAGTAAAAAATTAGCACATGAAGTGGCAGGAGAGGCTGGGATTTCCTTCACTCCTAGCAGGTGCTGTGCCACGGAATCCAGACAATCCACATGGAACACGGGAAGGAGGCACCTGGACCTAGACAGCACCATGGAGGCAAGGTGACAGGGCCCTGAGATGGTGGTGAAGGCATTGCTTGTGTCTTATGAGATGCCTCTGCCCATGAAGACATGGTGTTTGCTAAGGTGCTGAGTGAAGGGAGGTCTGGCTGGGGGAGATCACGGAAATGTTTCAGAGGAAAGGCTTGGGGGGGGGGATTTTCTTGTTTTATTGTTTACTGCACAAGCTTCTACCAACTTACATTCACTTGGGGTGACTTGAGGATGCCACATTCTTGGGCCCTCATTGTTGATGAGGGTGTAACCAGTGGATGTCCATACCCTAATGTGACAGGTGACAAGGCTTCCTGGAGAAGGAACATGTGGTGGAAATGGGGGTTGCAAGGATGCAAGACCACAGAGAGAGGTGGGGCAGAGGGACAGAGGGCTCCTCTACCCTCCAGCCCTGGGTTGGGTCCAGGTGGGCATAGAGACAATGGGAGGAGACTGAAGCATCACCAGCCAGGAGGAAGACAGGGGAAAGAGCCCCAGAGCCCCAGAGGCACGTGGAGCACCAGCATCTGAAGCTCACTGTGTCCCTGTGGCCATCAGGATCTGCAGTCCCTGCCACCTAACTTGACCCCCTGATGTCCTAGGGCACTGGCTCACTTGCATCACCTGTCAGTGCTGAGCTGTGCACCTGGTGGCATCCTCACCCTGCAGGAGCAAACAGGAGGCTCCAGGAAAGGTTTCCCCACCATGAGGACACCAGCCAGACCCCTGCCTTCCCCTGCTCCATCCACTCGAGGCTTTCTCAATGAGCACAGAGCCAGGCGAGGGACGGAACACGGGCACCATGGATGAGGCTCTTACCCTCCCAGGCCTTAGGTCCTAAGGGGGACCAAGACACGCTCCATAAACACACTGAAAGGCAGGGTGACTGATGATGGGGCACAGGCATGTGCAGCACAGTGTGGGCACATACTACGGGACTGAGTGGGTGCTTCTGTCCCTGTATCTACTGAAGTATGACAAAGAATCCTAAACATAGTGGCTTAAACAACAAACCTTATAGCTTCTGTGGGTCAGAAAGGGTACAGTGGGGCTGGCCCATTTCTGTCTCATCTGGGGACTCAGGCAGAGGCTCAAAGCTCAGTGTTGGAATCGTCTATATGGCTGAGCTGGGGCTGCGGAGCTGGAGTTGGCCAAGTCATGGGTGAGCAAAGGTCTGGCCACAAGGAGCCTGGTAAAGCTTCTGCCAGGCCCACCTCCACTCATGGGAAGAGAACTGTCATGTATCTTGGCACCTCCAGATCCCATTTCTGACTTCCTGCAAAGTCAGATCTGTTTGGAACCCCTGTTTGTCCAAGGGACACAGACCTTTACTGGCTTCTTCCACCTGAGATTGTGCACAGCTGCCAGCACTTTGCCACCTGGGTCCCACAGGGCAAGGCCCAATTCCCGACTGGGTGTCCCACTGCGGGGCTCTGCTCAGGCTGGAGAGGCCTATGTGAGGGCAATGCCTCACAGTCCATGTTGCTGAGGCTTCCAAAGAAGGGACATCCCCACACTACTGCCATCCCAGATCCCAGGTCTCTGCCATGGAAAACTGCTGGCTTCCTGAGTCCACACTTGTGTCCTATGCAGTGCCAAAGGCCTCTGTTCTCATCAGACAGAGGATTTCTGCGTGGACAGCACACAGCTCCTCATTTCCTCTAAGGTTTAAGGAGGGCCACCAGCTTGACCTGCATATCCTGGGCGGTATTCACATTCCTGCAGTTATGTGTTTGAATAAATCGTCTCGTCACACGCCACAGCCAAGTGACAGTGTGGTGAGGCCTCAGTTTCCCCAACAGTGAAGGGAAGGGTGGGTCTCACTTCTCTGTCTCAGGGGCCCCTGCAGCCCTGCTCTCACAAGCCCAGTGTGGCAGCGACCATTTCAGCAGGCAGGGAGCAATTACCTGGACTTGCGGGGTGCCTAACATACAGCCCTACTGGGCGCCCAGGGACAGACAGCCTTGCCTTCTGGGTTGGCCCTGATAAAGGCTGCTTTTCTCATCCTCCTGCTCACACTTCCAAAACCAAACCAAACAGCCTCTTCACAGCCCCCTGGCTGCCCTTGAAAGTTGGCGGTGTGGATGCTAAGAGAGAGCAACTTCCCTGGGGATCTTAGGGCACCCTGCTGGCTGAACCAAGGGCTGTTCTGGAACATGGAAGCAGGGGCTGGGTTTTTGCAGTACTGGGGATCAAACCCAGGGCTCCACATATCTAGACAAGCACCCTATCACCAAGCTCTCCCCAGCCCGAGGGGATGCTGCCTCACTCACTCCCAGGCCCTGACCTGGTTGGAGTCAGCTGGAGGAAGTTGGTGACTGTGGCCACCTGGCTCTTGCATGGTCAGAGACAAGGAGGCTCAGCTTAGAACTGAGGTCCTGGGCTTCACTGTCCCTGGCAGAGCCTGTCTTTAGTGCTCTGAGTTTTCAGCTGGAATTCCACCCTGGACTTCTGGCCACGTTCGTCAATGGGACTGACTTGGTGGGGCTCTGCGTTTGTCCTGTACTTCTATTTTTTTGAGAAAGGTTCTTGCTATGCAGAGCAGGCTGGTCTTGAACTCCCTATGCAGCCCAAGCTGACCTAAAACTTGCTGCAGCCCCCTGCCTCAGGTTCACCAGTGCTGGCATTAGAGGTGTGCACCACCACGCCCAGCTGCCCAGGTTGAGTGGCCTCCATGTTTAGAGCCCAAGGCTCCCTCCCCTCAACCACTCAGCCATCTGCATTACCCGGTCTTGTGGACGGCCCGCACCTCTGCATGTCACCACTCCAGCTTCCCCCGGAGTCATGATCTCTCCCTAGTGCTGCTGCCTGGTGCCAGGGTCCTTCCGCTGGGGGCCCTGGAAAGGTTGGGTTTTCAGGGCCGCACCAGCATCCTCAGCCTCTGGCCAGGGATCAACTTAACAAGTGTCCACTGTGTGCCTGCGGCGCACAAGGTGATGTCCACGTACATCCTCACCTCACCAGGGAGGTAAAGGTTTTACCCAGAAACAGTCAGGGTTTGACTCAGGCCTGTCTGCCCCTTTCCTGGCAACCTTTCCCTAAGCCTCAGCTGATTCATACCCCTACCTGCCCCAGCTTGGCTATTCTAGGTGCCTCCTTCGGGGAAACGGTGCACCTTCAGGGTAGGAGAGGCTCCCTGGCCTCCAACCACCCCAGCTTCTCCAGGTGCTTTCCTTGGTCTGGTCTGCTTCCCTCTGAAGGCTGTGCCCTCCCGCCTGGGTGAGGAAGTGATGGGCAATGGGCCGCTGCCTTACTCGCTGTAGGCCCAGGCACTCCCAGCACCTCTCTCATGTGACTTCCATCCCCCAGATAGGCTCCCTCTCTGGGGAATCTCTCATCCAGGGCCCCAGGAACCCTGCAGCTCTGAGGCAGAGCCAGCGGGTGTCTGGCAAGTTGGCTGCAGGACACAGCCCTCCCCCTACCACTGTCCTTACTCTAATTCCTCCCGTGTCATCTGAGTGGGATCTCTGGAGATCAGACCCAGTGAGGAGGAAAGTGGAGGCCCAGGGCCTCCTCCAACTTCCACGGCATGGCTGGAGCACCCTCACTCTGCAGTGTGGAACCTGGGATGCTCCAAAGTCTGCAAGTGTTTGTTTTGTTGCTAGATTACACCCAATCATCTGTTTAGCCAGCTGTCCCACAACTTTGAGATCTTTTGTTAAATGAACACCTCCTTTCAGACCACTATTGAAGACACCTTTTCCTCTTCCTCCAGCTAAGATCTGGGCTTTTAAAACAATCTCTTTTACATTTAGTCTCTTAGCACCCTCCAGAGCTTCATTTGCAGTGTTTGCTACGAAGAATCTTTGAACTCTCACTCCATTGTCAGACATCAGTTTCTTGCTCTGGTATTCCTGCAGGTTGAGCCATTTTCTGGAGGTGCACTGAACTGCCTGGGACCTGGGAGCCAGGAACCAGGGCTGGAGCACCAGGTCTGGCAGAAGCCTGCCGGCCTGCACGGCTGTGGGGGACCAGTCTGCAAGTGTTTGAACACTGACCAGACTCCACCAGTGGAGAAACCCGCACCATGAAACTGTACCACGCACAAAATTATACTTGTGTGTAAAGTGACCCTAGGCTGTGTGGGAACCATAAGCGAATCTCTTGTGTTTAGACCTGGTTCCCATCCCCGAGATCTCTTACTACGGATGGGCAAATATTCCAGATATAAAATTGCAACACTTTCAGTCCCAAGACAAGGGAAAGAGATCCTCAATCTGTATGTCCTTCCTCCTTTCCCGGGGACACTGGTGGGGATCATTGACTTGAGAGCGAATGGCATCAGCCAAGAAATGTTTATTTCTACTTTCTGCCAAGGAACTGAGGGCCTCACACTTGACTGACTTTTCAGTTCGGTTTGGAGACAGGCAGTAAATGCAGGAAGGAGCTGGTCTTGGCCCGGATCCTGGCCCCGTCCAGCTATCTCCATGGTTACCGTGCTCCCGGATGTGCCATCTCTCCCCTCTGCTTAGGCCCTTCAGTGGCCCCATTTACTGAGGATGGAGTCCAAACTCCTTTAGGAAGCTGAGGCGCTCCCTGCTCCTTCTGGCTCTCACATGCAGTGCTCTCTCCCACCACTTCCTCTCCCCCTCCTCTCCTGAGTCCCCCACATAAGTGGTGGCAGTGGCCAGAAAGCTCTGCTCTAGGAGGGGACCTCAAAGTGCTCCAGGGAGATGGCCAGCCGCATTCCTTATGGATGATGCAAGGGCCTGGGGATTTTGGTGGGGTGCAGTGAGGTTCAGGAAAGAAGGCCCCCTGCCCCCACCCCCAGTCTGCAATTTGTGTCCAAGGCAGCTGGGGCAAGCTAGGCTGAGGCCCGATGGGGAGGAGGGGTTGTGGGGCTGGACCCACAGACTCCAGGCAGTGTTCCCCCCGCTGCTGACTCCTGCATAGGGGTAGCCTCCCCTGCCACCTGGGGCCTGCATTGGAGGTGAGGATGGATGCTCTCAGGGGAGGATCAGGTGCTAGGTCGGTGCCCCTCGGTGCCCAGAGCCCTCAGTGAGGCGGGACACAGTCAGGGCCTCATGGAGTTTAGCATTCCTGGGATGCAGCCTGGGCTGGGCGCTAGGAGGTGCTGGTTCTTCCAATCCGGATCACTGCTGAAAGGACTTATAGGCTATGGTAGGTGGGAAAACTGGCTGGACGGGAAGACAACATCCAGGGCGCCACAGAAAGCCAATAGCTCACCTGAATCTGGGCCGGATGCACCGGGGTGCCAGGGCTGCCCCTGTTACTCTAGCCTCCTGGAGCCACAGGGTGCTTGTCTATGATCTTAATCACTTTATCATCGCTGCAGTACAACACACAACACCTGCCACTTAAAGGTTCATTTTGGCCCATGTTTTAGTGTATACTCAGTTGGCTCCGAGGCAGAAAGGCATAGTGGAACGGTCTGGTGGAGGAAAGGGGCTCACCTCACAGCAGCAGGAAGCAGAGAGAGTGAGGGAGGGGAGGAGAGGGAGAGGAACGTCTCAGGCCATGTCCCCAGTGACCGGGCTCCTCCAACCAGGCCCCACCTCGACAGTGAGTCACCTCCAAATCCCCACAATCCAAACACCTTCCCAAAGCCCTGCCTATGAGCACACGAGGCCCTGGGGGACATCTAGATACAAGCCATAACATCTATAAAATGGGAATAAGAACGCCTCGCTCAGGGGTGGTTTGGGGGACTCAGTGATGGTTCAATGGTCAACACTTACTGATTGAGGGCTGTGGGAGCAGCTGCCAGGCACTCTCCCCTCCGGAAACATAAAGGCCAGCTGTGGGTGGCTGCTCTAGGCCACATGTCCCCTGTTTCCCTTGCATAGGGGGTTCTGACACTTTGGTGCTATAAGTGGAGGTGGCCCAGGCAGCCTCCAGAAAGCATCTCACACTCTGGGAAGCAGGCTCCTTGCTCCACCTCCTTGCTGGCTGGGATCTGGGAGTGATGGCTTGAACGGTCACCAAGGTTACAGAAAGGCAGGGAGGCAGTGGAGCCAGCCTGGGTGCCCGACAGTCATGGGTCCCCATCCCATAAATACAAGGTCAGCCATGGGACTCCTGGCCTCTGGACTTCATTTACAGGAGCCAAAAATAAATGTGCTTTTTTAAAGCTACCAGTCCCTCGAGTTTCTGTCTCTTACTGCTATCCCAGTGCTAGTGGACACAGGGCCACTTTTGTGCCAGGTTCTGGCTCCGCACAGGGGATCAGAAGGAGAGAAATTCAGGCAGCCCTTCCATCCGAGCTCCCGTCTAGTAGCAGCAAGAGACCATCAGAAATGCCTGGGGAGACGTGAACGATCGTAAGTGTGACTTGTGCCATGAGGGCAGATGACACCGGGACTCGGCTTCATCTGGGCACAGCAGGTTCCTGGAGAAGACACGCTTACCTGGAATTTGAACCCTGAGCCAAGGGAAAACCTGAATAAACTCTGTTGTTTTGCTTGCTTTTAGTTACTTGTTTTCAGTTGTCTTTGAAAATCACTAATTGTGGAGGTCGCGAAGCCAAGTGACACGTACTCATCTCCCCTGGCTTGGTGGGAGACGAGGCCTCTGCCGCGTGCGTCCTGAGGACCAGGGTTAGCAGGACTACTGTTCGGGAGCTTGAAGGCCACTTTTGTTGAAACCACTGACTTTTCACTCGGGCCCCCACAGGTGTCCCATGCATGGGTGACCTTTTAACGTGAGAAGAGAGGGCCCAAAATTCCACCCTGAGATCGCATTCACACCTCCATGGGTCTCTCAGTGTGTGTCCCTTTAGGCGCCTTTGAGTTTGATTGTGTGCTCACACCGTCACCCATTACCTTTCCCCATGCTTTAAACTGCCCTGCTTTTTTATCCCATGAATGTCTCCAAACCTGGGGGATTAGAGACTTGAGTGTCCAAGCTGGTTCACTAACACATTTGGGCTGCCTTGAAAGTAAACTCTTACTCTTTTGCAAAACTTCTTGTTTTTGTAATTGGCATTGGTGTGGCAGGCAAAACATGTCTGATTCGGGAACAATATCGGGGTTGGAAGGAAGGGAAAGATGGAGAGGGGAGGGTGCCTCTTTCTGAGGAAGGGATTGCCCTGCAGCAGGAGGAACAATGGGACAGAGGGGCCGTCAGAAGCTCCGGAAGCTGTGGGAAGAGACGACGGACTGCAAAGGGGACAGGTGCCAGGCAAAGCAGGGGCCAGGCCACAGAGGGTGTGCGAGTGTTTACCTGCACGGGTAGAGCGCTTGCCTGACAGCATCAAGCCCTAGCCCACCTTCAGCACTGCAAACACGTAAATCAGTGACATTGACAATAATTTGTGCGAAGTGCTGGGTATGGAGCCTGGATCTTTTGTTTTTTGGGGTTCTTTGTTTGTTTGCTTTTTGGTACCAGGGATCGAACTTAGGACCTTGGGCTTGTGAGGCAGGTGTGGTGCCACTGAGCTAAATCCCCAGCCCTGGAGCCTGGATCTTAATGATAGGCATTTTCTCTACGATTGCTGTCATTATTGTTAACAAGATGCATTTCGCTGTTTACAACCACAATGTCCCTGACAGAAAGCTAAAAGAAAAGACAGACAACATCCGATTTTGAGGAAGATATGGAGCAACTGAAACCCTCTGCCACTGCCAATGGCTGGAGTATAAATTGTCACCGCCACTTTGGAAGACTGGGAACAGCGTGGCCCAGCTCTGCCACACCTAGCAGAAACCACGCACAGGTGTGTGTTAAGCAGGCAGCCAGCCACTCTCTGCCGTGCACCGAGAGAGGTTCAGGTGCTGACTATGGGAGCCGGGCTCAGGGGCACCCGCAGCAGCAGAGTGCGGAGGGGGCATGGCACTGCGGTGGCAGTAGAGGAGTGCAGAGTGAAGAAGGGAGAGGCAGGCCACATCAGGGCCTGATGATCACACTGAGCTACATCCTCAGCCTGTTTTGAGACATGGTCTTGCTAAGTTGCTCAGGCTGGCTCAGGTTTTCAATCCTTCTGCCTCAGCCTCCCAGAGTGTTCTGTCTTGCTCTTGATGACTTTTTTTCTTTCAGTGCTGGGGATTGACCCCAGGGCCTCATACATGTCAGGCAAGTGCTCTACCATGGAGCTACATCTCCAGCCCTTTTTATTTTGTTTTCAGCCAGTATTTCACTAAGTTGCCCAAACTGGCTTCAGATCTTTGATCCTCCTGCCTCAGTCTCCTGAGGAGGTTGGATTACAGATAATGCCACAACGCCAGTGCTACCTTCCCCCTTTTGAGAACAGGTCATAAATATAGTACAATGTCTGTCAATTGCGGCTTGTTTCATGACTAGACAGGACTTAGGGCTGGGGTTGGAAGAGGCAGAATCACGTCAATGGAGAAAAGGAAGAGCTGGTGCTTTCTTAGGCAGGGGTCTCTCGGCCCTTGGCCAGACTGGGGTCCTGGGGATAGTGTCCACCCTCAGCTCTTTCCTGAGTGATTCAAGGTCATGGGCTACTGTGACAGATTGTTAATTACAGCGATTCACACGTGTGCAGCTCTTCAGAGTTCAAGACAGGGCCGAGCGGCTCCAGTGCTGAGTGTTGAGGTGAGCACTACTGTCAGTACTGCTGGAGGAGCCAGCGTTACTCCCATTTCACAGATGAGAGGCAGGCTGATCGAGGCTGGCTTGCCTGGTCACACTGCCAGGAAGTGAGAAAGCAGATTCAAACTCAGACTTGTTCCTGCTCATTCCACCTTTTCTCTATTATACTGCTGCCTGCTGCTCATTAATTCACAGCCAACAGGGGTGGAGAAGGAAACTGAGGCTTCGGAGGAGAAATGCCACCTTGGTCCCCATGAGCAGCCCAGCCCCTCGTTACTGATGGAACCCAGACCAAAGCCCAGGCGCCCTGACCTGTGGAGCCAGCCTGGGGACAGTTCCGTGTTGGGGTCCACCCGGGAGCACCCTCCTAGGAGGTGTGGCACAGTCTTGGCCGAGCTCTGGGCTCCCATAGGCTGGTGGTTTCTCAGCTCCCCAGGCCTTCCCGGTGTGCCCAGTGTACCCAGCCTGGCCAACAGCAGGACGGGACCAGGATGTTCTTCACTGGACACTGTCAGACTGAACTTCTGGCCACGGTGGCTTCTGCCTGGGGCAGGTGCCCAGGCGAGGTGAAAGGAGCGGCTGAAGCCACCAATGTCGCTCTTCTCCCAGGGAGGAGACCTCACTGCAGACTCCAGAGCAGCTTCCTTCTGCTCCCCATCCCCCAAGTAGGAGAGAAGAAACAAAAGATAGGTAGAAAGAAGACAAAGAAAATTGTTTGTAGTGGGTTTTTTTGGCAGAGGGAGAATTGAGTCAGGTTGGCCTCAAACTCACAGTGATCCTCCTGCCTCAGCCTCCTGAGTGATGAGATTATAGGTGTGCACCACTACACCTGGGTAAAATGACTTCTTTTAATTCCAAGGTGGACAAACTTACTGGTTAGTGCAACTGGCTGTTCCATATGTTTTCATTTGTTTGCTTTTTTGAGACAGGGTCTCCCTATGTAGTCCAGGCTGACCTTGAATTCACTATGTAGCTCAGGCTGGCCTTGAACTTGCAGCAATCCTCCTGCCTCAGCCTCTCAAGTACTGGGATTACAGGAGTATGCTACCAAGCCCATTTGAGTGAGGTTTCTTATCTCAATTTGGGGACCCTGGGCAGTGACACCACCCCTTGGCACACAGGTTTCTTTCTCATGAGCCCAGACATCCTCTTTTGGTTTTAGTTCAATGCCCTGGGCTCCACAGAACTGGAGGACCTTTCATTATCTCTTGTTCTCTGCCGGGTTCCCCCCAAGCAGGACACGAAAAATAAAGATAGGTAGAAAGGAGACAAGAAAAACCATACTTTTAAAATTGTACTTTAATTTGAAAAAAACTGCAGGTTCAGGACAAAAATCCAGTCCAAAAATCCCTAAGTCCCTAAAAGACACAATAAGGCCTGGCTGTTTGCCTTTACCTGTGAATGGCCTTTCACACCTGTGAGGGGCCATCACCTTCCACCTGGAAGGGCCACAGTGCCATCACCTGTGTGGCTGTCACCTAGGAATGAGTCATTCCTTTCCCCTGTCGAGAGTGGTCACCTTTCACCTGCAAATCTGATCTTCCTTCCAGAGACTCACAAGTTCTGCTGATTTTCACTCCAGAGTCTCCCATAACTATGCCCAGCCATGAGCACGTCCCCAGCTCTCTTTCTCTGAGTGTGTGCTTTCAAAGTTTTGCCTAATAAATCCCTTCCTGACTCTTACCGACTTATCCTGAAAATTTGTTTTCTGTGATGGAAGTCAGTGAGCCTGTCCGGCGGGTGGGGTGAGCCGAGCTCCCCAACTCTGCCATGGGGACTTCCTTGGACCCTGCCTTTGTACCTTTTCTTCCCCCAGTGGATGCCAGAGCCAGGTTGCGATCATAGATTGCACTGAGCTGCCAGTCCTGCTTCCATCAGATAGCTGCCACCCTCGAGGGCTGTCTACCTTCAGCAGGAGCCTGTCCCAGCTTCGGTCACCACCTGTCTCCTCGGCAGCTACACCTCCTTGCCCTGGGCTCACATGGGCTCCAGTGGCATCACCTCTGGCCTCGCTCTGGCACACCTCTTCTGCCTTTCTCTCCATGTGGTGTCAGCTTACTTAAGGGCAGCCACTGAGGGACACGGGAAACCAGGCTGGTTGGCAGCCCTTTTGGGATGGAGGGCAGGATCCAAGGACCTGTGAGACTCAGCCCATCACCTGGTCCCGACACTTCTTCTTTTTTTTTTTTGGTACCAGGGATCGAACTCCGGTCCTTGCGCTTGCACAACAGGTGGCAAAACCACTGAGCCAAATCCCCGGCCCTTGACGCTTCTTGAACACAGTGATCCTGGCATGGATTACACTAACCTGAGGACACCCCCACTTCCCTGAGGAAATGACCTAGGACCCATCAGCCCCAGGCCCCTCAAAACCTCTACCTGGGCTTTGCTCTCCCCAAGTAGCCAGGACCAGCTGGCCCCAGATCACATTTCTGATACCAGATTCCTAGGCAACATCTGGATCCAATTTAGGTGTGGAACATCGAAAGCCAGGGCTGGCTGTCAGCCAGCACCCCATAGGAGGGGCCCCTTTTCCACGGTGATAGAGTTGCTGGAGACTCAGCCCTGATGACCCAGCCTCTTGTCCCTCCCAACCATCCTGGGAAGGGAAGTGGGGCCCAGCGCTCCCCAGCAACTCAGCCTGGCCCCCTGCACACTTGCCTGCCTGCCAGCCTCTCAGGTTCCACACTGAACTGATTGTCACCCCGACACAAAAGCAGGCAGCCAGAAGACTCTTGGCCTACATGGGTTTTTGGGCTCCAGGGATAGCATCTCCACCTACGGCAATGAGTGGTGGCATAATGGGTGATATCTGGGAATGGCTTGGTTATTTTTACCCAGAGCTTTTCAAACACACTTACTGTTTAACCCAGTCTTACCATGTAACCTCTGTGCAAAGCTTAGAGCCTGGATACACCAAATGCCCTCAAAATTGGTTAAAAGGGCAAGTTGCAAAATGGTGTGGAGCAATCCCAGAGACTCTACATTCTCAGTGTTTGTCTTCCTCTTTCCTTCTTGTCTTTTGTTTTTATTGCTTGTTTTGTTTTGATTTAAAATAGACAAATATAGAGGAAGCTATTCTTGCCTCTGATCTTCATCTTCTTTCGGTCATGCCTACAGTCAGCCCAGGTATTTGGCTGAGGTGGGCATGTGACTTGGGCATGGCCCAGCAGAACCCTCTCACCTGGCTGCAGGAATTGGTACGTTTTTGAGCCCAAGGCTAAAACCAAGCCAGTGGGACTCAGTTCTGCGACCTTCTCGGAACTGTTGGGAAGGAGAAAGTGTCTTTCACAGGTGTTACAGAGCTGGCAGGAGATGAGCCTGTCGCTGTTGGAAGCCAACCCACCACCCAGCTCCAGCAGGGATGCTCCGTTCCTCATTCTGGAGGTTGATGTGTGAAGAGTGAGCTGAAACTCTCCTGATGCACAGCCACAGTGTCTGCAGTTTTACCGCCATGGCCCCTTCATGTCGCCCGGGCCTCCAGGTGCAAAGTGTCCCTGGTGGCCGGGAAGCACTGTACTGCTTAGCAAGCATGCCAGGGGGGCTCCTATCTGGCCCCAACACAGAGGTGGGAACCAAAGTCCAGTGAGGATTGGCGGGAGGAAGTCCTGGTACACAAGGGTCAGCCTTCTTGCTCTTGGTAGGAGAGCAGGAGCTGATGGCTTTGGCCAGCGTTCATCTCCTGGTGGTCCCCTGTAACTCCAGAGTGTGTCAGGAAGCTCCCATGGGTGGGCAGGAGGCAGCCAGGGTGCAGGAGGACAAGAACACTTTACGAGTGTAGAAAGAAAACACAAATTGCATGAGATAAGACCTTTATGGGGCTGATTTCGGTGGTAGGGTCTTCAGCAGGTTTAGAAGTCAGAGGTTTTGCTCTTTAGGCAAGAAAGAGTTTGTGCAAAATAACAGGATATTGTTTAAAAACTTTATTTTTGGACTGGACTTGCACCAAAAGTAGCCATAGGAGGCCAAATGTATTCCAAACCTGTTTGTTCTATGTGCTATGTATGGATCTGGTGGGAATTGCAGGGAGGGAGACACACAGATTCCCACCTGAAATCCAGGCTCATCTTCAGCACTGAATGTTTAACCAGGTGCTGAGATCATAGGACACCTAATGAAAAGATGTCTACATTTTATTTTTCTTTTGAAATTGTGGATGTACATCTTGTAAGATTGGAGACTATGAATCTGTGAAGGATCAGTTGGTTGGGTTGGGGATGCCTTGGGTTTGGCATTCAGCACCTCAAGATATATAAAGGATCAGTCAGTGCCAGTCTGGGACTGGGGTTCTGTAGTTGCTTACAGGGCAGAAGTGCTTTCCCAGGAAGACTGACTGCCCCTCTGGGAGCATAAACTTATGTTCCAATAACTGCAGGCACTAACTTTTGTGACCTTGTACATCTGTCCCTCTGCTTTGGATCTTTTTTTGTTTTTTTTGAGACAGGCTCTCATTCTGTAGTTCAGATTGGCCTTGAACTCACTCTGTAGCCCAGGCTGGCCTCAAACTCACAGCAATCCTCCTGCCTCAGCCTCCTGAGTTCTGGGACTATAGGTATGCACCATCACGCCTGGGTACTGCTTTGAATTTAGATCTGTATTGATGTGACAGGTTTTTTCTGCTTAACCTGCTCCTTGCTCTTTTGTTGTTTTTGAAAAGCTCTTAAAGAGGTTTAGAAGCTATTCTGGAGTTACAATGCTCCTCACTTTTTCAAGGTTAGGAAAAATATTGTGCTAGGCATGCGCTTGAATTGTAAATGTGTGACTTCAGTTTAAAACGTGCTTTTTCATTTTTCCTGTTTACTTAGAAGCTGGTTTTCAGGCTCTGACATCACATTGGCAGAACTGGCAGGAAAAGATGGGGATTGAAGTTGGCAACCTTCCTGGAAGAAGAGGGAGAAGTTCTTCCTTATTAGGGTTGCTAGTTTATCTGAGGCGATGAGGAAAGAAATATCCTCGTGTCATTTACAGGTTTTTTTTTCTTTGAAAGTAATGCAAACAGATTTTTTTCTTTTTTTTTTTGCGAACTGGGGTTTGAGCTCGGGTCTTTGTGCTTTTGCGGCAGGCGGCAGAACCACTGAGCTAAATCCCCAGCCCCTCAAACAGATTTTTTATAAAACCAAGGGACACAGATGGTGTAATGATGAAAAGTGAGTTCGTGCCCTGCCTAAGCCTGGTCCTCCATGTGAGAAGGAATCCCTGTCACCTTTGGCTTTCAGTGGCTCCTTCCTGTTCGCCAGGCTCAGCTTGTGTGCTCTTCCTGTTGTTGTTTAGCCAGGTTTAATCCACATGCCACAAAACTCATCTATCCGAAGAGTATAGTTCAGAGGGCCTTTGTATATTCACAAAGTAGTACAACCTCTAATTCACCCCAGAAGGAAAGCCCACTGGCATTAGCCACTGTTCCCCTTACTCTCCCCGGCCCCTCACTGATCAGCTCTGTGTCCCTGTGGTTTTCTTTATGGACGCTTCACATGGATGGGCTCACACAGTAAGTGTTCTTCTGTGTAGGCTTTTTTTGTTTTTGTTTTTGTTTTGGTACCGGGGATCGAACTTGGGACCTTGCACTTTCGAGGCAGGCGGAGGAACCACTGAACTAAATCCCCGGCCCCCATGTAGCCTTCTTGCCCTGAGTGTGCTTTCCAGGCTCCCCACACTGGAACCATGCAAGGGCTTCCCTCCCATCTGTGCCACACAAGGTGCCCTTGTGCGCCAGACCACATTGCGCTTCTCCAAGTCAGGTGATGGGTGTGGCAGGTGTCTCCCTCCGACTGCCATGAGTGACACTGCTGTGAACAGTCACGGACGTGTGTTGGTATGCACACAGGCTTCCAGTTCTCCTGGGTATACAGAGCTGTCTTGAGTTTATTCCCTCAGACTTCCACTGTGAGAGGTGAGTATCTAGCTTGCTTGCACCCCTCTCTTCCCCTGGCTCTTCTCGCCAGTGCAGCGTTTAGTCTTACTTCCTCTCCTTACATTTGTTACTTCAGTAGCTGTGATTCATTTTCATTCAAATAACAGAAACTTGACCACAGAGGCTTAAAAGCACAAGGGGATATGTTTGTCACTTAATAAATCCAGTTTATGATTATCTCTACTGCCAATAACTGCCAGGACAGCCAATACTCTATCTTTCCTTTCTGCTATTTTATTTTATTTTTTTTTGGTACCAGGGATCGAACTCTGGACTTTGTGCTTTCGAGGCAGGTGTGGGACACTGAGCTAAATCCCTGGCCCTCTTTCTGCTGTTTTTTTTTTTTATCAGACTGGCTTTTGTATTCATGCTAGTCTTTTTTTGATTCCAAAAATGGTTGCTGCAGCTCTACAAGTTACATCTATACATGAGAGGGGGAAAAAATAAGAATGGGAAAGAAGTAGGAGCTCTGCTGCTGCCTTTTATCAGGAAAGTATAAGCTTTCTTTGACCTCCCATCAGCCCCAGCTCCTTAGCAAACTTCCACTTAAAGCTCATTGGTCAGAACAAAGTCACGTGAACACACAGAGCTGCCAGGAAGCTAGCAAAATATAAGAATAGTATTGGCATAATTGGTTTAAGCTGTTTCTCAACCCTGGTTCCATATTAGAATCATCTCGAGATATTGTTTATTTATTCTTCTTTTGTGAGACATGGTCTCTATATGTAGCCTGGGGACATGATCCTCCTGCCTCAGCCTTCCAAATCTGGGATTACAGATGTTTGCCATCACATTCAGCTGTAGAGATATTTTTAAACATATTGACCTATATATGGTCTTATCCTACTCTAGTGTTTTCAACCAAGGGTGACTTGGCAATTTCGGGGCACTTTTATTTTTATTTTTTTGGCAACAGTGGGGATTGAACCCAGGGCCCTTGTCCTGAGTGATATCACCAGCCTCATTTCTATCAGCCTCATTTCTATTTTTTTTTTTTTTTTTTTTTTTTGGTACCGGAGATCGAACTCAGGTCCTTGTGCTTGTGCAGCAGGCCGCGAAACCACTGAGCTAAATCCCCGGCCCCATCATTTCTATTTTTTATTTTGAAACAAGGTCACATTAAGTGTCAGGGTCAGTGGGCTGAAGGGAGGCCCGGTCAGGCGAAGTTCCCCAAGAAAAGAACATGTGTGGAGCAGACATCACAAAAAAGCAGGAACCAAACTTTATGTTATAGCACAGCATTTATAGTAGTTTTGTTGAGAGCCATTTTATATAAATTTTAGAGAAAAATCATTTTGTAATTAAAGTATGATTATAGCTGTCTAAGGCCCAATGTTGCCTTGCCCGAGAGCTGGCTATGGCATATGGAAACATAACTCTGTTTGCCTCCAGTCACAGCTGAGGCCTCAATGGTCTATGATGCTGTGGTGCTCAAGGGCAAGATTACATCACCTGGAAGACATCCTGGCTCTTTGGGAACTGAGTAGTAATGCAAAAAAAGAAAGCTTTCACTTGGGAAGGGACACACTCCTTATCAGTTTACCTCATCCCACTTACTGTTGTGGGAATGCTCCCTTTCGACCCTCATCAGCATGAGATTTGCATCAACATAGGATCACTACTGTTGGGAGCAATGCTACATAATTCTAGGGAAAAATCATTTGAGTAGGCCTAGTTCTCTTGCCTACAGCCCAGCTACAGAGTAACTCCAGTTTGGCCTCCGGTCACAACTGAGACTTCAGTGATCCAGTGATGCTGTGATTCTCCAGGACAAGAAACATCCTGGGAGAACAAACATCTGCTCAATTCCTCGTTGTTCTTGGACTGTTAACATCTTGTTTACCCGAGATGTACTGAACTCTCTGCAAGCCTTTTGTTACACCTTGTTCATCCCAATGTGAACTACTGAATTCTCTGCAAGTCATTTGTTACTGAATAAAAGGTGTGGTGAGCTGGGGGCTTTTGTCTTTGCTGCCCAGAGCGGCACTGATCAGACCCAAAGCTCAGCTTCTTCTCGGTCTCATTTTCCTACCTTTCCTGTAATTCGCCGTGTGCTGCCGTGGCTCGCAGGAGACCAGGACTCACTGCAGAGGTTCTGGTAACGTCCCCTTCCCCTGTTCCCTACACACTACCACCCCCTAAGTCACCCGATGCTCCCTCCAATTATTGTGTGCACCCAATAAATGATGGCTAGCTCAAAGAGTCCTTGTCTTTGCCCACTCTGAGGCACTGACCTCCCGGCCCCCATATACTTTGAAATTATGCAAATCTCTATTGTCTTTTTTTTTTCTTTAACCCTCACCATCCCCCTTTCTAGGTAGTTGGAGATTGATCAGGCTCTATCCAATATAGTTTTTTATCAGCTTACTGAGACACAGTAAGACAAAACATTCTGGGTGACCTTGCAGACCATGTCGTGCATGGGAGAACATCTGCCAGAAACCTAGCAAGCCCACATATGCTTGTAACCGGCATACAGTTGTAAGTCTGGGGTATGGCTGGATCTTATCAATTATTGCATAGGAGATTACTTTTGCCTTACCTGACCAGATAACACCCAAGAATTTGACAGATAACCCAGGGCCCTGGGCCTTGTCTTCATTGATGGCCCACCCCCAGGCCAGCAAAGCTTCTTTTAGACTCTGTGGGGCAGCTTCCAAATCTGTAGGCCACCAGAGGTTAACATGACATCATCAATATAATGGAACAAAGACACAGAGTGTAGCTTGGTCCTTGTGGCCAAATCCTGGGCCACCAGGGCATGGCACAAAGTAGGGCTATGCAAATACCCTCGTGACAACACTTAAAAATCTGTTGTCTGTCCTCTCAGGTGAAGGCAAACTGGTCCTGACTCTCAGCCATGACAGTGATGGAGAACACTTTGGCCAGGTCTACTATGTAGTGATATTGACCCAATGTCAGGGTGAGCTGGTCCATCAAGTAACCAATACTTTTATGTGGAATGGAGGAGTCACTTTATTCAGTTCCTGGTAGTTCACAGTCATTCTCCAAGTCCCCTTGGACTTTCACACAGGCCAAACATGGGAATTGAAAGGAATTTGTGCAGAGCATATCACCCCTGCTTCTTCCAACCTCAAAATAGTCAGTCCTGTTTAGCTGGTAATGCTTCACACGCACACCCCGAATTGCCTGTGGAAGAGTCTAAGGTGCATGATGGGGATACCTTCAGACAATAGTTTTTATCACATGAATCTGCAAATGGAGTTCTCCCTGTGTGGTGTCTAACCTGACACCAGTCAGTATGTCCACCCCCAGTATGTATTCATCATCTGGGGAAACATAAACATAAACATCATGTCCAAAGTCACCTTGGCCTTCCAGATCGTAATGTAGTGACCTCCACACCCTTCTATGCATGCAGTGGGTCCTGTGAAATGGTCTGGCTTGCCATGGATCAGCATTGACATGGCTCCAGCATTCACCAATGCCAGTACACGCTGTACATGTTTTGGGAACCAATAAATGGTTAATTCCACTGTGGTTTCTGGTCTTCCAGGATCCCCAGCAAACAGTTACCTCAGCCTGTCTCCTAGGCTGGGTAAAAGACTGCCAGCGTCAGCTGATCCTGCTTCACAGGGGCTGCCTTTACCTTGGGCCCCATAAGCTGGTATTGCTGGTCAGGGTGCAACTGCTTCCACAAAGGCAGCAACACATCTAAGGGCTGCCCATCCAGCTTCCCTGCATCTATGCCAGCTGCTATCAGATCTGCCCAGATTTGGCATTGGTTTACCTTCAAGGGACCAAGCATCTGCCCCTGAGGTCTTGCTCATCCTGAGGCTGCTCGTTGTTGTTTTTTTGAGGCTGCTCATTTTTTCTCCTTTGGCAGCTGGGTTTTTATTGGTCATGCCTTGCCTTGCCTTGGCGCTTCACCTCTATGTCGCCCAGGTGCACCAAGTTGTCCACTGCATCATGAATTGGGCAATCTACAAAAGATGTGATTAGGCTGCCACTGTGCCAAATGTACTGGCTGGGCTGCTGGCCAATGCCGGATCTTTCATGTGTGCTGTGACCAATTCTCCATCAGGGCTACTATAGCAAGCACCAAATATCATCTCTTGCATGCTCATTTCACGAAGCACACCTACCAAGTCCAGATAGGTTATCCATTTCATGACTTGCTCTGGCAAGACACCAGGGTTTGGCTAAAGTATGCGGGCTGCTGCCATGAGCCAATTTATCATAGTATGGTCTCCCACTCCATGGGCCAGCATCTGTGCATCCTGCAAAATCCAGCGCAAGGAGGGGGTACCAGCTCTACTGGCTAATTGGACTATTTTCCGTGGGTTTACCTCTGTGTCGTCAGCTTCTTCATCCCAGAGTTGTAACAGCCATGTAGGCACTGTCTTACCCACTCTTTGCTTCATTTTGCCAAATCCCACAGCTCCATAGCTGTGTAGATCATGTACATTTTGTGCCAGGTAGAATTAGGTGGACACCCTGGTCCCCATCTCTTGGGTCTTCCACCCTTTCCTGGATAGTGGGTCATGCCTGGAACACCAACAGGCTCCCCTGGTACATGGGACTTACACTCTGAGAGGAGGTAGCACTCCTTACTTCCTTCAGCATGGCTTCTGCAGCTGCCACATGTTGCTCCAAGCTCTCTTCCAGTCACTGCAATTGGTTCACCTACCAGACAAGGTCTTCTGCCTCCTGTCTCACAGAGCAGAAGAGACTAAAAAACAACCAAGCCATCTTCCCTGCTGATTCACAGTGGGGGAGAGGGATTCATGTCTCCAGTGTTTTCAAGACCCGGAAAACATCTCTGGGTATCAGGTGGACCACATCCCAGTTTTGGGGAGATTTTCAAGCTGCCAAGAAAGTTGCTACCAGCAGCCAGAATGAGACCGGGGATGCATTGCAGTAACTCCCCAAGGTTCCTCCCCACTGTCCAGTGCTGCTTCCACAGACACCATGGTGGGGACACTCACCTGACCATCCTATAGTCGACTGTGCCAATTGTTGGGGTCAGAGGCTGAAGGGAGGCCCAGTCAGGCAAGGTTCCCAAAGAAAAGAACACGCATGGGGCAGACATCTCAAAAAAACAGGAATCAAACTTTATTTTCCAGCACAACACTTATAGTAGTTTTTTTATTGGCTTACTGAGACATAGTAAGACAAAACATTCTGGGCAACTTTGCAGACTATGTGGCACATATGTGGTTGTCTATGCTGATTCATTATTATATAATGAAGCCCCACCCTGTGCCAGCACTAGATGATGGGATTGTGTCCTCCAGTGCCCTCAAACACCCTCAGACACCCGGGCTTTGACACATCTCACAGCAGTCCCCTACACTAAGTCACTAAGTTGGCCAGGCTAGGATTGAACTCACAATCCTTCTTCAACAACCTCCCGGAGTGCTGAGATTAGAGGTGTGTACCACCACACCTGGTGATACATTTCTGGTGGCCATAATTGGCGTGGGATGTTGCCAGCATCAAGTGGGTGGGGTGCTGCCAAACATCCTACAATGTACAGAACAGCCCTAAACACACTGTCAATAATGGCAAAATTGAGAAATCTCACCACAAGCTGGTTAAATAATAATCTCCCATAGGTGGCCCTGTGCAGGCTGTGTCAAGAATCACCAGTTCAGCAAGCACCCCAGGACAGGTAACCAGGCACATCAATGCCCTGAACAAGAAAGGTCTGTCACAGGAGGGGAGGGGTGCATATTGGTGAGGTATCGTGCATGTTCCAGTGATTTCTATCATATGTGGATACTCTTATTTCAAATTCTCTTATATGCTAATACCTTTATTTTCAATTCTCTTAACTACAGCATCTGTTAGTCCTTTCTTTCTGAGATGAAGTTATTAGCCTCCTCCTCATTCACACTGAGCTCTTCTTCTCTCCATTCACCTTTCAATTTTGGCGGGAGGCCTGGTTTTTTTGTGACAAATTCTCACTATGTAGCCCAGGCTGACCTTGATCTTGAGACTATCCTCCTGTCTGAGCCTCATGAGTTTACAGGCCTGCACCACCATATATGCTTTCATTTTAATTTTAATTTGTACATGTTTGACCAAGTTTGAGGCCACTTGAGAAATTTAGTCTCAAAAAGTAAAAAGAGCTGGGAATGTGGCACAGCCCTCCCTGGGTCCAATCTCCAGCACCAAACAAACAAATGAACGTGAAATACCAAAAGATGGGATTTACCATCTTCATCTTTACCAAAAAGTGAAGAATGGGGACAGGGTTCCCCTGGCCCTCTTGAGCTTGTTAGAAATGTTAATTGGAACTTCCAGTTTCCAGTGCAAGTTGCAGAAGCAAGGTCTAGTCTTGGATCCTTTCGGCCACTGCCTCCCACCAAAATGGGCTTTGCCATCATCGCTTGGTGTTTGCTGCAACTGAAGAAAAATCTCCTCACATTTGGGCTGACCAATAAGCAGATGGTAACATTTCTGGAGAAACTAGAAATGTGACACAAATAAAGAAGTATGAAGCAGCAAGGCTGCACCTTCTTCAGGGTCCCTTCTTGCTCCTTTTTCCAGCTCATGGAGAGGATTCAACTGTGCTACAATAAAAAATAAATATTGGATCTTTGTCTCAGGTTCCTGGCACACAGTTCCTAAAGCCTGTGGAATCTCGGGGTGACGAGTGCTTCTGCATGCTAACGAGGTGACTGGCAGCTGGGAGCTGCAGATAGCTTCAGGATGGCATCCCTGCCCACCTCCTCTCTTCTATTGTGGTGTTCCTCAGTTCCATCTTTTCTGATAAACAAGTGATTGCAAGAAAAGTGTCTTCCCAAGTTCTGAGTTGTTCCAGGGAATCATCAATCCCAAGAGTGGTCATGGGACCCCCTCCCATTACAGTCTCTGCTCAGAGGTGTGATGGCCTAGGATATTGAGTGGTATCTGAAGAGGGAGCAGTCTGTGGGGCTGAGGTTTAGCTGGGGGATCTGGCACTAATTCCAGGCAGGTAGGTAGCATTAGGAAGAAGTGAACTGTTCCAAACCCAACCTGTGGCAGAGGACTGGGCAAGCATTGCTGGAGGAGACACCATGCTTTTGGTGTCAGAGACTAAGAACAAGTCACGTGGGCTGGGGTGTGACCTGTGGGAAAGGGATTGCCTGGCCTGTGAGGAGGCTCTGGACTCAAGCCTCAGGTCTGGAAAAACAAACCAAAAAATCAGGCGCCAGGGGTGTAGCTCAGCACAAAGGCCCTGAGTTCAATCCTCAGTTCGGAAGGAAGGAAGGAAGGAAGGAAGTTAGAAAGAAAGAAAGAGAAAAGAAAGAGCTCACCAACCCCTGAGGACTGGAGGGGAGGAGCCCATTGGCCAGCAAGCTTAGAAACCGTAAATGCCATATTTAAAGAGCACATATTGATGATTACTATTTTTACTTTCTAGAAACTCATAAGAGGAAAAAGAATCGGGCAACTGTTCAGGCTGGATCCAATCACCATACTGCCACATCAAGGACATGTAGAGAAGAGTTGGGGCCAAGGAAATGGGGTCACAGGCATCTAAAGCTTCTAGCCCAGAGCTGGGGATGACACCCACAGGATCATGGGCTCAAGGGATGTGAGCCCAGGGTGTGTGACAGCATGAACACTCAGTTTTCACCTTGCAGTCTGAAGACCCATGCATTTGAATGAAACATGGTGCACAGAAGCCAGCAAACAGGGTGGGAGATGCTTCATGACAAAGGAACGCTACAGGAGAAGAAGAAAATTGTAAAACTCCAACCCACTGCTTGGATATGCAAACACAATTCATGTATTCCTGGTCACTGATGTCTTTATTGGAGCTGGGACATCTCACATCCAAACAGCACATGATTAGTGTCCCTAATGGAAACCAAACAAGCTCCCCGTGAGCTAATCAGCTCATCGCTTTGCAGAGAAAGGGCACTCTGTGCTTTTCCATAACAAATGCAGTGTGAGCTGGATCCCCTGATGCCTGGGCTAATGCGCATGTGGGCGTCATCTGTGCCAGCACCTGCTGATCTCAGATGCGTCAGCATCCTTGGTCCTCACAGCCTGATGCCCTCCAGGCACTGGGCCCAGTGCCTGGCCCTTGGGAGATCAGACCTGATTTCAGAATAAGACAGATCACTGTGAGGCTGAAGAGTGTTGCCTGGCTGGCTTGATTTAGCAAGAAAGAAAGAAAGAAAGAGAGTGAGAGAGAGAGAGAGAAAGAGAGAGAGAGACAACCACTCCTAGGCCTGGACTTGTTCCTGTATTCATGATTTTACTTTCATATTTTCAAAGGCTTCATCAATACGCAAATCACACTATCGCTTTGCAAGCAGATTTATTGAGAAAACTGTGTGTGAATGACCCATGATAGAAGCAGTTCTCTGGAGAAATATATGGTAAAGTGAAGGGTGTAGAATGAAGTTCAGGGTTGACTCCCTAATGAGAATCATAGTTCATGTGGGAGAGACCCTGTGCAGATGCTGTGTATTCATCATCTCATTCATTGCTCACATCGCCCCAGAGGTAAATAGAATAATCACTTCCATTGCCTCACAAGGAAACAGGCATAGCGAGGCTAAGGTCAAGATCACTCAGCCCGTAAGAAGTGGTGGGTCTGCAGTTTGAACTCCAGACCAAAGGTTTTCTGGTTTTATTTCTACTGAGCCTTGTGACTGAAACATCCAAATAATGCAGTTTATCGGGAAAGATGAGATTTGGCACTAAATAACCTAGATGGTGACCTCAATTATTTTTCCTTCACTGAGGTACACATAGATCACTGGAGCTCAAGGGCTGCAGAATAGTTACCACAAATGTGCCACCTTTGCATATTGATTATTTTGAGCTGAAAGCAACTGGGAAGAAGCAGATACAAGACCAGCTCTCTGTCCTTCCCCTGTTTGTCTAAAAGCAGGATATAAGTTTATAAAAGTTTTCCCTCCCTCTACCAGGAAGAATAAAATTGAATCACCAGAAACAGCCTAGACCCTTATTAGTCTGAGATACCTCCCAGGAATCCACAAGACAAATCTTAACAACCGGCATTTGTCTTCCATTAGTTTCTCCATACGTTCACCTGCCCATGATAATCTAGGAGTTCCAAGTTCTTTCCTTTTGTCTAGTCATTTTTCTAAAAATGTATTGTGTTTTGTTAAGATGCTGTGTAAACCCAGGTTCTCATCAGCATTGGTGTTCCCAGCCACTGGACTCCCGTGAGCATGTGTGGTGACATATTAATATGCTTCTGCTGGTTTCCCTGTTCACCTGCCCTCTGTCCTCATTTTCAGGGCCCAGCTGCAGGGCCTAAGATGCCGAAGAAAAAGGCTTTCTTCATCCCCTAGAGAGTGCCCAAGAAGATGCCTCTTTTGTTCTTTACTCTTGCACAATGAATAGGGTGTCTTTTTGCTGATTGTTTTTAATATACACGTTTACTATAAAATATGCAAATGTATAGAACTGTAGAAAGCGAACCTCTCATACCCATAAATATGCATAATTCCACTTGTCTCGTGGTGCCAGAGATAATCACTATTAATAATTTTCTCTAAACACATGCCAAAGACAAAATTACATCCATGTAGTTTAAGGATCTTAATTATCTTTATCTGCTATTCTAGAATTGGGTAAAACTTCATCCCATAAAATGGATTGAGTGTTTGGATGGGCTGAGTGGATGAGCTTGGTTCAATAAACAAGAAGAGCTGAAGAAAGGAGAAATGGAGAACAAAAAGCAGATTGGTCTTTTCGAAGTGACTTTCTTTGTTAGGTGAAGACAGGGACACAGGACTGTGGAAAAATGACTGGTTGGCCTCAGCTTGGTCTGGGTGGCTTTTCTGGAGGGATTAAGCAGAGGGAAACTCATTATCATACCCACTGAGACTGACCTGCTCAGACATGCAGCTCGTATCTCTCCTGATTTCTTGGAAGTTCAGTTTCCTTTCCGTTTGGTGACTAGAACTTTAATATGATCAACTCTATTTTGATTTTGTCCTACTCTGTTGGGGCCTTGTATGACAGCTTACTCCAAAACAATAGCCACCTATCATTTTTATTCAACATTCAAATATTTCTTAAAAATTAATGTAGCAGACTTCAGTTACCAGCATAATACCTTAGCTTACATAGAGTAAGCTTGCACTGAGCAACTGGAAACACTGGTTTAAAACACCAAAAGTTGGGCCGAGGGTGTGGTGCAGTTATGAGGTATGGGTCCTAGCAGGTGTGAGGCCCTGGGTCCCACCACCAATAACAAGATAAAACCAGAGGAGCTGGGCCTGCAGTGGAGGCCAGACTGGGCTACCTGCAAGATGCTGTCTCAAAACTAAGAAACAAAATAAAACAACAATTCTCTGAAGGACAAATCTTCCCAACAAAATTCCAGACTGGATAAGCAAATACTTACATCTCCAGTAGGTGGAGTGTAATACTTTTTGATTGTGAGCTGCTCTTAAAGACGAACGTCAAAGAGTACAGCATAGAGAGGAGAAGATATTAACTTCCAGAGGAAAAACTCACAAATACTACTGGAAGGGATTGAAATCCCAAAATCCCAAATAATATTCACAAGGGCCTGCATTTGATCCCCAGCATTGCAAGAAAAATAACCAAAAAGCTACTAGTAGTCTAGTCAGTCACGTTTACATCCTGTACTGCTCTGGAGTGATGGGCAGGATGCTTTGTATCTATGAATTTCTTCCGAAGTCCACGATCCTTTCCCATCATGCGAACATATCAGACAAACCTAGACTGAGGGACACTCTACAAAATGTCACACCAATACTCTTCAAAACGGGTAGAATTAGCTGGGCCTGGTGGCACACACCTGTGATCCCAGTACTTGGGAGGCCAAAGCAGGAGGATCAGCATGAATTCGAGGCCAG
This sequence comes from Heterocephalus glaber, assembly GCF_053883595.1. NCBI lineage: Eukaryota > Metazoa > Chordata > Mammalia > Rodentia > Bathyergidae > Heterocephalus > Heterocephalus glaber. The sequence continues at coordinate 273,956 of NW_028258427.1, forward strand.
CCTGGGTTGCATAGTAAGTTCAAGCCCAGCCTGAACTACATAGTGAGTCTTTATCTTGAAAAACAAAAAACAAACCAAAAACAAAACTGGTAGAATTGCTGCAGACAATAAGGTCCGAATCAGACCCGGCAAGTAAACAAGGTAGTGGCTGGAACAGAAAAAGGGCATCATTAAAGACTTGGTGAAATCCAAAAAGAGTAAGCCTGTAGTCAAGTTAATAGCACCATGCCTGTGCTAACTTACTGGTTCTGACAAATGTAGCAAGGGTTAGGAAAGGTCTGAAAAGCAGAGCTGGGTGGAGAACATTTAAGAACTCTATTCTATTTTGCAACTTTTCAGATTAAAATAGGATTCCAAAATCAAACAGATCACTTGCACCTCTTGAAGGGAATAGGGACTGAAGGTCAAAATCCCTGGGAAAAGAAAGATGTGATGAAATGTGCCTGGCTGCCCTGAGCCAGCAGCTGGTTCATGTGTGCTAGGTGCCAAGGGGCGCGGGTGAGTCACAGGGCCTGGTGAGTCAGGACCCCGCTGCTAGGAGGCAAAAGTTGGAGGTTAAGGTTCACTAAGGTGTACAAAAGACCCCAGGTCTCCAGTTAGAATCCTAGGCGAATACATACTAGGAGTAAAGGTGAAATGGAAATAATCTGATTTTTCTAAAGACTGAAACTTGGTTTTTAACCAACCCAAGCTCAGAATATATTCAGGTCTCACCATGTTGCCCAGGCTGCCCTCGAACTCATAATCCTCTTGACACATGCCTGGCTAAGAATTCTGTTCTCCATGAAAATGTTTTTCCAAAATGAAAATATTTTCAGTCAAATAAAAACAGAGAAAATTCTTTTCTAGAACATAAGAGTAAGAGAAGTAAAAAGAGACTCTTCAAGAGAAGAAAATTTATTGAAGACGGAGGTACAATAATGCCAGAAGGGATGATGGGAAGCAGGAAGGGAGAGTGTGATTAAACATAATGAAAGTGGACTGGATGCAATGATAATGATGTTTCTTGGTGTTTTAAAGTACATGTGGAGTTAAAAGACAGGCCCGAGAGAAACGCTTCCAGGATGATAAAGACCTCCAAAAACCCACTGTCCAAAAAAGCAATGAGGACACTGGAAAAAGTTGTGATAGATCAGCTTTTTCACACTTGGGAAATTAACTACCAGCAACAATGAAGGCACTTTTATTCAAGGGCAGATGGATCTTAGAAGTGCGAGCTCTGCGGCCTTTTGACTTGCACTCTTCCCATCCTGTCCTTAGATCCATGGTAGGATTGAACTCGAGGAGCCACAGAGAGCAGCAGCCCCAGGACCGGACCAGCAGCCCACGCTTGCAGGCATCAGCGCCAAGGCGAGGAGACATGAGTGGAACTGGGACACTAGAGGCAAACCTCCAGGGGGTGGGGTGCAGCTCAGTGGCAGAGCAGGTGTTTAGCACATGCGAGGCCTTGGGTGCCACCCCAGCACAGGAAAAAAACCTGACGACAGCAACAACAACAACAACATGCTCCAGAAGTGCCCAAGGAAGCCCCATATTTTCATGAGATTTACCTCACAGTTCTTACAGTGAATTTCTGAGAAAAGTCCCTTGTACTGCCAGAAGGTAGAAGGGGAAAACAACCATTTTAAATATTCTACAGCATTCTGTTCTTCTTAAAGAGGTGTGCTCTCAGGAAAAACTCTTTCACCAGAGCCTACTTGACTTGGGGAACAGAAGTCAATTCCAACCCCCTCTCACTATCCTGAGCCAGCTATAGAGGAAAAGGCTGAGAAGCACAGGAAAATCCAGGGTTGAGCCTCAGCAAAGACCGAGATTCAAACAGAGGCCACAGAACACACTCCCCTACCCTACACCTTCCTACCCCAGCACTAAAACTCGATCTACAGAAATTCATTTTTGCCCAGTGCATTATGTCCACTGTGTAACAGAATTACAAGGCATACTAAAAGACAGAAACACAGTTTGAGGAGACAGCAAGCATCAGAAATATCTCAGCTATGAAAGGGATGTCAGACTTAGCACTGTGCATATGACTCATATGCAAAGGGCTGTCCTGGATAAAGTAAACAAAAAAGCAAAAACAGAGGGGTGTAGGTCTTTGGTGCCTAGAGTGGCATTGATCAGGCCAAAGCTCAGCTTCTTATCTAAGTCTCATTTCTGTCTATATATTAATTAATTCACCTTGTGCTGTCGTGGCTCTCATGAGACTAGGACCTGATGAAGAGGTTCTAGTAATGTCCCCTTTCCCTGTTCCCTAAAGAAGATCTCAAGCCCCCCCCCCCTTTTTTTGGTACTAGGGATCAAACTTGGGACCTTGTGCTTTCGAGGCAGGCGGCAGCACCACTGAGCGAAATCCCCGGCCCTCAAGCTCCTCTTCAAGAAGACAAAGGAGGCAGTGACCTTTGAGGATGTGGTGTGAATTTCACTGTGGAGGAGTGGGCTTTGCTGGATCCATCCCAAAAGAAGCTCTGCAGAGATGTGATGGGGGAAACCTTTAGGAATGTGGCTGCTATAGAAAGAAACTGGGATGGGCCAGCAAATTTAAGAGGAGTACAAAAGTTGCAGGAGAAATCTAAGAAGTGAAGAGGTAGACAAATGGTATCAACATGAATTATGGAATCAACATGAAGAAATAGCTTTTTGTTCTCCAAAAATGTACCACTATAGCTAACCCTGGACTCAAATCATATGAGTATCAGAGGTTTCAAGAGAAGGTAACTGTTGCACACGTGGGGAAGCCTGCACTGAATTCCAGTCCTTTAAGAAACATGCTAAGAGAACTCCTGAGAGAACTCCTGAGAGAAAGCTTGTGAACATAGGCAACGTGGAACATTCTTCTCTGATGGCACTGAAGGAACTAAAATAGAAGAGAAGCCTTTTGCATATAAGCAAGATGTGCAAACTGTTAGTACAATGAACTATGTTCAAATCCAAGAAAGACGTCACAGTCCAGTGGACCCATATGTATGTACACAAAGTGGAAAGGGTTTTAATTCTCACCAAGATGTTCAGATCCATGAAAGTGCTTATAATGGAGAAAAACACCATGTATGTAAGTACAGTAGGAAATCCTTTACTAATTCTTCATTTTTTAAATTTGGAAGAGGAGAAATTGGGGAGAAGCCCTATGTATGCAAGCAGTGTGGGAAAGCTTTCAGCAGACATAAAGGGTGTAAAAGACATGAAAGGACTCACACTGGAGAGAAACTCTATGTATGTAAGCAATGTGGAAAAGCTTTCGGCACACAATTTAATTGTCAAATACATGAAAAAATTCATACCGGGGACAAACCCTATGCATATAAGCAATGTGGGAAAACATTTATTACACACAGTTACTATAAAAGACATGAAAGAACTCACACTGGGGGAAACCTTATGTCTGTAAGCAATGTGGGAAAGCTTTTACCAGATGTTGTAACTGTCAAATACGTGAAAGAATTCACACTGGGGAGAAACTCCATGTATGTAAGCGATGTGGGAAAGCTTTCAGCAGACAGTCATTTTCAACTACATGAAAGAACTCACACTGAAGTTAAACCCTCTATATGTAAGCAATGTGAGAAAAGATTCAGGTCAAAAGATAGTTGTAAAAGACATGAAATGACACTGGGGAGAAACCCTAGGTATGCAACTTATGTGCGGTACCTTTCCCCACCCAGAGTAGTTGTCAAAATCAAGAAAGAGGAGGGGTTGAAGGGAGGGTAGGGGAATGGGGAAAAAAGTAAGAACCAAGAGAGATTATGTAAAGATGAAAATTTCCAATGATGAATGTAACTGTATTGTATACCTAAAATGTACCAATAAAATTAATTTTTAAAAAATCATGAAAGAACTCAACATTGCTAAGATATTGTATGTATGTGAGTGATGTAAGATAGCTTTCAACACACAGTGATTAGAAAATTCCTGGAAAATTACACTGAGGAAAAATTCTATTTACATAAGTAATATTGAGATGGATTCTTTGCACGCTAGAGTCATTAATTACATGAGAACAATCATATTAGAAAATGAATAGCAATCACCCTAAGCAATGTGTAGAAGACTTCAGTTATTTCAGTAAGCATCATAGACATTTTAAAAAGCAAGAAAGAAAATTAGCTGTGAATATATAAAATGTCTTACACTAACCTGAAAGGAATCACAGTGGACAGAAGCCCTTTTTCCCTAAGAAATGTAAAAAATCTCAGTATATACAGATTTTATATATATATATAAAATATATATATATAAAATATATATATAAAAAAAATATATATATAAAAAATATATGTATATATAAAATGTATGAAAGAATTCATAGTGAACCAGCATCTGAATATATGTGAGCAATGTGGGAAATGTTTTATTTATCTCAATACATTCTACTATATAAAAGAACACAAATGAGCGCAAAGGCATATATATGTAATCAAATGTGGGGAATCGCTAAATTCTTTTTTTTTTTTTTGTACTGGGGATCAAACTCTTGTCCTTGCGCTTGTGAGGCAGGCAGCAGAACCACTGACCTAAATCCCCGACCTCAATTCTTCTATTTACTTTGAAGTACCGTAAAGAACTCATACTAAAGGAAGCCCTATGTGGACAAGATGAGAAAGCATTTTATGATTCCCATCACCTCAGAGCACATAGAGAAACTCTCAATGAGAGTTAGTATAAATATACAATGTGAGAAGTCTTCAGTTTTAGAAGTCCTTTCATAAACACATGCCCCTGCATAGTGCAGAAACTGGTATCAATGTATATTTTGTGGGAACATCTGTAGCCATTTTGATGTTATTTATATTACAAATAAACAGCACTGTGAGGAAACAATAAAAAACAGATGGTGTAAGCAGAGAAATGAAAAATCTATATGGAACCAAAAATAAATGCTAGAAATCAAAAACACTAACAAAAATGAAGAATTCTCTCGAGGGGCTCTTTGGTAGACTGTACATATTTGAGGAAAGACCCTCTGAGTTTAAAGATATGACAATAAAAACTTCTAGCTGGGTGAGGTGGCACATGCTTGTAATCCCAGAACTTGGGAGACTGAGTCAGGAGGGTCAATGAGAGTTGAGGGCCAGCCTGGATCAAAGAAAGCAAAACACCAAAAAACAGACAAACAAACAGAACCTTCCAAAACTGAAAAACAAATAGAAAAAAGAAAAGAAAAAATTATAACAGAATTCCCAAGAACAGTATTACAGTAATAAAAGATGCAGTATATAAAGGAAGACAACACTAGGAGAAAAAAGAAAGAAAGAACTAAAGAAATATCTGATATAGCAGCGAATTTCCCCAAATTAATGTCAGACGCCAAATCACAGATACAGAAAGGTCCAATAACAAGCTAGGTAAATGCTTAAAACGCCAAAACAAAAAACTACTCACAAGTATATTACATTCAAACTTCAGAAAACAAAATATTAAAAGATCTTGAAAGAAACAACAGGAAAAATCACTGTACACTATAGAGGTACAAGGATAAGAATTGCATCCAACAAGCAAGATAGGGTAGTGTGAAATATTTAGTGTTGAAAGGAAAAAAACCTGCTAACCTAGAATTCTTCATCCTGCAAAATTATCCTTCAAAGGGAAGGAGATATAAAGGAATTTTAAACAAAAATTGAGATAATTTATTGCCAGTAAACCTGGCATGCAAGAAATGCTAACAGAAGGACTTAAGAAAAAAACAAAAATAACAAAGTACAGATCAAATATTCAGATCTACATACAGAATGAAAAGGCCATGAGGGGGTGAGGAAGTAAAAGAAAACTTTTAACTTTTCTTTCTTAATCTTAATTGATCTACTAGTTTGTTCAAAATAAGAGCAAGCATGTATTCAATTATGTGTGTATATGTATAAATGCATATATGTCAATGCACACTTATATAGAAGAAAAACAGATAAAAATGATTCAAGAGATGGAGACATTAAGAATGTTGTATGATAAAGCACATGGAAATAACTCGGCATTATTTAAAAGTAGAATTGATTTCGTTGTAAATGTTTATCGTAAACTCTTAGAAAAGTATTAAAGTACAAAAGAAGCTGGGTATGGTGGCACATGCCTGTAATTTGGAGGCTGAGACAAGAGGATTGCAAGTTTGAGCCTAGACTGGACAATTTAGCAATTGAGCAAGACTCTGTCTCAGGATAAATTTTAAAAGGGCTACAATGAGTGGATAAAGAAGATGTGGCTAAATGGATGCACATTGAGGCGATACTCTTAAGTAAAATAAATAGGACACACATGGTTAAATACCGAATAGTTTCTCTAGTGTGAGAAATTGAAAGTGTAAATAAGGACTAAAAGAGATAATGGATAATGTGAAATAGGAAGAAAAGAGGCAAAGGGGATGGGGAAGTGGGAGGGGTAGGGGAAAGGAAAGAAGGGAATGGAATTAATATGAGAAAATGGAAAAATGGAAACAATGTTTTTGTAAATAGGGAGGGATGGAGGGGTTGAAGGGAGGCCAGGGGAAGGGGGAAAAATAGGAACCAAGAAAGATTATGTAAAGGTGCAAATTTCTAATGATGAATGTCATTTGTATACCTAAAATGTACCAATAAAATAAAATTTTAAAAAAAGATGTGGCCTTTAATACAATGGAGTACTACTCTGCCATAAAGAAGGATGACCTTGAGATATTTCTAGCTAAATGGATGCCCCTTCAGACCATCCACTTAAGTGAAATAAAGAGGACATGCATATTTAAATACCATATTGTTTCTCTGGTGTGAGAAACCAAAAGAGGAAATAAAGACTAAAATGTATAATAGATATTGGGAAATGAGAAGAAAATGTTCAAATGGGAAGGGGAATGGGGGGAAAGGAAGAGACAAGAAAAAAAGTAAAAATGGAAAAAATAGAAACAAAGCTTTTGCATATATAGAGAGGAGGGGGTTCTGAGAGGATGGGGGGAATGGGAAAAAAAAAGAGTCAAGATATATCATGTACAGGTGCAAATTCCCTATGAGGAGCAATATCGTTATGTAAATCTAAAACGTACCAATAAACGTTTTGCTTAAAATTTTTTTTAACTTTTTTTTTTTTGGTATAGGGGATCGAACTCAGGACCTTGCACTGGCAAGGGCTTAAAATCTTTTTTTTGTAGTAGCTTCTTTTCTTTTCTTTTTTTAAAACTCTATATCCTTTTATTGGTATGTTTTAGTTATACAATATAATGACGTTCATCATTGGAAATTTGCACCTTTACATAATCTCTCTTGGTTCTTATATTTCCCCCTTCCCCTGCCCTCCCTTCAACCCCTCCATCCCTCCCTATTTACAAAGACTTTGTTTCCATTTTTCCATTTTCTCATATTAATTCCATTCTCTTCTTTCCTTTCCCCTACCCCTTCCTCTTTGCCCCCTTTCTTCCTATTTCACATTATCTATTATACCTTTTAGTCCTTATTTACACTTTCAATTTCTCACACTAGAGAAACTATTTGGTATTTAACCATGTGTGTTCTATTTATTTCACTTAAGAGTATTGCCTCAATGTGCATCCATTTAGCAATAAATGTCTCTGATTTCTCATTTTTAATGGCTGAGTAGTACTCCATTTTATAAAAAAACACATTTTCTTTATCCATTTTCCAGTTGATGGGCGTTTGGGCCATTTCCAAGTTTTAGCTATTACAAACTGTGCTGCTATGAACGTGGTTGCACATATATCACAGTGGTAGGATTCTTTTAATTCTTTGGGGAAGATCCCCAGCAGGGGAATAGCTGGATTAAATGGTACTCCCAATCCTAGTTCTTTGAGGTGTCTCCATACTGATTTCCACAGTGCTTGCACCAGTCAACACTCCCACCAGCAGTGGAGCGGGGTTTCTCTTTCCCCACAGCCCGGCCAGCATTTGTTATTGGTTGATTTCATGATAGCAGCCATTCTTTCTGGGGTGAGGTGGAATCTCAGCATTGTTTTCATTTGCATCTCTCAAATGACAAGTGATGTTGAACATTTTTTCATGTATTTATTTGCTATTTCTACTTCTTTGTCTGAGAAATGTCTGTTCATTTCAGATGCCCATTTTCAGATTGGGTCTTTAAATTTGGGAGGTCTGATCTTTTTAAGTTCTTTATAGATTCGAGATAGTAGACCTTTGTTTGAGGAAGAGCAGGTGAAGATTTTTTCCCACATTGTGGGTTGTCTCTTCACACTGCTGGTGGTTTCTCTTGCTGTGCAGAAGCTTTTTAATAAGAAGAGATCCCACTTGTTGATTGTTTGTGCTAGTTCACGGGCAACTGAGGTTTTGCTCACAAAATATTTTCCTACACTGATGTCTTCACGAGTTCTACCTAACCTCTGTTCCAGCCGGTTCAGAGTTTCTATTTTAATATTTAGATCTTTAATCCATTAAAAAATTTTTTAAAGGTCTAGGATGTAGCACATGCCTATAATCCCAGAGGCTGAGGCAGAAACCATGAGGAGACAGAGATGATGACTGGGAGGCTTGGTGAGGGCTGGGGTGGAGTCCAGCCAGTTGGCATTATCATAAATGAAAGGACAGGAGCTCTGGGCCAGAAAGGAGAAGCCACAGCCATCTTCCACTCAGGGGCGGATTCTTACCTCTCTCTGTTTGGTTTTTTTTTTTTTTGGTACCAGGGATCGAACTCGGGTCCTTGCGCTTTAGAGGCAGGCGGCAAAACCACTGAGCTAAATCCACAGCCCCACCTCTCTCTGTTGTACATGATAGATGTATGTGATACCACATGATTCCAAAAAAAATTACAAAGTAGGCTGGGCGTGGTGGAAAAAAAAGAATATAGGTTTTTAAAAAGTCCTTTACAAGGGCCAGGGATTTAGCTCAGTGGTTCCAGCACCTGCCTTGCAAGCGCAAGGTCCTGAGTTCAATCCCCGGTACCAAAAAAAAAAAAAGTCCTCTACAAAATATTAGCAAATTGAGTTAAATAAGGAATATCAAAGAATTATACATCACAACCCAGTGGGAATTATCTCAGTCATACAAGACTGGCTGAACATTTGAAAATCAATTAATGTAATTCATCAATAAGCTAAAGAATTTTTGTTTGAAAATATTATAGATACAAAAAAGCCTTTGACAAAATGGAACACTCATTCATGATTTTAAAATAACAAACCCTTAACAGGCTAGAAATAAGGAGGAATCTCCTCACCTTGATAAAAACATCCAGAAAAACCTTACAACTAACATGACACTCAATGGCAAGAAGTTCAAAGCTTTCCCACTAAGATGAGAGACAAGAACAGCGGGTACTCTCTCACTGCTGCTTTACAGTGTCACACTGGATGTCCCTCATGATTCAGTAAAACAAGAAAAAGAAACAAAAAGTATAAAACCAGAAATAAAACTGCCCTTGCAGATGATATGACTACCTACGTAGAAAATCCAAAAGAACTGACAAGCTCCTAGAAGTAATAAGTGATTAGCAATGCTGCTGGAAACAAAGTTAATATACAAAAGTCCATTACTTTCCTACATACAAGCAATGAACAAGTGGAATTTATTTATTTATTTATTTCCAATACCAGGGATCAAACTCAGGACCTTGTGCTTGCCAGGCAGGCATGGTGCTGCTGAGCTACATCCCCAGCCCAAACAAGTGGAATTTAAAGTTTAAAACACAGTAGCATTTGCATTACCACCCATGAAAGTCCAACACTGAGGTATAAATTTAAAAGGTTGTGTGTCAGAAAATTAACAGGTAGATGTGAGGAAAAACTGTCAAAGTTGGATAAAAGAAATTGCTATGTTTTAAATATGGTTTGTTCTCACCAAAATTCACACTGTGGCTTGGTCTCCAGTAGCATCCTCAGTTGCAAGGGAATGAGGACTTTAAAAGGCATTTAGGGCCACAGGGGCTCCAGCATCCTGCAGTGGATAATGTGGTCTACACAAGTGGGGACTTCCTGTGAGCATGGGTTCTTATGAAGTGGGTCAGCCTCCTCTTGTCGTCTCCCTCTGCACGCATCTGCTTCCCACTCTGCTTCTCTGCGGTGTTGTGATGCAGCACAAGGCCCTGTAGGAGCCAATCAGAGGCCAGTACCTCCAGAACTATGACCTCAAAATATTACAAAATAAATAAATAGATCTGATGCTTGCAAAAATATTTTGTGGGAAATTATACCATGACTGCACTGAATCAAGTTGGAAAAAACTGACGTCTTCATATGAGTCTTCTTATTCATGACCATGGATTATTCCTCTATTTATTTAATTCTTTGATTTCTTTTAATCCATTTTGTATAACTAAACCAAAATACCTGAAGGTGCACAGCATCAGATTTATTTATTTATTGTATAAGTCTTTACTTAACAAAATATTTTGTGGCTATCAAGACACTGACTCTGATTCATACGGAGAGAAAATGATGCAGAGGCACCAATACAATTCTAAAGAACAAATTCAGAGGACTGATAGTAGCTGACACTGAGATTTATGCTAAGGCTAAAGTAATCCAGATAGTGCAGTATTGGCAAAAATAGACAAATTGATTAATAAAATAGAATAAAAAATTAAAAATAGGCTCACATAAATATAGTCAACTGACCTTTGAAAAGGGATCACAAGCAATTCAATGGATAAAGCATAATTTTTTCAGCAAAAGATGCTAGAACAAGTGGACATCCACATGAATAAAATGATCTGAGAACTGGGGTTGTGGCCCAGTGGTGGACCACTTGCCTAACATGCACAAGGTGCTAGGTTCAATCCCTGCTACCACCAAAATAGAAAAGATCTAGACAATGGTCACACATCTTGCAGAAATTAACACAAAGTGAATCCTAGATCTAAATGTTAAATATAAAACTCCTAGAAAACAAAAGCAAAAAATCAGTCTTGAGCCAGCAGGGCTTTTTTTTGGATATATCAATTCATGATTCATCAAAGAAAGAATTGCTACTCCAGACTTCATTAAAATTCTGCTCTACAAAAACTATAAAGAAAAGGAAAAGGCAAGCTATAGCCAATGATATTTTCCAAAGATATTTCTGATGAATGATTATTATCCAAAATTTGCAAAGAACTCTAAAAATTCAACAATAAGAAAAAAGAAAACAAACACCCCAACCAAAAAATAGGCCAACCTTAACAGACATGTCATAAAAACAAAACAGAACAAAAAACAGATACCACATAAGCACATGGAAAGATGGTCCACATCATATATCACCAGGGAAAGGCAAATTAAAATTACAATGATGGGCCGGGGATTTAGCTCAGTGGTTCTGCTGCCTGCTGCGCAAGCACAAGGACCCAAGTTCGATCCCCGGTACCAAAAAAAAAAAAAAAAAATTACAATGAGACATAGCAATACCTATTAGAATGGCCAAAATCCAAAACACTGGTCCCCAAAAATGCTGGCAAGGACATGGAGCAACAGGAACTCTCATTCACTGTTGGTAAGATAGCAAGAGAATACAGTCATTTTGCAAACAGCTTGGAAGTTTCTTGCAAAACTAGAAATATATATATATATTTTTTGGTACTGGGGATTGAACTCAGGTCCTTGTGCTTGCGCAGCAGGTGGCGAAACCACTGAGCTAAATCCCCAGCCCAAAACTAGAAATACTATGACCAAATGATCTAGCGATTACAACCCTTGATGTTTATCCAAAGGAGGCGGAAATGTCCAAAGAAAAAACCTGTACCTGGATGTCACAGCAGCTTTATTTATAACTGTCAAAACTTGGAAGCAACCAAGATCTCCTTCAGTATATGAATGGATAAACAAACTGGCACATTCCACACAATGGAATATTATTCATTGTTAAAAAGAAATGAACTATCAGCCATAAAAAGACATGGAGGAAATTTAAACACATGTGACTAGGTGAAAGAAGCCAATCTGAGAAGACTTCAGACTGTGTAATTCCAACTAAATAACTTTCTGAAAAAGGCAAAACTATGGAAATAGTGAAAAGATTGGTGGTTGGCAAGGATTATTGTGGATGGAGGAATAAATAGTTGAAGCACAGATTTTCAGGACCATGAAACTACTCTGCAATATACTGTAAAGGTGGATATATGTCACTATCCATACGCCACTATCCATTTGACATTTGTCAAAACCCACAGAATATATACCATCAACAAGGGACCCTTATGTAATTACGAACTGGGGCAATAACTGTGTATCCATTCAGATTCAACAATTTTTAGCAAATGTATCATTCTGGTCCTAATCTTTCATCTCTTCCTAACTTTAATATTTTAGCAGAATGTTGAAACTGTGTCCCAACATAAATCTCTTCAAAGAGTGGAGATTGCTTTGTTCCAAGAATTCAAGAGAATATCTGTATAATCATCAGTAACCGAGCATGAGAGTAATAGAACAGAGACTTCAGTGGCCCAGTGTGACAAAGAATATGGCATTAGTCTAGAAAAGTTGCTACACAATCAGCAGCAATAAGAGGTCCTGGGAGAAAGAAAATCTGACTTCTCAAGTTGTCATATTACTTAAGTTATTTACTTTTCAATTAAAAATTTTTTGGGAAGCAAAACATTTATTGGTACATTTTAGATAGACATAATGATAACATTCATCATAGGGAATTTGTACCTGTACATGATATATCTTGCTTCTTTTTTTCCTATCCCCCTATTGACCCCTCTTCCCCTCCTTATTTACAAAAGCTTTGTTTTCACTTTTTCTTACTATTCTCTTTTTTTCTTGTCCTTTCCTTGCTTTCCCTTCCTCTCCCCCTTCCTTTGTTCCCCTTCTCATTTGAACATTTTCTTCCCATTTCCCAATATCTGTGATACTTTTTAGTCCTTATTTCCACTTTCAGTTTCTCACACCAGAGAAACAATGTAGCATTTAAATATGTGTGTCTGATTTATTTCACTTAACACTTTTTTCTTTCTTTTTTCTTTTGCTACTGGGGATCAAACTTGGGACCTTGCGCTTGTGAGGCAAATGGTGGCACCACTGTGCAGGTGGTGGCACCACTGAGCTAAATCCCTGGCCCATGATTTATTTCCACTTAAGAGTATGGTCTCAAGGAGCATCCATTTAGCTAGAAATGCCTCAAGCTTCTTCTTCTTCTTTTTTTTTTTTTGGTACCAGGGATCGAACTCAGGACCTTGAGCTTGTGAGGCAGGTGCCAGAACCACTGAGCTAAATCCCTGCCCCAAGCTTATTCTTCTTTATGGCAGAGTAGTACTCCATTGTATAAAAAAAATCTTCTTTATGCATTCCTTAGTTGATGGGTATTTGGGCTGTTTCCAAGATCTAGCTATTACAAACTGTGCTGCTATAAATATGGATGTGCATATATCACTGTGGTCTGACGCTTTTAACTGTTCTGGAAGATACCAAGAAGGGGAAAAGCTGGGTCAAATGGAAACTCTAATTTTAGGGTTTTGGTGCGGGGGGGGGGGTTGTACCAGGGATCGGACTCAGGACCTTGTGCTTGTGAGGCAGGTGGCGGCACCACTAAGCTAAATCCCTGGCCCTAGTTTTAGTTTTTTGAGGAATCTCCACACTGATTTCCACAGTGGTTGCACCAGTTTACACTCCCACCAACAGTGTTAGAGGGGTTCTTTTTTCCCCACAACCCTTCCAGCATTTGTTATTGGTTGATTTCTTGATAGCATCCATTCTTTCTGGAGTGAGGTAGAATCTCAGAGTTGTTTTAATTTGCATCTCTCGAATGACCTATGATATGGAACATTTTTTCATATATTTATTTGTCCTTTCTACTTCTTCATCTGAGAAGTGTTTATTCATTTCAGATGCCCATTTTTGGATTAGGTCTTTGAATCTGGGGGGTCTTTTTATTTTTAGCTCTTTGTCTATTTTAGGTAGTAGTTTTTTTATCTGAGGAACAGCTGGCAAAAATTTTTGGGTTGTCTTTTTCTGTGCAAAAGCTTTTTAATAAAATGAGGTCCCAGGTGTTGATTCTTTGTGATAAGGCCCTGTGTGATCAGGGTTTTGTTCATAAAGTCTTTGCCTACACCAATGTCTTCAAGAATTCTACCTATTCTATCTTTCAGCAGATTTTATGTTTCTGTTTTAATATTTAGGTCTTTGATCCATTTTGATTTTAGTTTAGTGCATAGTGAAAGATATGGGCCTACTTTTAATATTCATCATATGGGAACCCAGTTTATGCAGTACTATTTATTTTGTTTGTTTGTTTTGTGGAACCGGGGATTGAACTTGGGACCTTGCGCTTGTGAGGCAGGCAGCAGAACCACTGAGCTAAATCCCCGGCTCTTTTATTAAAAAGGCTATCTTTCTTCCAGTGAAGGTGTTTTGTTCCTTTGTCAAAGATAAGGTGGCTGAGTATGTCAAAGCTATTTCTGCATCTTCTAACCTGTTTCATTGATCCTCGGTTCTGTTTTTCTGCTGGTACCATTCTCTTTTTATCATAGTATCTTTGTAGTATAATCAAGTTGGAGACTGTGATGACCCCTGCCTTGCTTTTTTTTTTTTTTTTTTGGTACCGGGGATCAAACTCAGGAACTTACACTTGCCAGGCAGGTGTGGTGCCACTGAACTAAATCCTCATCCCTCTAAATTTCTTGTAGAATTCAGCAGTTAGTCCATCAGGGCCTGAACTTTTCTCTTTTGGTAGGTTTTTAATTACATCTTTAATTTCATTGGCTGATATTGGTTTATTTAGAATTTTTATATCTTCTTAATTCAGCTTTGCTAATTCATATGTATCTAGGAATTTGTCCATTTCTTCTGTGTTTTCCATCTTACTAGAATACAGGTTCCTGGGCCAGGGATTTAGCTCAGTGGTTCCGTTGCCTGCCTCACAAGCCCAAGGTCCCAAGTTCAATCCCTGGTACCAAAAAAAAAAAAAGAATGCAGGTTCCTGAAGTAGGTATTGATGACCTTTTGGGTTTCTGCAGGATCTGTTGTAATTTTCCCTTTTCATTCCTAATTGCATGGAGTTGAGTCTTTCCTTTTTTTTTGGATAAGGTTAGCTAAGGGTTTGTCAATTTTATTTAATCTTTCAAAGAACCAACTCTTCAATTAATTGACTCTTTGTATTGTTTTCTTAGTCTTCACTGCATTAATTTTTTCTCTGATCTTTATTATTTCCTCCCTCATATGAGCTTTGGGCTTGACTTGCTCTTCTTTTTCTAGAAGCTTTTTATTATTTGATATCTAGGTGACAGCCATTCTTTCTGGAGTAAGATGGAATCTCAGTGTTGCTTTAATTTGCATTTATTCTCCATAGAGGATCATGTCATCTGAAAATGATGATAATTTGTCTTTTTCCTTTCCTATTCATATCCTTTTTATTTCTTTCTCTTGCCTGATTGTTCTAATATTTTGAGTAGTATATTGAACAGGTGTGGAGATAGTGAACATCCTTGTCTGATTCCTGATTTTAGAGGGGAAGCTTTCAGTTTTTCCCTATTTAATATGATGTTGGCTGCTGATTTATCATAAGGGGCTTTTTTCTAATTGAGATAAGGTTCTTCTATACCTGTTGTCATCAAGGTTTATTACCATGAATAGATGTTGGATTTTGTCTAGTCTTTTTCTGCACCTATTGAGGTGATCAGGTGATTTTTGTCATTGCTTTTATGTGATGTATTGCATTTAGTGATTTGTGAATATTGAACCATCCCTGCATCCCTGGGATGAAGCCTACTTCATCATGATATATGATCTTTTTGATTTGTTGCACTGTTTGCCAGTATCTTGTCAAAGATTTTTTTTACATAACTGAAACGTAAAGATCCTGATTTATTTTTTCCAAGTACAGGTACAGAAGTTTGCATGTTTTGCAAATATTGCTTCAAAGCATCATTTCTATATATAGCACCTTCTGTTCTAATAGTGCATAAACATAGATGTGTATCCACAGTGCAATGTTGACTCATCAAGAATCCACCTTGCATACTCATCACTTATCTTAAGAAGCAAAATGATTAGTCAAACCAAAACTTTTTGTGAAGGCAATTTTTTTAGGTGGATAGTCTTTCTCAGACAAAAAACTTAGGTAGTGCACATATTTCTAAATGGTATCAGCAATGTTCACAAATAACAGTTTTCAGTGCTCCAACTTGGGGTTAATTCACCTAGACCCAGAAAACAGGGATGGAGTCCCTCATCATGGCTTTAAATTAAGGAAACATACTGAGGTTATCAGAACTTGGGGAGTCTTCCTGCTTCCCTAAGAACAAAAGTCATAATAAGTCAAAAAGGATTATTTCCTTCACAAACCTAAATGATAAACCCAGTAAGAACCACTTGGCAAAATTAGAGTAATTCATTTTCTGCTTTCCTCTTTGAACAAGATATGAAATTGACTACTTAAAAGTTACAACTTCCTCAGATGTGATACTCAAACGTAATTTCAGGAAAGAAAACAATAATACAACAGTCATCATACCTCACAGTTGTGGCTATAGAAAATCATCCTGTTTCTTCCTTTTTCAGAAAAGCATCACACAATTTTTATGATGCAGCTGTCTGATAAATCATCTACAGCACAGATAGATGCCATATCTTGTCAAAGATTTTTGCATTTAAGTTCATTAAAGAGATTGGCTATAGTTCTCTTTTTTTGGTTGGGTCCTTTTCTGGTTTTGGTATCAGGGTGATACTAGTTTCCAAGAATGATTTTGGGAGCACTCCTTCCTTTGCAATTTCATTAAAGAATTTTTTTTTTTGGTACCAGGGATCAAACTCAGGACCTTGAGCTTGCAAGGCAGGCACCAGAACCACTGAGCTAAATCTCTGGTCCTCATTAAAGAATTTGGGAAGTATTGGCATTAAATCTTTCTGAAGTTTCTATAGAATTCAGTGAGCAATTCATCAGATCCTGGGCTTTTCTAAGTTGGTAGTTTTTAAAAGTTACTTCAGTTTCAATGACTGTTATTGGAATATTTAGGGTTTTAAAAATATATCTTTGGTTCAATTTTGGTGATTCATATGTATCTAGAAATCTATCCATTTTTTCTGGATTCTCCAATTTATTGGAGCATAGTTCTCAAAGTAGTCACTAAAAATCTTTTGGATTTCAGTGGGGCCCATTGTGATTTTGCCTTTTTCATTTCTAATTGCACTGATTTTGATCTTTTCTTTTCCTTTTTTTGGTGAAATTAGCTAAAGGTGTGCCAATTTTGTTTATGCTTTCAAAGAAGCAGCTCTTTGGTTCATTGATTCTTTTTAGTCTTGATTTTGTTAATTTCTGCTTTGATCTTTGTAATCTTTGTTGTACTAGCTTTGGATTTGGATTGTTCTTGTTTTTCTAGAACACTTAGGTACATCATTACATTATTTATTTGGGCTCACTCTGTTTTTCTGATATGGGCATTCACAGCTATAAATTTGTCTCTTAAAACTGCTTTCATTGTGTCCCATAAATTCTGGTATGTTGCACTAGCATTATTGTTTGACTACAGAAGTTAATTTCTTCTTGATTTCTTCTATCACCCATTTCTTGCTCAAGAGAGTATTACTTAATTTCCATGTATTTGCATAATTTCTGTGATTTCTTTTGCCATTGATTTCTAGTTTCACTGCACTATGATCCGATAGTATGCATGGGACAATTTCAATTCTTTTGCCTTTATTTAAGAATGTAGGCTAGGATGTGATCTATTTTAGAAAAAGTTCCATGTGCTGCTGAGAAGAATGTGTATTCTGTTGTTGTTTGGGGGAATACTCTGTAAATATTTATTAAGTTCATTTGTTTGAACATTTGGTTCAACTCTTGTATTTCTTTGTTGCTTTTGTTTTTTCTAGTTGATTTATTTGTGACAGTGCAGTATTGAGGTCCTCCGCTTTAATTGTGGTGATGTTTATCTGATCTTTTATGTCCAGTAGTGTTTGTTTTATAAAGTTGAGTATACTGGTGTTTGGTGCATATAGGTTTATAATTGTTGTGTCTTCCTGTTGAATTCCCCTGACCAATATGTAGTGACATTATTTGCCTCTTCTGATCAGTTTTGACTTGATGTCCACTTTGTCTGAAAATAACATAGCTACTCCTGCTTTTTGGGGTTCATGTTTCATGGAATATTGTTTTCCATCCTTTTATTTTTCAGTCTGTAAATTTTTAGATTAAATGTGCTTCTTGTAAATAGCATACTGCTGAATTTTGTTTCTTGATCCATTCTACTAATCTGTATCTTTTTATTAGGGAATTGAGACCATTCACATTGAGAGTTATTACTTATTCCTGTCATTGCATTATTTTTATGTTGCTGATTTCCTTTTTTTCCCCTTCTGCTTAGTTGCTTGCCCTGCCTAGTGTATTCATTCCATTAGATTTTTTGTCAGTGTTGACTTAATTATCTCTTTCTAAGATATCTTAAGAATTTTTAAAGGAGCATTAGGAGTTTTTGGAAGCATTTTGTTGCCTTCTAATATCTGTTTTTGTTGATGGTTGTGGTGGTGATGGTGGTGGTAGTGTGTGTGTGTGTGTGTGCGTGTGTGTGTGTGTGTTTCATGCTGAGGTTTGTGGGTGCTTATAGTGGAAAGATTTTCTTACTAGTATGGAGATCTCTTTACTTCATGTCTACTTTTCAGTGATGCACTCCAGGTGTGGCTAACTATAGGGCTTTGCTTCTGTTCTAGAATCCCACCACCTTCTGTTAATTTGGGATGAGAGGATGCAGTGTAATTGACCCAGTACCCAGTTCTCTGAGATTAAGCCACAGAATGACTAATGATACAAAGGCAATTTGGATATTGGCATAAAGAGAAAAATCTATTAATAGAAACAACCGTGCCACCCTGGCAACAGCAACTAAATCAGCAAAAATAATAGCATCAAAGACAAATTGGATATTAACATCCCATAAGAACAAATAAGTACTACCATAGAAAAGAGATCTATAGGGCCAGGGATTTAGTTCAGTGGTCCAACCACCTGCCCTGCAAGCTCAAGGACCCGAGTTTGATCCCCAGTACCCCCCTTAAAAAAGATATCTATAATTATTGTATAAACACTAAGGCACACGAACATAGAATAAAGTATCTACTAAATGCAACAACTATACCTCCCCTAACAATTAACAGTAATAGCATAGAGTTAAATAACTGTCTAAAACTTAATAAAGCTTAATGATTATACTAGTAAAGATAGAGAGGGTGGGGAATGGGAAAAAGGAACAAGAAAATAAAAATTAAGCAGCAGAAGATGAGGAAAGAAAAGTGAGATAAATGAGCTCATTAAAGAATAAAAATATATTGATATAATTAGATAAAATAATAGAAAAGAACAAACAAGAAAAAATAAGACAAAAAAAATACTTAAGGAAAAAAGAAAGAAGAGGGAAAATGAAAAATAGAACCCCTCCCCCAAAAAAATGGAGAAGGGAAAGAAAAAACAGAAATAAATCCAGATAAAAATTTTCCTCTATATATTTGAATGAATGGTTTCTTTCTAGTATCCACAGTTTTAGAATCCAACAATTTATGGTTTTCTCCTCCTAGTTTTATGGCTTGTGAGTTTGTGAGGTGCTCTCCTGCTCCAGAGGCCCTCTGTTCATGCACCCGAGTCTGTGGCAACCATCCAAGCTGAGGCATGTCCTTGATCATGTTGGTAGATGCGGTAGATTTGTACTGGGTGGAGGGAAAAGAGTGAGAGTTCAAGCAATCAACTGGACTTAATGCCAGCACTTTCAGACATAGCCACTGCTGAAAACCACACTTGTAGGGGCCTAACTTCTCACCTTAGAGGGTGAGGCCCATGTCCTTCCTGGCCTACTTCTCAGGAAGTCTATGTCTAGCCTGTTCCCTATCCATCACAGTCTCCTATGGTTGTCCCTCATCCAGACACTGTGGGAGGATAACATTGGGAACCCTGAAGTGATGTTGTTTTGTATTTTTTCTGTGGATCAACCTTAAATAATCAACCTGTCCCAAAAATGCCATTTGATCAAACACTTTGGTAATATGGCAGGTGCTGCACTGGATTCCTTCTCCAACTGTGGCCTGCAGTGTGAAAGGAGTCACTTTCAGAGTAAGATCTCATCTTGTTTTTTTAGTTTACAACAGCTGTGGGCTTTTCTTGGGTTAGTGCTGCTGGCCTGGTCCATTGCTTCTCCCTTTAGCTCCTGACCCTGGGGCCTTACCCTGCATCTGCAGAGACTGGTTTCCCTCTCCAGGAGTTGGTGTGAGCTTCCAGACTGCTTTTTTCTTTTCTCTACTTTATGCTCCATGTATCTACTTTCTCTCTAGTTTCTAATTTTCCTGTTCATTGCCTCCCAGTTCCTGGAGTTCTACTTTTTTTTCCTCTCTTGACCAAGTTGTTAATTTCCAGGTAACTCCATTCCAGGTTCCAGAGAAGCTGTATTTTGCTGCTGATTGCTATTCTGCCATTTTTGCACTTTCTACTAGACAAAAGTATTTAAATGAGCTATTATAAACATGTTCAAATAATTATAGGAACATAACACATCTCAAGTCCTTTTTTCATCCCCCTCATTGATCCCCTTACCATTTGAGAAGGATCTATCTCTCTATTTCCTATTATCTATCTTTTATTTTGCTCTCTATTTATAATTTTGGTTTCTCATATAAGAGAAATCATGTGATATTTAAGCTTGTTTGTTTTTTTCACTTTACATTATATTCTCAAGGTGCATCCATTTATCTACAAATGACTCGAGTTTATCCTTCCTTATGACTCTTAGACTTATATCCAAAAGAATTGAGAAGAGAAACTAAAAAGAATCCTTGTACATGAGTGTTTATAGCAGCATCATGCACAATAGCCATGTGAACAGCCCAAATGTCCATCAACAATTGAATGGACAAATAAGATACTATTCTGCCATGAAAAGGAATGTAGTACTGATTCATGGTACAGCATGACTGGCTCTGGAAAACATCATCCTAAGTGTAAGAAGCCAGGCAGGAAATGCCCAAATTGAGTTATTTCACTGATCTGAGATATCCAGAATAGGTACATCCACAGAAACACAGCTGGGAGACTTGGAAGTGTGAGGAGTAATTGTTTCCTGAATATATGTTTTATTTTGAAGTAATGGAAACATTTTGGAGTAGATAGAGGTGTTACATTAATCTATTTTCCTTACCATGCAAAATACCCAAGACTGGCTGATTTTATAAAGAAAGATTTATTAAGCTCACAGTTCTGGAAGCTGAAAGTCTAGACACCATGATGCTGGATCCAATGAGAGCTGTGTGTTTGCACCACCTCCTGCTGGATGAGAATGGCCCAAGAGCACATGAGAAGAGGTCCTGTATGCAAACAAGGGGCCAGAGACCAGGGTCTCACACCCCTCCTGAGGGCCTGCTTCCCCTGCTCTGAGGGACTACTAGGTCCTGCCTCTTAACGGTCCCAACTAGCAACAGTGGCACCTAGAGGCCAAGTTCCCAGTACAGAAACCTTGAAGGACACACATCCAAACAAATCTTGATCCCTGTCTCACACCGTATACAAAAATCATATCCAGATTGTAGATGTTGATATGAAAGGTAAGACACTAAGGCTTTTAGAAACTGCCCTAGGAAAATATATTCATGTCTTTGTTTTAAGAAAAATTTCTTTCTTTCTTTCTTTTTTTTTTTTTGGTACGAGGGATCAAACTAAGGACCTCACATTTGCCAGGCAGGAGCAGGGCCACTGAGCTAAATCCTTGGCCCTAAGAAAAATTTCTTAAACAGGACCCAAAGAAGCACTCATCATAAACTGGAAGTGGTAGTACACACATATAATCTCAGCATTCAGGAGGCTGAGGCAGGGAGGTAGGGAGGTAGTGAGTTTGAGGTCAGCCTGGGCTACTTAGCAAGTTCAAGTACAGCTTGAACTACATAACTACATAGTGAGACCCTGTCTCAAAACGTAAAAGAAAAAGTGTCATTTATCATAAAATAAAATAAATTGGCTATATTAAGTTGAACAACTTTTCTTTGTCAAATAACACTGTTAAAACATTAAAAAGCATTCCGCTGCCTGCCTCTCAAGCACAAGGTCCCGAGTTCAATCTCCGGTAACAAAAAAAACCAAACAAAAGCAAAAGCCTGCCAGGCCAGGGATTTAGCTCATTAGTTCCCCCACCTGCCTCGCAAGCTCAAGGTCCTGAGTTCAATCCCCAGTACAAAAAAAAAAACAAACCAAAACAGTAAAAAGACAAGCTATGAAGTGAGAAAAGATGTTCATAATACATATAACGGGGCTGGGGATTTAGCTCAGTGGTTCTGCTGCCTGCCTTGCAAGCAGAAAGACCTGAGTTTGATCCCGGTACAAAAAAAAAAAAAAAAAAAATACATATAACTGACAAAGGTCTAATACAGACTGAATAGTCCTTAGCCAAAATACTTGGAATCAGCAGCTTCTTGGATTTAGGAGTTTAAGGGATTTGGGAATATTGCATGTACATAAAAAGATATTTGGAGGATGAGAACAAAGTCAAAAGTTCATTTATGTTTCACATACACCACACTCACAGAGCCTGAAGGAAATTTTTACAACATTTTAAGCATATGTGTGATTTGACTACATCCCATCCGATGAATATTCTACTGTTGGCATGATGTTGGCATTCAATATGTTTTGGATTTGGAAATTCTGGATTTTGGACTTTCAGATTAGGAATGCTCAATTTGTATCTAAAATACATAAAGAACTTCAAATTCGTAAGAAAAAGACTGACAAACCAAGAGGAAAAAAAATTAAAAGATTACAACACTTAAAAGGATATTCAAATGGCCAGGAAATTTATAAAAAGAAAACTGCTAATCTTCATTAGTCATCAGGGAAACGCACGTTAAAACCACAGTGAAATGTCTACCCACTAGTATACCAAAAATTGACCTGATAGGTCACATGGTGGCAGACATGCAGAGGAACTGAAACTCCCAAACACTGTTGGTGAGACTGTCCGTGGGCAACACCACTTCAGATGAATGGATTGGCATTATCTACTAAAGCTAAATATAGAAATACCCTGAAACTAGTTAGAGATATACACAATGAGATGGGTACATACGCACACCAGAAATCATGTGTGCAAATAATTTTTTAATAGACAAAAATGCAAGCAGTCCAAACATTCATAAATAGAATGGATAAACCATGCATGTCACAGCAAGTTGCTTTTCTTTTTTTTTTTTGTTTCGTACCGGGGATTGAACTTGGGTCCTTGCACTTGTGCAGCAGGCGGCGAAACCACTAAGCTAAATCCCCGGCCTGCTTTTTGAAATTTATCATAGCTTTTCTCCTTATCAGCCTACATAAATTCCTTTTAACAGCTATGTAACAAGGTAGTCTACAACTTTCCAGTACTTAGCAGATCCCCCTTTAAAGGACACTTAGGGAGTTTCCAAATTTTTATTTTTATAAAAAATGTTCCAGTGACTATCTTGGCATGTAGATCTTTTAATCTGACTATTCACTTTTTCATTAGAGTAAGTTATTTGAGGTTGACATATTGGGTCAAGTCTGTGTATCTGGATGAGGATTCAGACTCTTGCTGCTGTCTCGTGTTCAGAATTACTCTAAGCGTTTATCCGCCGCACAGCCTCAGACTGCATCTGCACCCCCGCCACTGCTGGTTATTGTCAGACTTTACTCCTCACCATCTGCTGGGTAAAAATCACATTTCATCATTTTCATTATTTCTCTGACCATTTGATTAATTGCAAGACGAAACATACATATACTGGCCTTTTGCTGGATCTCCCATTTTTGTGAGGTCTACATATGACTAATTTTGATATAGTTTCTTCATATGTGGTAAAGACATTAACCATATTTCTTTCACATATGATACAACTGTTTTTTCTCAATTTGCCTGACTTCACTTTTTGTTTTGTGCTCTGTCCTGTCATCCAGACATGACATGTGTGACATCTGTCCATGTTTTCCTTGTTTTCTGTTTTTGGTATCAATGTCATAAAGAATTTCCCTGCCCAATATTATGAAAGTAGTTTCATCTGTTTTCTAGGCCGTGTTCACACTGCCCATAAACGGTGAAGCCAGGATTGGAATGAGCTTGTCTTATTTCATACTCCTGGGTGTAACTCCTTGCTGTGTTTTAGCAATTACAGCAATGAGCTTTGGCGATATATGGGTGATCTTTCACTTCTATTTAGTTACTTGTGTTTTTGCACATATGACAACAGTATACCATAGTGCAGTGGACACCCTGGAGCCAGACTGCCCAGCTGATGGCCCAGCTCCGTTACTTAGCTACATGACTCTGGGTAAGTTCCTTACCCTCTTTGTGCTTCAGTTTACTTAGCCATAAAACAGGGATAATAATAGTTCCTATTTTGTAAAACTATTGTGCAGATACAATGAATTATGAGGTGTGATTTTAAAAAACAGAGGTTTAATTTTTAAAATTATTACAGTAAAAGATACATTGCCATTCATTTCCCCTCAAAATACTCCCTTTGACTTTAAACACACTTAATCCATCATTCATGCCACTTTCTGAAGCAGTTCTGGAGTCCTCTTTCATGAGTGTCCTTAGTCGTGTTGTTGTGGCTGACTTAATGTCTTGTATCAATTCAAAGCATTTACCTTTCATGGTCATTTTGATTTTGGGGAAGAGCCAGGAATCACATGGTGCCAGATCTGGTGAATAAGATGGATGAGGCCACATCATCATGTTTTGAGGAGGAAATGCGTTTCTGTATTTACCACATTCTTTATCACATCTAATAAAGACAAGAAAGAGGACTGCTGGAACTGCTTCAAAAAGTGGCAAGAATGATGATGTAACTGTGTTCAAAGCAAGGAAGAGTATTTTAAGGGGGATGAAAGGCAAAGTATCTTTTACCTTAATACTTTTTTAAAATTTTTAAATATTCACCACATATTTCAATCACCCCAAGTGGCTGCACAACTCTTTTTTTTTTTTCTCTTAAATTCTTTTATTGGTACATTTTAAGTATACAACACAATTACATTTCTCATTGGGAACTTTTACCTTTACATGATGCATCTTGGTTCTTATTTTTTCCCCATTCCTAGCCCTCCCTTCACCCCCTCCACCCTTCCCTATTTACAAAGGCTTTATTTCCATTTCTCATCATTTTTCCTTTCCCTTCTTTCCTTTCCCCTGCCCCTTCCACTACCCCTACCCCTTTGGACCTTTTCTTCCTATTTTGCATTATCAATTATTCATTCTAATCAATGGTACATTTTAGGTATACAATATAATGACATTCATCATTGGAAATTTGCACCTTTACATAATCTCTCTTGGTTCTTATTTTTCACCCTTGCCCAGCCCTCCCTTCAACCCCTCCATTCCTCCCTATTTACAAAGATTTTGTTCCTATTTTTCCATTTTCTCATATTAATTCCATACCCTTCTTTCCTTTCCCCTACCCTTCCGACTTCCTTCCCCTTTGCCCCTTTTCTTCCTATTTCACATTACCTATTATACATTTTAGTCCTTCTTTACATTTTCAGTTTCTCACACCAGAGAAACTATTTGGTATTTACACATGTGTGTCCTATTTATTTCACTTAAGAGTATTGCCTCAATGTACATCCATTTAGCTATAAATGTCTCTAATTTCTCATTTTTTATGGCTGAGTAGTACTCCATTTTATTTTAAAAAACCACATTTTCTTTATCCAGTCCCCAGTTGATGGGCATTTGGGCTGTTTCCAAGTTTTAGCTATCACAAACTGTGCTGCTATGAACATGGGTGCACATATATCACTGTGGTATGATTCTTTTAATTCTTTAGGGAAGATCCCCAGCAGTGGAATAGTGGGGTCAAATGGGACTTCCAGTCCTAGTTCTTTGAGGTATCTCCATACTGATTTCCACAGTGGTTGCACCAGTCTACACTCCCACCAGCAGTGGAGCAGGGTTCCTCTTTCCCCACAGCCCCGCCAGCATTTGGTGTTGGTTGATTTCATGATAGCAGCCATTCTTTCTGGTGTAAGGTGGAATCTCAGCATTGTTTTCATTTGCATCTCTCGAATGACCAGTGATGTTGAACATTTTTTCATGAATTTATTTGCTATTTCTACTTCCTTGTGTGAGAAATGTCTGTTCATTTCAGATGCCCATTTTCAGACTGGGTCTTTAAATTTGGGAGGTCTGATCTTTTTAAGTTCTTTCTAGATTCGAGATAGTACACCTTTGTCTGAGGAAAAGCAGGTGAAGATTCTTTCCCACATGTGGGTTGTCTCTTCACACTGCTGGTGGTTTCTCTTGCTGTGCAGAAGCTTTTTAATAAGAAGAGATCCCACTTGTTGATTGTTTGTGCTAGTTCACAGGCAACTGAGGTTTTGTTCATAAAATCTTTTCCTACACCAATGTCTTCAAGAGTTCTACCTAACCTCTGTTCCAACTGGTTCAGCGTTTCTATTTTGATATTTAGATCTTTAATCCATTTTGATTTTAGTTTAGTGCATGGCGAGAGATATAGGTCTAGTTTTAATCTTTGGCAAGTTGAAGCCCAATTTTTCCAGCACCATTTATTAAAGAGGCTATCTTTCCTCCAGTGAGGGTGTTTGGCTCCTTTGTCAAAGATGAGATGGCTGAGTGTGTCTGGCATTGCTTCTGCATCTTCTAATCTGTTCCACTGGTCCTCAGGTCTGTTTCTTTGCCAGTACCATGCTGTTTTGATCACAGTAGCTTTGTAGTAGAGTTGCAGGTTGGGGATTGTGATACCCCCTGCCATGTCTCTGTTACCTAGAATTGCTTTTGCTATTCTGGGTCTCTTCTTGTTCCAAATGAATTTTTGGATTGTTTTCTCAAGGTCCATGAAGTATGCTGCTGGGATTTCAATTGGTATTGCATTGAATCTATATAGCAGTTTTGGAAGTATGGCCATTTTCACTATATTGGTTCTTCCTACCCAGGAGCAAGGGATGTCTTTCCAGTTTCTGATATCATCTTCAGTCTCTCTTTTCAGATTGCTATAGCTTTCAGAGAAGAGGTCTTTGATTTCTTTCATTAGCTTGATTCCTAAGTATTTCAGTTTTTTGGATGCTATTGTGAAAGGAATTATTTGCCCTATTTCTCTCTCAGTGAGTCTGTTGTTCATGTAAAGGAAAGCTATTGATTTTTTTTGTGTGTTGACCTTG
Organism: Heterocephalus glaber; assembly: GCF_053883595.1. Lineage (NCBI taxonomy): Eukaryota > Metazoa > Chordata > Mammalia > Rodentia > Bathyergidae > Heterocephalus > Heterocephalus glaber. The sequence continues at coordinate 300,952 of NW_028258427.1, forward strand.
TATCCAGCTACTCTAATGAATTTGGTTATTAAGTCTAGAAGACTTTTGGTGGAGTTCTTGGGGTCTTCTATATAGAGTATCATGTCATCTGCAAATAATGACAATTTGACTTCTTCATTACCTATCTTTATTCTTTTATTTCTTTCTCTGGTCTAATTGCCGTGTCTAATGTTTCCAAAACTATATTGAACAGGAGTGGTGATAGTGGACTTCCTTGTCTTGTTCCTGATTTTAGTGTGAAGGATTTCAGTTTTTGACCATTTGGTATGATATTGGCTGCTGGTTTTTCATAGATGGCTTTTATCAGTTTGAGGTAGAGACCGTCTATTCCAATTTGTGGTAGAGTTTTTATCATAAATGCGTGTTGGATTTTGTCAAATGCTTTTTCAGCATCTATTGAGATGATCATATGGTTTTTGTCCTTGGCTCTATTGATACAGTGTATTACATTGATTGATTTGCGTATGTTGAAACATCCCTGCATCCCTGGGATGAATCCCACTTGATCAGGGTGTATGATCTTCTTGATGATCTTCTGCATTCTATTTGCCAGTATCTTATTAAGGATTTTTGCATCTATGTTCATTAGTGAGATTGGCCTATGGTTCTCCTTTTTGGTTGGGTCTTTCTCTGCTTTGGGGATCAAGATGATGCTTGCTTCCAGAAATGAATATGGGTGTATTGCTTCCCTTTCAATTTCACTGAAGAGTTTAAACAGTAGTGGCAGTAGATCCTCTCTAAATGTCTTGTAGAATTCAGCAGTGTAGCCATCAGGGCCTGGGCTTTTCTTAGTTGTTAAGTTTTTAATTATGTTTTCAACTTCATTGGTTGATATTGGGTTGTTTAGAATTTTTAGGTCATCTTCATTCAACTTTGGTAATTCATATGTATCTAGGAATCTGTCCATTTCTTCCGTGTTTTCCATCTTATTGGCGTATAGGTTCTGGAAGTAGGTATTGATGATCCTCTGGATTTCTGCTGGGTCTGTTGTAATTTCACCCTTTTCATTCCTATTTGCATGGATTTGGGTCTTTTCTTTCCTTTTTTTGATAAGGTTGGCTAAGGGTTTGTCAATTTTGTTGATTCTTTTCAAGAATCAACTCTTGGCTTCATTAATTGTTTTGTGTCGTTCTCTTCATCTCGATTGAATTGATTTCTGCCCTGATCTTTACAATTTCCTCCCTTGTATGAGCTTTGGGTTTGTCCTGCTCTTCTTTTTCTAGAAGTTTGAGGTTCAGCGTCAGGTTGTTTAACTGGACTCACTCTGTTTTCCTAATATGCGTATTCACTGCTATGAATTTCCCTCATAAAACTGCTTTCATTGTGTCCCATAGATTCCGATATGTTGTATTGTCACTGTCATTTAATTGAAGGAACTGTCTGATTTCTTCTTTAATTTCCTCTATGACCTATTGGTTATTCAGAAGTGTGTTGTTCAATTTCCACATGTTTATGAAATTTTTCGAGTTTCTTTTGCTGTGGATCTCCAATTTCATCGCACTATGGTCTGATAATATACAGGGGATAACTTCAATTCCTTTGCACTTACTTAAACATGTTCTATGTGTAAGTACGTGGTCTATTTTGGAGAATGAGCCATGTGCGGGTGGAAGACTCTGTAAACATCTGTTAAGCTCATTTGTTCAAGAGTTCGATTGAATTCTAATATTTCATTACTTACTTTTTGTCTAGTTGATCTATCTATTTGTGACAGTAGGGTGTTGAGGTCCCCCACTACGATTGTATTAGTGCATATATTACTTTTCGTGTCTGTTAGTATTTGTTTTATGTAGTTGGATGCACTAATGTTTGGTGCATAGATATTTATGATTGTCATCTCTTCCTCTTGGATTGTTCCCTTTACAAGGATGTAGTGTCCTTCTTTGTCTCTCTTAATCAGTGTTGCTTTGAAATCTACTTGATCTGCAAAGAGGATAGCTACTCCTGCTTTTTGGGGGGTTCCCGTCACATGGAGTATTGTTTTCCACCCTTTAACTTTCAGTCTATGAGTTTCCTTTTGAATTAAGTGTGTTTCTTGTATGCAGCATATTGTTAGATTTTGCTTCTTGACCCATTCTGCCAGTCTGTTTCTTTTGATTGGTGAATTGAGACCATTAACGTTGATGGTTATAACTGAAACATATTGACTTGTCATTGCTATGACTTTTTCTTTTTGTTGGGTTCTCTCCCTTTACATTTAATTTCTTGTCATGCCAGATGGGTTCATTCTGCTTTGCTTCCTGGGGTTGTGATCCTCAATTTCTGTTCCTAGGCTATTGTGTAAAATTCTTTGGAGTGCTGGTTTGGTATTCATGAAGTTCCTAAGGTGCTCTTTGTCATGAAAGTATCTTATTTCTCCATCCATTTTGAAAGATAGTTTTGCAAGGTACATCAATCTGGGTTGGAGGCTGTTGTCCTTTAGGGCTTTAAATACATCACTCCAAGCTCTTCTTGCCTTGATGGTTTGTGTTGAGAAGTCTGCTGTGATTCTGATGGGCTTTCCTTTGTAGGTGATTTGTTTCTTTTCTCTAACTGCTTGTAGAACTTTGTTCTTCTGTTGTGTTTCTGGAATCTTAACAATTATATGTCTATGTGTAGATTTCTTTTGATCAAGGCTATTTGGAGTCCTATATGCCTCACTTATCTGTATGTCAAGCTCTTTTCCCCTGCTTGGGAAGTTTTCTGCCATTACTTCTATGAAGAGATTTTTTTATGTCATCTGCACTCTCTCCTGTTTCTTCATTGACTCCAATCAGTCTTATGTTATTCTTCTTTGCATCATCTAGCAGCTGCTGGATTGATTTCTCATGTTCTCTTATAATTTTGAAACAACTTTTCTTTTCCTGGTCATTAATTATAATCTTATCTTCCATATCTGAAATTCTGTCCTCACATTGGCTCATTCTGCTGTGTAGACTTTCAATGGAGTTTTTCATCTCCTGAAAATCTATTTGCATCTGTTTTATGTATTCCATTTGTTTCCTATGTTGGGATTCCATCATGTTCCTCAGTTCCTCTCTAAATTTATTAATCATGTCTTGCACTAGGAGCACAATTTCTCCTGTTATCTGAGAAATTATTTCTGATTTCATTTTTTCCAGATCCCCTTTTGTTGCCAGTTCAGTGGGTCCAGGTGGTTGAGTATCAGAGTGTTCCATCTCATTTCCCTTTGGGGTTGCTGTAGGTGATCTGGAAGTCTGGTTTTGAGACTTATTTACGTGTTTTCTCATTTCGACTGGGGGGACAGGGCAGGTGCTGTTGATGTCCATGCAGCTCACCTCCTCTGAGCTGGGAGAGGTGGGCCAAGGGCCAGGAGGGGCGGTAAGGATAGTGGCCCAAAAGCCCCTTCCTCTGGACCAGGAGCAGTGGGATGGTGGCTCAGAAGTCCCTACTTCTGGACCAGGAACGGCGGGAGGGATGACAGCCCCAAAGCCCTTTTCTCTGGGCTGGGAGCAGCGGGAGGGATGGTGGCCAGGCAGCCCCTTCCTCTGGACCAGGAGCAGTGGGACGGTGGCTCAGAAGCCCCTACCTCTGGGCAAGAATTCTTTAAATGCTGAGAACTTGATTAGCTCCAGTACAGTGGTCTGGTGGTCTGGTGTCCTCTGCATCTTTGTAGTGTGGAAACCAGGTGGCTGTACAGAGAAGAGGCCAAAGGAGCAGGGCGGGGGGTCCAGTGGATTGTTGCCGGGGCGTAGGCTGATTCGGTGTTTTCCGCGGGACTGGTGACCTAGGGACCACGTCCGCAGACCTACCTGTCTGCAGTGGGCTGATTCCTGCACAACTCTTGATAAGTTCCTTAACCTCCCTGTGATTCAGTTTACTTACCCATAAAATGGGAAAAATAACAGTACTGCTTTGTAAGGATAGTTTTGCAGATACAATGAATTAAGACTTGTTAGAACAGTGCTTGGCACATCATAAGCTCATTATAAACCTTTGTCTTAATGAACGTATGTTATGTTTACAATAAACAGAAGACAAAATTGTTTTAAAATGAGAGGGCAAAACAGGTAGGTGTGGAGGAGTGGGAGGGAGGGAAGGGGAATGGGAAAAAACAAGAACAAAGATATATCATGTACAGGTATCATTTCCCAATGATGAACGCGATCATAATGTACACCTAAAATGTACCGATAAACTTAATGGGGAAAAAATGAAATAAAATGAGAGAGCAAAGGACTGAAATGCCATCGGCACAGCTGCCTGGAAAGCTGTCCAGACCTCCATGCCCAGGCCACATCCCTAGCTCAGGTAGATTCGGCCTCTGAAGGTCACAGCAGCCCTCTGCCCCTTTCCCCCTGCTACCTCCCCCCAGCCCAGGACCCTCACCCCTGATTCCAAATAGATTCCTAGGTAAAGAACAAAAATTTGGCAGATGAAAATAGAAAGGAAAGGTGATTCACCCCTCAGATATTTTCTGGGTGCAAGGTATTGTCATCTACCTGGCCAAATACTGCTGCCACTAAGAACCTACTGTGTGGGGGTCACTTAATAAGACATGATCTCATCATGAGAAACTCCCTCCACCCAAGGAGGCCTCTCCACGTATCTCCATTTTGCAGCAGAGGGCTGAGGTGGCACCGCACTGCTTCTGCCATGGAGACTGGTTTGCACTGTCCACCATGGGCCCACTGAATGCTGAGCCCTGCCGGGGGACACGTCAGTCACTCCAAGGAGAGATGGGTCTCGCTAGTCCTTTTATGCACACACACACGCACACAGGCACACACACTCATGCTTCTGCCTTTCTGCTTCCTGGTCTCTTCCTCAGTACTTGGAAAAGAACTGGGGTTTTGAGGAGAGCCTCACAGGCAGGTATCCTGGGGCAGCCAGCTAAGCATCCCCTCATGTTGTAGGGAACCCAAGGGCTGTGGGCCATGCCCCTGGGGTCCTGGCCGTAGACCCCCTACTCCACCAGGCACCAAACCAGGGTGCTCTGCTCATAACAGCATCCCCTTCCCCTCTAGGAAGCCCCCTGCAACCCTAGCCAGAGGCAGCACCACAGTAACAGCTGGCTGTCCCTCTTGCATCACAGAGCCATCCCCTTGGCAGGTCTGAGGTCAAGAGCTGCTTCCTCTTCCTTCTTCACCTGCAAGCCCTTCTTTGGAAGCCAGAATCAGGCCATTTTCACCTGCAAGCTCCCCATGGTCTCCAGCCCAGAATGGCACTCATAGAAAATACTTTAAAAACACTGGTGATGAATGAATGGGGTTCTAATTGGCTCCATGAAAGATTTTTCAAAGGAACACACCTAGAATACGATTCTTGTAAAGGAATCTGCCAAGAATGGCTGAATGCTTTGGGTTATGATGGAAAAATCGGAATATCTGCTTTTGGGATGGAGCTGTGCCCTGCCCAGTTTGGGTCCAGGGCTTTGGATGAACCCATCACACAGGGCCTTTCTGAGCCTTATCCAGGACTCTGGCCCAAGATATATAGAGCAAATCTGTTTTTGTCTCCCCTGGCTCAAGAGGAAAGCTGTGTTTCCAGACTCTGGGGAACCAAATACTCAGGAAAGGGTCTTTGAAGTTCTGAGGTCTCATCTTGCCTTGTCCTAGAAGTCTGTCTTCTTTCCCACAAGCCTCAGCAGTGTTCTGGAAGGTCGGCGGGGGTGGATAGGACCTTCCAGCTCAGGTAACAGATGCCTCCCAGGGGACCTTTAAGTCTTGATGGTGGCTTGCCAGCCATGCCCAAAGCTCTGAGGTCATTTCCTTTGATACCAGAGACTTGGCACCTGCTGGTATCCCTGGCTTGTTAGAAGGCCAGGATCTGACACCTCTCGCCCTGGCGCCTGGGAGGAACAGACCGCCCTCTGGGTGTGGGAGCTGAAGCCCCGGAGCACCCTCTGCCCTACAACATTGGACCCAAGGGCACCTGCTGGCTGAGGAAAGAGCAAATTCCTTCTGAGGACCTCAGGAGCTCTGAAATGGGATCCAGCCTTGCTCTTGCAGTCCATTTATTTTGATGCCACCAACAGTTGCTAAGAGATGAAGCAAACATTGTGGGTGCTGTCAGGAGGGGATCCCCAGGGCTCTGCAGAGCCTGCCCCTGATAGCTGCATGGAGCTCTGCCCACACCTTCAGCCCTCTGCTGGGGCTCGAGCCTCAGCCAGGAGCCAGCAGATTCTCTCAGAAATCTCTTGCTCAGGAAGCAGTCCTGAGAGGCAGGGAGGACAGGTGGGCCAGTCATGGGACCTCCTGGAACTTGATTTCCTTCTCCATAAATCGAGGTTAATGAGATATCACAAACTGACTTCCCAGAGTGACTGTAAGGAGACAAAGAGATGATGACCGGGAGGCTTGGTGAGGACTGGGGTGGAGTCCAGCCAGTTGGCATCATCATAAACAAAAGGACAGGAGCTCTGGCCCAGAAAAGAGAAGCCACAGCCATCTTCCAACTGGGGGGTGGGTTCGTACCTCTCTCTGTTATACATGATAGATGTATGTGCTACCACATGATTACAAAAACTGTGAAGTAGGCTGGGTGTGGTGGTTCACACCTGTGATCCCAGCACTCTGGAGGCAGAGGCAGGAGGATCGCTGCAAATCTGAGGCCAGCCTGGGCTACATAAGGAGTTTAAGGCTAGCCTGAACTACATAGGAAGACCCTGTCTGAAAAAACAATAACAACAACAACATTAAAAAACCAAAAAGGCATAAAATAATACATGACAAAAATAGCAACAAAGAACAAAGGTAGCACATAGAAGACAGTTACAAATGTGGTAGATAACAATCCACTTATATCAATAATTACTTTGAATATCAATGATCTAAATACACAAATTTAAAGATTATCACATTGGATCAAAAAAAATGACCTAAGCATATGTTTTCTACAAGAGGTTCACTGAAAATATAAAGACATATATAGGTTAAAAGTAAATGGAGGGCCAGGGCTTTAGCTCAGTGGTTCCACTTCCTGCCTCACAAGTGCAAGGTCCCGAGTTCAAACTCTGGTACCAAAAAAAATAAAATAAAATAAAATAAAAAAGTAAGTTGGCAGAGAAAGACCAAGTTACCATTCGTCAAAAGAAAGCAAAATTTGAGGCCAGTATGGGATACATAGCAAGCTCAAACCTGGCCTAGGATATATAGTGAGACCTTGTCTCAAAAACAAACAAACTCAAACCAAACCAAAAGCAACAAGGAGGAGCAGGAGCTGGGCATGGTGGCACTGTTCACACTGCCAACAACTCTGGGGGGTGCGGCAAGAGCTCATGAGTTCAAGGCCAGCCTGGGCAATATAGCAAGACAGCTGACGAAAGAGGAGAGAAAGGAAGAGAGGAAGGGAGAGGTAAGAGGGAGAGGAAAGACAAAGAAAGAAAGAAAGAAAGAAAGAGAGAAAGAAAGACCAGAACACAAATTACTAATATCAGAATGAAAGAAGGGCTATCACGACAGATCCCAAGGATATTAAAATAATAAGAAGAAATACTGTGAACAACTCCATTCTCAAATTTTATAACCTCAGATGAGTTGTATCAATTTCTTAAAAAAAAAAAAAAAGGACCTGCTAAAACTCACACAAAAAGAAACAGACTTGGGGCTGGGGATTTAGCTCAGTGGTGCCTCACCTGCCTTGCAAACTCAGGTCCTGAGTTTAAACCCTGGTTCCAGAAAAGAAAAAAAGAGAAAGAAATAGACTATTGGAATAGGTCTATATCTATTGAAGAAATTGAATTTATAATCAATAACCATCCAAAACAGAAAACACCAGGCCCAGATGTTTCACTGGTGAATTCTACCAAATATTTTTTAAAGAAATTATACCAATTCTATAATAAAAGTGAAGGAAATAATTCCCAACTCATCCTGTGAGGATAGAAGTACCCTAAACCCAAATCCAGACAAGGACATTATAAAATAACTATAGACCATTATCTCTCAAGAATATAGGTTTTGGGCTGGGGATTTAGCTCAGTGGTTCCATCGCCTGCCTCGAAAGTGCAAGGTCCCGAGTTTGCTCCTCAGTACCAAAATAAATAAATAAATAAAATTTAAAAGCCTCCATCTGGGCATGGTGGTGTGTGCCTCCCGGTACTAGGGAGGCTGAGGCGGAGGATTACCTTGAGTTTGAGGCCAACCTGGGCTACATAGTGAGTTCAAGTTCAGCCTGAACTCTATAGCCAGACCTTGTCTTAAAATAAATAAATAAATATTAAAAAATTAAAAAGTCTTCCACAAAATATTCGCAAATTGAGTTAAAGAAGGTATAAAAAAGAATTATACACCACAACCCAGTGGGAGTTATCCCAGGCATATAGGCCTGGCTGAACATTTGGTGAATTAATGTAATTCACCAATAAAGTAAAGAAATTTTGTTTGAAAATATTATCGATACAAAAAAGCCTTTGACAAAATGCAACACTCATTCATGATAAAACAAACCCTTAGCAAACTAGAAGTAAGGAGGAATCTCAACTTGATAAAGAACATCCAGCAAAACCCTGCAATAACATTGTACTCAATGGCAAGAAGTTCAAAGCTTTCCCACTGACATGAAGGGAAAAGCAGGATAGCTCCTTGATGTGCGTTTTGTCAAGTGTGATATATTCACAATAAACTGCTTGATACACATATTATACATGTTCTTCTCCCCTGTTTCCTGGCATACAACTCCTAACATCCTTGGAATCGTCAAAGTGGTGTTTTAAGAATGGGTTGGGCTGGCTGGGGATTTAGCTCAGTGGTTTTGCCTCCTGCTGCGCAAGCTCAAGGACCCGAGTTGGATCCCCAGTACCAAAAAACCCCCACAAAAACAAAAGAATGGGTTGGCTGATGGGGCATGGTGATAAATGCCTGTAATCCCAGCACTCTGGGAGGCTGAGGGAGGAGGTTCGAAAATTCAAACCCAGCTGGAGAAACTTAGTGATTTAGTGAGACCATGTCTTAAAATAAACAATTAAAAAAGGGTCTGGGGATATGGCTCAGTGCAAAGGACCTGTGTTCACTCTGCAGTACCCCACGCGCGCGCGCGCGCACACACACACACACACACCAAGAGTTGGCGAATGGCCAGTAACCCTAAGTGGCTTCAGGACGCGGGATGGTCACAGAAGACCAAGGCATCACTAGAGAGTTGGGACTTTAAGCCCCACCCCAAGCTCCAGGAAGGGGAGAGGAGCTCAAAGTGGAGTTGATTCCCAGTGGCCAGTGGGGTGGCCAGTAATGCCTGTGCAGCGAAGCCTCTGGAGAAAGCTAGCCGCTGGGAGTTCAGCTCAGTGGCCCTGGGTCTAATCCTCAGCACCCAAACAAAACAAGCCCAAAACTAAAAACAAAACAGAGTCCAACTAGTCAGAGCCAGGATGGCTTCCCTGCAGCTGGCCACGTGGAAGTTCCTGGTGGGTGGCACTGCTGGGACCTACGTGAGCCCCGTGCCTTCCTACATGCCCTGCCCTGTACACCTCTCCATCCTCATCCTTTGCAATGATAGCTTTTCTAGTTTGCACTGGCACTTTGCTGAGGTCTGTAAACTACCTAGGAAATTAATGGAATGCAAGGCAGAGGGATATGGGAACCTCAGTTTACAGTCAGTCAAGCACAGCCAAAACAGCTGTGTTCCATCAGCCTCTAAATTGGAGGGGGCTCTTGAGCACTGAGCCCTCCACTTGTGGGATCTGGTGCTGTCTCCAGGTAGACATGGTCTGGACTGGACTAGGGGGCCACTCCATTGGCATCGACTGCAAAGTTGTCTGCTTGCTAGTAGGGAGAAATCCCCACATCTTTTATTTTTTTCAGTACTAGGGACTGAACTCAGGGGCCCTCTGCCACTGAGCTACATCCCTGGTTCTTTTTATTTTTCCTTTTTGAAACAGGGTCTCACTAAGTTGCCCAGCCTGGGTTCCAACTTGTGGCCCTCCTGCTTCAGCCTCCTGGGGAGCTGGGATTACAGGCGTGTGCCACCTACCCCAGCTAACCCTTTTAAGGTCACAGGAGTCTGCTATGTTGACTGTTGTGGTACAACAACAGAGGAAAAACAGGTTTGTGTTTCCAAAACAGTGCCTAATAGATTAGCTTATTATGTGTACATTTTATTTCAGAATAGTAGAGGGAGTTTTCAAAATATTTGTTACGAAAAGGAGACGTTAGCGATTACATCGTATTGTGAAAGGAGGCTACCTAAAGAGGGGTGTGTGGGGACCTAGCCTGACAATCCAATTGCTGGTCATCTTCTGGTTTCAGCTGCGAATGCCCACCTTGTCCACCCTGGTAGCTGAGTAGAGTTCAGGAGCCCTGACCTCCCCCTTCTCCTCCTCCTCACTGCTCCTCCTCTTCCTCTTTCTCCACAGGCCCCAAGGCTCCAGACCCAGTGGAATTTACCAGCTGAGAAAATCCCTGGTTCATCTGAAACCGTGCAGCAGGCTGGGAGTCATTAGCCTTGATGGCTTCCGATGGGACTCATCAACCCACTGGAGGAGAGAGGGAGGGACCTCAGGCAGCAGCTGATGGCATCCCTGAGGTTCTGGTTGCCAGGGCAACCTCAGGTGATCTTACAGGCCACCAGGTATCCCCGATGGAGCTCACACCCATGGACAGAGGGTCTCAAAAGTTGGTCCCCACTTGGTGTCCTGAGGGTAAATGAGAAACATGAGGCCAACGTGTATACATGTAGAAGGTTTCAGGACTCCTCTTTGTTTTGTTTGTTTGTTTGGAGGTGTTTTTTTTGGTACCGGGGATCGAACTCAGGACCTTGCGCTTGCAAGGCAGGCAGCAGAACCACTGAGCTAAATCCCTGGCCTACAGGACTCGTCTTTGAAGGACCATCCTTAACGCCAATGTCATGACATTTTCACAAACACTTTTATGTGGCAAAATAATTAGCAATCCTCTTTTGACCTCTCTCTCTCTCTCTCTCTCTCTCTCTCTCTCTCTCTCTCTCTCTCTCTCTCTCTCTCTCATCTTATCAAGGAGGTGATGTTTCACAAGCCTTGAGCTCTCAGAATAGGTGGGTGTCAAGGGGCTGAGGGATGGGGATGAGGACAGGGGAAGGACATGCCAGCCCGCCTGTGCCCGGGAAGTTGCTGTCAAGGTGTGTGGTGGGAGAGAAGCCATGTCAGGCAATGAAGCCGGAGCAGCCAAGGGAGGCCAGGTAACAATGGTGCTGGGTGGAGGGGCCAGTTCAACCCATGGACCCTGGAGTCTACAGCTCGAGCCTCAGCTTCAGATGTTCATGTCTGTGATTTGAAATTCTGCACTGAACCCAGGAGCTGGTGAGTCAGGGGTGGGAGTCTCCCTCAGGAAGCTCCCTTGTGCCGCATTTCCGGAGCAGGCAAGGCTCTAGGTCTGCAGACTTGGCTGTTTTAGGGGGCCCCCTGTTGCAGTGAAATAAGACTTTTTCTAGAACTTAACATAATTTCATGCTGAGCCTCTGTTTTGCTGGGTGGCAGAAACATCATCCCAGGCTGCTCTGTGTGCTTGCTTCTTTCTCAGGGCTGCTTTTCATTCTGGGGAGACTCCTCAGGGGCTCACTGTCAGGGGGCCAGGTAATGCCTGTCCTCACACCTTGCTGTTGGGATGCCCTCCATCAGCGCTGTAGGTCCAGGGCCTGTTAGGGGTGGAGCACCTGGTGCATCTCTCTCCTCCCCACTCTGCGAAGCTGCTAGGGCTCCAGCTCTTTGTTCTGTGTCTCATGTCTCCCTTGGACCCTTCCAGAAAATGGCACTGCCCATCTGCTAGGTGGCTCTGCAGTCAGGCTGGAAGTTTCGCCTCCAACAAAGGGTTAGCCAGGGGGCAAGGGTTAAGGGTCCCCTCTCAGGCCCATCAGTGTCTGATTTCCTGTCACCCTCCTGAGCCCACCATCCCGAGGAAGGGCTTGGCTTACTCATTATATCTACCCCCACCTTTAAGCTATTAGATTACTCCTTTCTGTTTGTATAAAGGTGTAGGCTTTGAAATTCAAAAGTCAGGAAAAGAGTATTTTCTCTTTCAGTTTCAACACCTGACCCCGAGGCTGCAAGGACTCTGATTTTAGCTGCCTGGATGAGGTGTAATGATCCACTGCTGGGTGTGGGTGGCTTCCTAATTGTATGGGCAAAATGAAACAGACAAGAAAATCCAAACACCTCTAGGCCTAGACTGCAGCTCTTGGCAGCCTGGTCTCTGGCTGGCCGTGTGGTGCTCTCTCTCTGTAGAGGCCCAGCTGCCCAGCAGTGGCTGGGCTGAGCCAGAGCTGAGAAGGAACTCAGGAGTCTGCTGTGTGTCAGACCATTTCCGTGGTCACTGCCTGCTTCTGTATCCTGGGATAATGGAAGATTACTAACAGGAAAAGCTATCTTGCTTGCAACTGGAACTAAAAATGAAGCAGTGTTTCAGGTCCATTTTTAACATAAGCAAAACTTCCTTCTATTATCAGCAAACGCTCTTTAGATAGCTGTCACTTGAGATGAACAAACTTCTTTGTTGTCTTTCAATCCAAGTTATGGAAACATGAGCCACGTTTCTTGGGGCTTGAAGCCTTTTCGGGTAGGAGCTGGGGTCTGATCCTGGCACTCACTCTGACTGCTCTGGAGTCAGGCATCAGTGCCTGATGTGCACCGGGCCTCAGTCTTCCCATCCACAAGGTGGGGAAGATGGTAGGACCCTTTAATGGACGCCATGAGAACTGCACCCTGAAGCCTTGTAAAAGCGCTCAGACCCGCCGGCTGGTGCAGTCAGCCCTCGGTAGAGATCGCCGAGTCATCAAGTGGGCGAGTAGCTACTTCACTGGGGCCCCTAGGAACTTCTGAGGAAACTGGCACTGAAGGAGTCAAGACTTTAAAGAAAAACTGTGTACCGAGGGGAGGGAGAAATGAAGGAAGGGAAATGCCAGAGATTCTGGCCATAGGAATAAGGCAAAATGAGAACATTTCCACTATAAACAGCAGCCAGCTAGCAAGTCCTCTGTCACTGTGCACATCAATGAGCCTCTTCCTGCTTATGACGTAAATAGAGTCCCCACCCTCTCTCCCAGCATACAGGCAAGGAAGGGACTGGAGAACCAGGTTTACCAGTAGGGGGAGCCACGAGCACCCCGTTCCATGGTTCTACCACACCCTAGCGTCTTCCCTGGGCAGCCCAGAGACAGTTCCCACTATGGTAAACTCCCAGATGATCCAGTGTGGACTCCCAGGATGAAGTATTTGCACCCCCACCAACTACTGGAACCCAGGCTACTTTAACAAGGGAGAGGCAGAGACACCCCACAGGATTCCAGAGCTGGACACACCCTTGGGAACCCCTGGCTCTAGCCTCTGTCTTCAGACAGCCCAGATGCTTAGTCTTATCACCATCAGCATCACCACCTGTTTCTTCTGAGCATTTATTACACACCTGGAACTTTGCTAAATGCTGATTGTCCCCTCATGCCAGCACCCAAAGCCCCTCAGAGTTCCCCTAAAGCTGGGTCCCCAAGGACTCCCTCCTCCAGGAAGTCTCTGTTGCTTGCTGAAACTGGCAGAAGCCAGGCCACAGATATTTGTTTGGCACCTACCATGTGCCTGACACTGTTCTGAAGCAGACATTGTCACACTTCCATTAAACAATGAATTGGGAATGTGATGAGGTAAGCCAAGCGGAAACACAGTCTGTGCTTTGGTCAGTTTTGTCACTGTGACCAAATACCTGAGGAAAATAACCTAGAGGAGGAGAGGTGTAATTTGGCTGTCAGTTTCAGAGGTTCCAATCCACGGTCAGCTGGCTCCAAGGTATGAACATCATGGTGAAAGGCATGGCCAAGGAAAACTGCTCACCTCCTGACAGCCAGGCAGCAGAGAATAAGAGCTCCAGAGGCCAGAGACCAGATATAGTTCCCAAGTCATAACCCCAGGACCCACTCCTGGGAATTAGGTGCCACCTTCTTTCTCCAGCCCCTTCCATAATGTCATCAAGTTATGATCTCCCTCATAATCCGTTCATCTTTGGAAAACCCCATAGACACACCCAGAAGCGTGTGTTACTGATTTCCTATATGTTTCTCGATCCAGTCAAGTTGGCAATCAAGATTAACCAACACAAAACAAAACAAACAAACAAAAAAGATTAACCAACACAGGCTGCCACCATAGAGTAGACACCAAGGAAAGTTGGCTTCTTCCCTGACCCCCAGGGCCACAATTCACAGATCTGTTGGTTCATTGTCTTGGCCATTTTCTCCCTTCAATATGTGTGCCCCTCATTCTGTCTGGTAGATGTGTGGTTGAGTGGCTTCACAGTGACAGACTTGGGAAGGGATGCTAGAATATGTCCAGCCTGTATAAGGTCCTTGAGGACAAGCATAGACCCATACCTGTAGCTTAGGACCCCCGGTAGACATTCAGGAATAAGTACCAGGAGGAAACATTGCCCTATGGGGGCAGTGAAGATGAAGGTGTCATTGTCCCCATTAGGCAAAATTGTAGAGGAATTTGAGTCACTTGCCATCTTCTTTGAACAATGTTCAGTATTTGGTTCATTGGAAAGCTCAGTAATATTTATTTAATAAATAAATGGACACCTTCATGAATGTATGTAACCCTGTTACCTATTGCAGTACAGGCAGTGTGTGTGTGTGTGTGTGTGTGTGTGTGTGTGTGTGTGTATTGCCACGGATTGAACCCACAGCCTCACACATGTTAGGCATGGGCTCCACCACTGAGATACAGCCCCAAAGCCTCTGTAAATGTTTGGTGAATAAGTTGATGAGTGAAATTATTGGCAATTTGCATCCTATTTAGAAAATGATCAAAAAAAATTTCTATTACCTTTCATTATATCTACCAGTAATAGATTTTCTGCAGCCACTTTTCTGTTTACTCTCATTTCCTGAATTTCTTAGCAAACTTTTAAAAAAGCAACTAGGGGAATGGTGGTCTGAGTCTCTATCTAAAATCCTCTCCATGTGAGCATCTAAATAGACTGGGCCTTCGGGGTTGCCTCCTTCAGAGGCTGGGGCTGCTTGGAGCAAGCAGGTGGGGACCAGGGAGGCCAGGCCTCTCTCTCAGCCATACTCTCACTGGGATTCACTCTTTCTCTATTTTCAATATCATTATCTCACTTCCATATGATTCCCAAGATGCAAAGCAAATATTACTGCAAGTATTTCTTTGCAAAAAAAAAAAAAAGCCATTCAATCCAATGAATTAGGGTCTACAGTGATGGATGATGTTAGGACAAGCCAATTCCACACAAAGTCAACGTTTACAGGCTCCTCTGAGTGGGTCTCTTGCAGACTTGACTCCAGCATCCCGCCTCTGTTCATCTTTTGAGGCTCCTACAAAGAAGGTCATAGAAGTGGTAAAAGGAAAAGGACCCATCTTTAAGAACGTTGGAGGTTGAAAGCCAAAGGCTGAGAGAAGAAGAGAATCCTGGCTGAAGATCTGTTGAGGACTTTCCCAAGGTGAGAAAATGTTACAGTGATGTTACTGACCCATGAACAAAGTCTTAGTATATTTTGTCAACTTGCTAGAATAAAATACCAGAGGCTGGAGCTTTGTAAAGAAAAGAAGTTTTATTTCGTTCACAGTTTTGGAGACTGAAAGTCCAAGAATGGGGGGTCCCATCTGCTTAACTTCTAGGGAGAGTCTCCAGCTGTGTCACAACAGGGCAGAAAGCAGAAAGGGAGCCACTGTGTGCATAAGAGGCCAAGAGCATGGAGGGGCTGTGCTCGTGACAACCTTGGAACTAACTTGGTGAGGCCAGCGTTGATCCATCTGACGGTGGGGCCCTGAGACCTCGTTACCTTGCACTCGGGCCCTTCCATTGTTTTGCCCCCTCTCAACATTGTGCACAGGGACCTTTAGGGGACAAACTCAACCCACTGCAAGCACCAGACAGGACTTTCTCCTTGATGTCATCCAGTGATTGGAAAGAGAATTGAAAAGGGACTGGCTCTCTCACTCACGGATGAACTATTTCTTTATATCCATCTGTCTGTCACCTTCCTCAGCTCAGGCACCTCAAGTCTTGTGTCCAGGCTTTGAGACACTATGGTAAGGCCTTAAGTGGCCCCAGCCTCCAGACTTCCTGCCTGGCCCCCTCCTCTCCGGAGGGCTTTCTTACTTCCCAGCCCTGGGACCCAGTAAACTTGGGGTGTTGGAGATGCTGCCTGTGACTGACCCCAATTTAGTCCTCACCTTCGCATTGTCCTGATGTCAGTCCCAGGAAGTATACGTTCAGGCTCCCTGGCATGAGACTCCTGATGGCTCTGCTGATGGGAGAATGGAGAAGGCTGAGTACAGGAGGAGGGGTCAGGGCATCTCTCCGCTGCTCCATGTTTTGTGGCACTGTCAGCAGTACCTGTGTCTCTGTTAGTCCCAGTGTCCACAGGACAGCCTGCTTGTGGCCCCTGCTTCTAACCACCACTCCTCTGTCTTCAGAGGCAATGCCCCTGGCTGTCCTTGCCAGGGTTTTGGCCTCTGCCAGCCAACACTGGGTCCAGCTGGGCTGAGAGGCTTCCTGCTCTTCCTAAGCTATGTTCTCCACCACTCCCTGCAAAGCTCCTCATCTCCTCTATTATCTGCAGAACCAATTCCTGCATTAAACTTCCCTGGCTGAAAGTAGAGTAGTCTCACCACCCTGACTGGCAGAAGCAGTGAGCCAAGGCAAGCTAGCTTTTGTGCACAGGTCACCCATGAGAAGGTACAAAGATGCCCATCTGGTGGTCAGGTCATTTGGCTGTAAAAGTCCCCCCACAGCCAAGACCTCAGCTTTACCTGCTTGAAATGGTATAGAAAATACAGGAGGTGAGGGCGCCGGGGATTTAGCTCAGTGGTTCCGCCACCTGCATCGCAAGTGCAAGGACCCGAGTTTGATCCCAAGTACCAAAGAGAAAAAAAGAAAGAAAAAAGAAAATACAGGAGGTGGAAGAGGAACCCAGACACATGTTCACAGTTCCGGTCTTGACCTTGCTCTCTTCCTCCTCTGAGAGAGAGAGCGAGCACCTCCTCCACCCATCTTCCTTTCCTGCCTTGATTAGTTAGCAGGACCAGTGCCTCTCTGCTGGCACATCAACAAAGTTTCTCGCCGGGTGTGGTAGTCCACGTTTGGAATCCCAGCACTCAGGAGGCAGAGGCAGGAGGATCACTGTGCGTTTGAAGCCAGCCTGGCTACATAGTAGAGTTCAAGGCCAGCCTGAACTATATAGTGAGACCCTGTCTTAAAAACAAAAACAAAAACAAAAACAACAAAAAAGCTTCTCATCTGCCAGCGGAGCCTCTCATTATCAAGCAGGATGTAAGGAACCAGAGACCACAGTGGGACTTCATTTAGAGCCACTTAGAGATATGATGGTTTGATGAGCCCTAACTCCCTCGTGTTGGTCCTGACATGCCCCAGAGAACGCAAGGCTGCACACACTTCGTGCCACAGCTGCAGGTAGAAATCACCCTACCAATGGGAGAAGCCATCAAGGTCGGGGCCTGGACTCCAACCCTTTGCCTAGAACTCCATCATTTTTCTTTGGAAATGGGCTGTGATTAGAGAGAGGGCCAGAAAGGAGGTGGGACAAGGAGCCAGGCATAGAGCAGCCAGGGGTGCCTGGGCAGAGGCCCAGAAGCAGTTTTGGCAACAGAGAAAGAAACAAGTGACCAAGTAGGTTTATTTCCTTCCTTTCCATCTTTGTATCTATTGATGCTTGCTATGTGTCAGCCTGGGCTGGGGGCTCCCCAGGCCTTAGCTCATCTGAGCATCAGCGGCAGTCCCAGGAGTCAAGCGTCATTTTCAATTGCTGTTTTACAGATGAGGAACACCAAGGCTCAGAGAAGTAATGCAACATGCCAAGGCCACCGCAGCCTGTGGCTCATGTTGCAGAAGGTGGTCTCCCCTATAATCCCAGCACTCTGAGAGGCTGAAGGAGGAGGATCACAAGTTTAGGTCCCACATGGGCAATTTAGCAAGACTGTCTCAAAATAAAAGATAAAAAGGGCTGGGGATGTAGCTCATTGCGAAGGCCCTGAGTTCAATCCCCAGTTTCACACTCTCAAAATAAATATCTGGTGAAGCCAAGGTCAGCTGCTGAGGAACCAGAGTTGACAGAACCAACCCAAAAGAGTGGAAATGTGCTGATGTGAGGGTTGGGACAGAACACAGAAGCACAGGTCGGAGAGGAAGGAACCAATGGGATGACGTGCTTGCTCTGAGAAACAGGCTGTCAGTGGGTCTGGAAGTGATTGCGGAGCCCCCCATGGCCTGAGGATCTGCCTGGGGTTGTCCCCATGACACTCTCCTGATTCCTTGTGTAGCACAGACAATGGTGGAACAAGTGCTGTGTACTGGGGCCTCCTCAGGGCCGGGAGGACACAGCCAGGGTGCAGGACCTCTGCCCTCAAGAACCACAGAGTGAAGGGGAGGAGGGTTTGTCCAGATAGAAGGACCACAGTTGTGGCCAAGGAGAACAGTGAGCAGATCGTGGAGACAGCACTGAGGCCATCAGGGGAGGTAGAGGAAGCAGGAAGGGAGAACTGTTTTGAGGGCAAGGGCAGGGGGCAGGGGGAGGGGACCAGAGCCTGAGGAGTGGGAGTGGTATGGGGGAAAAGTGGGCCTGCAGGGTTGTCTGGGCCGGATCATGAAAGGTCTGGGCTGGAGGGGAGAAATGGTAAGGTCACAGGATTCCCATTCATGCGAACCTACCACACGCTCAGCACCTTGACAGCATCATCTCAGAGACCGCTCAGAGTGCCCAGTGCCCTGGGAACACTGCTTTCGGGAGGCACCAGGCTCCCTTTACACACCAGTGGTGACCGAGCTGTATAGTGATTCTCAGTCTGCACTTCCTTCCTCCTCGACCATTAGCAAAAGATTATTATTTTAACTTCTTACCTCTTAATGACTCCTCCCTGCCAATAGGACCGGCAGCTTCAGGAGGGTACAGGCAGCATCTTGCTGTCTTTATCATCCTCTGAACCTTTGGCATCCTGCTCTGAGGTGACACAGATCTGGGTCCACCCCCAGCTGGGGCACTTGCTGCTGTGTGACTCAACCAGTCACGTGCCAGGTGAGCAGGGCTGGTCAGGCCCAGGCCAGAGTGTTGGGGTGATTATGAGGCTCTGCCTATAAAGTGGCTCCCACTCTCCAGCCCTCCTGAGTCGGCTACTGTGACTGTTATCACTGTGTCCCGTGAGTAGATGAGGAAGAACTGTAAGACTACTGTTCTCTGGGTTTCCAGTTTCTTCATCTGTAAGCAAAGATGCTCAGCTATTTCACTTCTACTTAAATATCTCAGTGCCCAATCTTCCTGTAAGAGGGGTCCCCAGCCACTGGCTTTTAAGAAACTCTCTTGGCCCTGTGACCTGCAGAAGTGATAGAAATGTGTGATCCTGTGTGCTTAGACTCTACGACTTACAGAGGAAGTTCATGGATCCTTCCAGGCCTCACAGTGGTGCAGGAGCTTCCGAACTGGGTGTAAAATGGTATGTGTGTACATCTTAATTAATTACCATTTTAACTCACAAAATCAGTTTGCTCTCCTAGAGTGTTTTTTTAAAGATATAATATCCATACAAATATGGTTGCTTATAAGTAAAAATGTTCACTGTATGATTTTAAGGAAAAATCCTGTTTTTAAAACAATATGTTCAAGAATAAAAAATACAAAACAATATGTTCAGTCCGATCCTGGAAAGGATATGAATTATGTTAACAGTGGTTCTCTCTGAGTAGCAGATTATGGATGATTGCTTTTATTATTTTGGCTAATTCAATATTTTTTCTTTAAATGAAAAAAAGATCACTTTAAAACATTTGTCTCCTTTATAGTAAATAACAATCATTCTCAATTTCTACTTTTCTCTGGGCTCAGTTCAGTCCTTTCTAATTTTCTCAGATCATTACAATCTCTCATCATGTGCGATACTTTAAATATTTGAAAGTTATTATCTTAGATACAATAATACTTGGTGTCTCTAACTCTCTCACCTTTTCTGCTGAAAATGTCTCATTTCGTTTAGCCATCCAGTTCTCAAAGGAGCTTTTTAGATCATCACACAGAAACCAGTAAAGCCACTGTGCTCATTTCCTCAACCTGGGATAGCTGCTCCTTCCTTGAGGGTTTGAAACTTCAGGGCTTGGCACAACGTAGATGTTTGTGGAATGAAATAAATGAACATTTGTGAGTTAACATCATCCTCCAGCTGTGTGTTTTATCCAAGAAATGAAAAAGATCAGAATTTAAGGTAATGATTCCAATTCCATAGCAAACCCTAACAATGTTGGGATTTCAGTGTCCCATTGCTTGCTCGGTCCTGTGCAAGTTCCTGTGCTCTTGCTTATGGCCCCTGTTAGGGTTTGTATTATTAGAGTAATGGGCATACATGGGAAGAAACAGCCCAGAATTGCTGACGACAATTGGCTCCTGTCCCACTCCCCCCACCTCGGAAGCCGCCGCTCTGCCCACTGTGAAT